>NC_045633.1:28923916-29226946 GCF_009829155.1 Mustela erminea
CTGATTACAGAGGATCATTGCCAAGTGGGAGAAGAGTGCGGTCTGCTGGCTTTTAGGCAATTTCATTATTCCAGTTGTTTAATCATGTGCCGTGGGGTCTGCTAATATCCCCACAAAATAATAAGATTGACTAAAGAAGCTATTGTACAACTTCTCTGAAGTTTACCTCAAATTGTTTAGCTTAGGTAAACAAACATTTAAAGACAATCAAATCTAGAATTTAATATCCATAAAGGTGTGCTATTAAAACAGAATTTTTTTTCTCTAAAATAACCCTCATTTACAGAGATAGCCAAATCAGGACTATTTTACTTGTGAAACAAGTTCAGTTTTAACAAACTTGGCCTATTATTTACATAAGCTCAGCAAGAACAATGAGTGTGATCAATAGATCTTTTAGCATCTGCTTTGCTGGAACTTTTAATAAGGAATCTCTAGGTTGAACTTTTAGTAGCCTCTCCGGGCCAGAAGCCAAGCCCTGTACTTGCCATCAGGCATGCCTGCAATACCTGTCGATTTGGGCGAATTTCTCAGTGGGCGAATTGCTCTTCTGAGACCGCACCTACCAAGGAGTGACATTCTTTACTCACCTGGTGAGGCTGCTGGGAACTCTGTAAGCAAGGGATCAGGCCAGCAGTCCCAAGGGGCTTTATGGCTCCAGGTTTTTTTAAAGTCAACCTTAGTTTCTTTAAACTGTCTGGTCATATCTGAGTCTTTTCAAATATGACATTCCAGTCAAAGCCTTGGTAAAATAACCCGTGTTTCCAATTCTTTCCTGTTACAAGGAGAACAGATTCTTATTGGACTTATGCAAATGACTGATTGCCATGGAAGAATGGAAGAATGCTTACTTACTGAGACCTTTTGGTTTCAGAGTGTTCAGATAGAGAGAAAAACTTGAATGCTTTGAACTCTTTTATAAATGAGCACTTTTACATCTCTATAAGTGACAGATAACTAGGAGGAAGTATCTCTAGTCTGGAAGAGCAAACATTAGAGAGAACCAGCAATGTTTAAAGTAAGACAAAATATTAAGAGATATAATATTATAATTTTTTAGTTCATTTAGTCCCGTGTTACCAAATCTGGTGAATGTGGCTTTAGTCAGTTTTGGAAATTTTTACCATTTTAGTTTTAGGATTTTCAAGGATATCAAATATCTGTATTTGTCCTGAAAGTCCTTTATAGGAATCTCCTTGAAGATAAAACTCATTTTACAAGAGAATTAAAACAATTATAAATGACAAAAACTCAGAATGGATATGGTTAAAGCTAAAGAGACACAGGAGTTTACAATTTAGCTGCAAAGAAATCAGGTTATTTTTGTGATACATAACATTTCCATAATTATAGTATCAAGCGATGATCTCTCAAAACATTAAAACTTTAGGAAGTGCGTAGAATCTCTAGAATAGTTATAGTATTTTCCCAAATGTAATCCAAGGTTTATCATCGGTTCAGTAGTATTTCATGAGCAACTTTATATATCAAGGAAAAGCCTGAGTTAAAGAGATTTTACAATTTAAATCTTGTCAACATTTGCTAAGATCTTAGAAAGTTTTGAAGCACATGCCTAAATATAATAGGGATGTTAAATACCTGATAAAACAAAGCATAGAAACTGGTTTTTCTGGGCAGGCAAAGAGAAAATCATTTACATTCTCATAACAGGAGATCAATTAATCTAAGAAAACTTTATCCTTTGAACAGAGAATTTCAGAAAGACCCTTTATAAACCTTTTATAACTTTTCTTTGCATTCAGGTCTTGTCCTAAGCCATTTCTTTCCAAGTAACCATCTCATTTAGGATAAAATTACCTTCCTTTACCTTTAACAAAATGTATTCCCATTCCTTAAATCTTTCTTACTTATCATCTATTTTTCTATAGAGTTTCCCTTATTTCCATCAGTCTTAGTTACACTAAGCAGAATTTGATACTCTTAGAAACCCCTTAATCTCTAGTGAAGACTAAGTATTAACCAATTGTGAACTGTTACAACAGAATTTTTCAGGTGGCAAATTTATGAATCAGTTAAGTGGCAAACAAGTTTACCAACAAATTTAAATACTCTTAGTTTCTTTGCAGTAAGAAGTCAAAAGCACAAACCTACAGCCAGTAATTAACGACTTAGCATTTTATCCTGTTTGGTTAAGATCTAGATGTCCATAATTTAATTCCATTTGTCATCCAAGCAAAACTTTAAAACTTTCAGGTTACCAAAGACTTTGAAAGCTACTTCAGCAATTACCCATTAGAACTTTGAGACAGACAATTAACCATCAGTTTAGTTATTTCTTTGCTAACAAATTTTAATAAATAACATGAGCTTATTTGACCTTCAGTAAACTTTGAAGTTTTACATTTACTGCTGATAACTTAAAAGACAGGTCTTATTTTAATTAAACCAACAAACTTAACTTAGTTCCAATACTGATTTACGTTCCACCTGGACCCACTCCACTTTGAATGTTTACCTGAGACATGGTTGGGAAGATCTGGAGTGGGGGGG
Organism: Mustela erminea; assembly: GCF_009829155.1. Classification (NCBI taxonomy): domain Eukaryota; kingdom Metazoa; phylum Chordata; class Mammalia; order Carnivora; family Mustelidae; genus Mustela; species Mustela erminea. Next base: position 28,926,428 of record NC_045633.1, read on the forward strand.
TGTTAGGTCCAGGGGGTGCTCTTCTTGCTCCTTGACAGTGAAGAGAGAAGGAGCTGTGGTGCATGATCTAGAGGCCAGTCATGCAGGCTGCACACACATTGGTACAGAAATAGGAGAAGGGGGAAACAGAAGAAACAAAGTGCTGCCAGGAGGCAGAGAAAGGATTCCCAGTTTTGGAGCTCCTAAGCCCCAACAGAGGAGCAGATGCCATGCTTTTTTCATTAGCCAGGGGGGAGGGGTTAGGCAGTCCAAGTCAGGCCAGAGAACACAGGGAAACTTCCCCGAAACAAAGAGAGTTTCGGCAGCTGCTTGGGAATATTCCCTATAGTCTCTGTCTCGAGTTAGACCAACCCCAGTTGGCTCCAGTTATAGCCATTAACACGGGAAGTGAGTGAGGGAGAAGCCCTCACATCTATTAGGAGAAACAGAGAGAAATAAAGCCAGAGTCCCCTTTGCTAGGGATGGCCCAGCAACCTGGGTTTACTAGAAGAAGGCTTATTTATTTAATTATCATCCAATATGTCAGGAGGAAATTTACTAGCTGACTCATTGAATCTGGTTTTAGTACCTAATGCCTATCTTCCATATTCCCTCCCGGTATGTAAGAGGTTGCAGACAAGGGGAGAGGGATCTTTCAGGTGCTGTCCTGCTCGCGTCCCTCGCAGGAACTTAGGAGCGTCTTAGCTAAGGTCTATCCGTATAAACCCCGGACCAGGCTACTCCATGGAGTAGATGACCATTATGCCGTATGACGCTCCGCGAGACTCAGGGTGCAGCCCACTCAGACTCCGTAGCCAAAGGCGGTGGAGCCACATAAACATTCATACAGTCAGGCATTCCTCAGATTCAAACAGGTTAGACACCCTCCCTTAAACAAAATGTAACCTTTATAACCAGTATAAGGAACATATATTTAAAGACATAACATGAAGACATTACTAGAACAATTATAAGGAACATATAACTATATTTAAAGACATAACATGAAGACATTACTAGAACAATTTAGACATAAGACACACAAACAGATATTGCTGCGCAGCCCTAGATTTAATGGCCCAAGATTCTGGACCTTCCTAGACGTGATGGCCCAGAATATGGACCTTCCTAGACCTAATGGCCCAAGATTCTGGACCTTCCTAGACTTGATGGCCCAAGATTATGGACCTTCCTAGACCCCCGAGGCGTCCCACGGGGTGGCAGGGGAGAAGTCTGAGTTCATCAACTCCTTCTCTTGCTGCCCCTAGATACCTAGATATGGATCCACATAAAAACAGACAAACAGAGAGACAGAGACACAGATGCTGGCCAGCTTACCTCCCGGTGGGGATTGGCCGGGGTCTTGGGTGGGATTCCAAGAGATCTCGGTGGGACCTCCAAATGAAAGACCCTCGATCCGCACCCAAGAAGCAGACACCAAGCCTCCACTGGATGCAAGTTGCAAGAGGTTTATTGGTTACACAGGCGCCTGCGGACGCATCAGCCTTTGTGGGCTGAGCGTGCCGGGCTAGGTTGGGGAACAGATTATATAGGGCAAGGGTTGGGGTGGCGGGAAGCAGTCTTACAGAAGCAGATGCTTGGTTACAGGAACCTGATTGGTAAATTTAAATCAAGCATTGTCAGGCACTGTGTTCAAGGCAAGGACATAATGGTTTGTTCTGGCGGGAGGCGGTGGCGGGAAGCGATCCTACAGAAGCAGATATGCATGGTTACAGGAGTCTAATTGATTAATTTGATTCAGGCATGATTGGGCGTTGGGGTCAGGGCGTTCTGGTGGTTCCTTGGGTCAGCACTCTGGAAAGTCCCAGTTACATTTTACTTTTCATTTGTCTTTTCTTTTGACAGACCGGGTGATCACAGACATCCTGCTTGTGCAGGATATATGTTGTCATTCGACTATGGGAACAATCAAGCCTTCAGCAAGGGGAGAGGGGGTGCTGTGGGGACATCAGGTTACTTAAACAAGCCTTTAGCAAGGGGAGAGGGGGTCTTTCAGTTCCATTACATCTTTCCCCTCAGGTTCACAGTCAAGGAGTTTGTCAGAATGAGTGAACCTTCAGAAATACTAGTTTCAGGGCGCCTGGGTGGCTCAGTGAGTTAAAGCCTCTGCCTTCAGCTTAGGTCATGATCCCAGGGTCCTGGGATCGAGCACCACATTGGGCTCTCTGCTCAGCCGGGAGCCTGCTTCCACCTCTCTCTCTGCCTGCCTCTCTGCCTACTTGTGATCTGTCTGTCAAATAAATAAATAAAATCTTTAAAAAATAAAAAAAGAAATACTAGTTTTAGCATAGCTTATTGTGATCAGCACGTAGAGTTATAGATTTGGGCAGAGGATTAAGTAAAGATTTGGTTTAAATCATGTGAACTTGTTCTCAGTCCCTTCGGGCTCCCACAACGAAGTACTACATGGCTTTGAGCAACAGACATTTATTTCTCATGGTCTGGACGCTGGAAGTCTGAGAGCAGGGTGCCGGACCCTTTTCTGGGTTGCAGACTAAGTGGGTTCTGAGTTATGTCACTGGGGTCTCTTTTATCAGAGCACTACTGCCATTGTTGAGGGCCCCCCCCATGGCCATATCATCCCGAAGACCTCATCTGATAGCACCATCACCTTGTGGGTTAGGATCTCAATGTACAAATTTGAGGGAGGTGAAGAGACAAACATTCAGACCACGTAGCACTGACCACATTTAGGACTAGGTGTTATGGTTAAACATTAGGATCTAGGGTTAGAATGGAGGATTAGGTGGTCTCATGGTTCATGATGTTGATGTTTGCAGTATGGTTCTTTGTTCAGACTTTAAGTAGCACAAAAGGACCAAGGTGAGTTTCAGGTCTAAAGCAACATTCTCTCAAGTTTGTTTGTTTTGTTGTTGTTGTTTTGTTTTTGTTTTATTTTTAAAGATTTTATTTGTGAGAGACAGAGAGAGAACACAGGCAGGGGAGTAGCAGGCAGAGGGAGAAGCAGGCTCCTCATTTGAGCAAGGAGCCTGATGTGCAACTCATTCCCGGGTACCTGAGCCGAAGGCAGACGCTCAACCGCCTGAGCCACCCAGGCGACCCTCAAGTTTGCTTTACTCCCTGAGCAGAATCACCTAGAGTCCTGGCTATCAAGCAGATAACCGGGTGTGACCTTAGGCTCATGAAAACATTTGGGGGGTCAGGGTCACCAAAGTCCAAGAGTCATAACTGAAAATGAATTGGGGTTTAGAATGAAGGATTAGAGATAAAGTTGGATTTATGAATTAGTCTAAATTCTGGTTAGAACTGACCAAGATGTCTGGAGCGTTGACTCCTTGCGATCTGACTTCCTCTCTTTCTCTCAATTTCAGATCCCTGAGCCCCGGGGAGACGCAGGTTTACAGCAGGAAATCAATCTAGACACTAACAACAGGCATGAGGAAGGAAGAGAGGAGTCTCTTGTGCAGATAATCTAGAGAACCCAAGACCTTTAAAATTAGCTAAAGGGAATTTTCATATTGTACTCCGAGGAGCTGGGAGTACCTATAGGAGGCCAGAGAAGGACAATAAGAAACTAGGCTTTTTTTCAGGATCCACCCTTTCCTGGGGTGGTACCAAATATTTCAGATTTTTTTAATTCAAATCTCCCTTGAGGTAGGAGTTGGAGATCCTGTTTTTTATGCATTGGGACACAAACAAGGAGGAGATTACTTCAAAAATATAAAAGGAGAGATGACAGGATTATAATAGCCTAATATTATACCATGAACTTCATTGGTATATTTTGAAAATGTTGTCCTTAGAACTATTTTATTTATTTTTATATTTTATATTTATGTATTTATTTTTAAAAGTTCTGAAATAGTCATAGTTTTCAAAACATGTTCCTACAAAATTTTGTGATGAGATTACACCTGAGGATAAAATATTGTTGACATATTCGGGATAGGTTTTTGTGTTTTTACTATAGCTATATATCAATTACACTTATAAGTAGGTAGGTGATTCCCTCAAGTTGTTACTACTGTAAATGTTTATTTGACATGTAGTCTTCATTATTAAATTCTGGGAATCAGTTGTAATTCTTTTACTTGCCTGGATGACACGTTTGTAAGTTGTTTTATGTTATTTTAGGTTATTAAAGAGAACACTGCAATGTGTCTCTTGAGGAAACATAATAAAGATAAAAGTCTTCATCTTCGTGGTGTTTGTGGTCATCTCAATTGATCTTACTGTTCACTGTCCAATGATACTCTTTCTTAATGGGGTTGTGATTATTCAGCCACACTTCTTACCTTTGAAAAAGAAGTGTAAGTTTTTTTTTAATGAGGATGTGGGTTGTCTTTTTAAGGATTTTATTTTTTATTGGACAGAGAGAGATCACAAGTAGGCAGTGAGGCAGGCAGAAAGAGACAGGGGAAGCAGGCTCCCCTCCGTGCAGAGATCCGGATGCGGATGCGGGCGATCTCGATCCCAGGACCCTGAGATCATGACCTAAGCCGAAGGCAGACATTTAACCCACTGAGCCACCCAAGTGCCCCAAGTGTAAGTTACTTTTTATGTAGAAAATAAAAAAAGAAGATAAAGTGAACCCTGAGCTTGTGTCTTAAAGCAAGAAACAAGGCAAAGATATTGAGGCAGGAAAAGGGAAAGAAGGAAGATAGAGCTATGGGGACCTAGATAATCTGAAATTCACAACAAAGGCAACGTGTCTGAGTGAGATTATGCATTTTAGGCGATGATCCATGTCAAGCAGACCCACAGGTGCAAGGGAGCACCCTTCTTTGGTAGAAGGAAAATCTACAGTATGGGATGAAATAGAACAACTGGAAAGAAATGAGGGTTTGGGAGAACTTTCTGAGAAACACAGTAAGATAGGAGGAGCTAAAGCTGTCAAATAAGAGAGGCATGGAGAAGAAAGAGTTAATGGCAGGAATCCTGAATATTGGAGGAAACCATCTTGGGAGATGGTAGCACCAGAGAATACTGGGGCTGTCTCAAATACCAAGCTTCAGTGTCCTCGGGAAGCATCCCATGGATGTCTTGGCACATAGATGCATATCACCCGTCATGAAGCTCACCTGAGCTTGGTGACCAGAGTTTTTATTGGGGTTTTATTATGCAAGTGTGATTAACTCCATCATTGGCCATACCTCGAACACAGTCTCCAACTCTCTTCCTTCCCCTAGAGATTGGGCTGATATCAAGTGGTTCAAAGCCCCACCCCTGTTGGGGTTCCTGGTATGGCTGGCCCTATCCTCACTCATCTCATTAGCACAAACTCAAGTTTGGTCCACAAGGCCTAGTGTGAGTAACAAACACTCCTATCACTCAGGATTCCAAAGATTTAGAGGTTCTCTCCCAGGGAGCAGGGAGGGAGAGGTATCTGAAAAATTATTTATACAACACACTGGCTACGGTAGGAGATTGGCAAAACTCATGTGGTCAGGGAAGGTAACAGTTTGGGGACAGATCTATCACAGGAGATGTTGGAGAAGTTGAACAAATAAGGATTGAAATAATGGGGTCCTCATGGGGATTCGGAATAGCTTGGGAGATGTGAGATATTTAGGAGATGAACACAGCACTCTATAGAGGAACAACAAGCAATGGAGTAAAGAGAAACCAAAGGGAAAATTGTGTGTGTGTGTGTGTGTGTGTGTGTGTGTGTGTGTGTGTGTGTTGGGGTTGGGGTGCAGTTCTGATAAATGAGATGAACTCCTAAGCCTGGAGCAATTTCAGAAAGTGAAACCACCAAGGTCAGAAGAGCCACAGGGACATCAGCATCTGATTACAGCAGCTCAAGGAGAGGGATGGCATTCAGAATTGCGACACAGTTGATGGACTGGGAACAGCAGAGGCTAGATTCTGCAGACACGGAAACAAAGAGGAGAAACAGTATGGCAGCTTGGAAACAGATATAACATATGAGACACCTAGGACTTAAAATGTATATTTAAGAAGCTTTAGGTCTCTGCAAGGTGGCAGGTAAAAGCAGATTAGGAAACAACTCAAATGAGGAAAGACCTGAATGAAAAGGCACAAGAAACAGGACGGTGGAAGCACACAATAAAGCAGTAACAAACAGGCAAGAAAGCAAATAGTCCGGTGACTATGACAGGTGAGAACTGGGAGTGCTTGGGAACACTGGAGCAGAACATAGTGGTTTCAGCCTGGACACCTAGAGAAACTGAGATCAGGACGGATCCAGTTGAAGAGAAGGGGGAGCCGAGGCTGCTGAGAAGGGGGTGAAGCTCAAGAGACTTGGAGGATAGAGAGAGGGACCAGCTGAGAAAGTGGGAGAGGCTAGAGGCCACCGAAGGCTGAGAAGGAATACGGATCCAGGGAGGTGGTTCGGAAGTGTGAGCTGATGGCAGTAGCACGTGTGGCTCCCAGAGCACAGAAGAGTCAGAGCAGCCAAGCTTCTGGAACCGGAAAGCGTCCAGGGCTATAGGTGGCCGCTGAGTGGAGGTCAGGAGGCAGCAACAGCGAAGATCAGCCACACAGCAGAGGAGCAGCGGGCTTGTCCTGAGAAGCAGGAGTGATGGAAGAACTCCAGTGCCTGGAGATGGAAAAGTAGGAGAGTGGTGGGGATCAGGGGTGTGATGTGGCTCAGTCAGTGAAGCAGCTGCCTCGGCTCAGGTCATGATCTCAGGGTCCTGGGATCGAGCCCCGCATGGGGCTCTCTGCTCAGCAGGGAGCCTGCTTACCCCCCACCCTGCACCTGCCTCTCTGCCTACTTGTGATCTCTCTCTCTCTGTGTCAAATAAATAAGACTGAGTGACAAACAAGGAGGAGCTGCTTTGTGAAGGGGAAACACGGAGAAAACTAGAAAGAAATAGGAGCAGGGACTCAGGAAGAGTCCCGCGGGCAACTCCGGGGCGCCTGTCTCAGTAGCTACTCCCATTCTCTCAGCTTCTCCCTCAGCAGGCAGCCACGTACCCTCTACCGCTACTCACATCGCAGATAAGGCGGGATTGTCTTTTTCTTTTCAGTTTTTCCCTTTATTTCTCCTTTCCTTCCTTTCCCTTTTGCTTCCCTCTCCCTTCCTTTTCCCTTGCCTACCTTTCCCTCCCCTCCCTTGCCTTTTTTCTTTTTAAGTGTGGCTTTTTCGAGACGTCCCCTAACTTGTTGGCTCTTGAACTCACGGTAAACAGAGGTCAGGATATTTGTCGGGCTCCCAATTGGGCTCCAACAGCCACACCGCCGCTGCCGTCCTGCGCATGTGCAGCTCGGCCTGTTGTATGTTCCCGCATGCGTAGTGCCGCCGCGCAGCTCTCGCTTCCTGTCAGAGTTCAGGTCACCACTCGCCGTGGTTCCCAGGCTTCGGCCTCCGGCGGGCGAGCAAACTACTAACAAGACAGCAAGGAGAAAAATGAACCTCGCCTTTTATATCAGCTCGGCAGATACAATCCATTACATAGAAGTTCTCCAGCAAAACAATACACCTGTTTCAGGGTCACAGGACTTGCCAGCGGCATTTGCTATAAGTTTTTCATTGTTCATCCTAAATTTACCTTGTCATCTTGGTGCCCATCCGTGCCAGTTGTCTCTGTCCAAAGGAAAAAGAAAACTACTTACCCGTTTCTGACAAACAGGTCGTTAAAGCTCAGAGCTAGGTGTCTAGGGCCCACCCTTAACTCTCCTGGTGACAGAGAGACACTACCTTCCTTGAGGTTTACATTTCAAAGAGATGGCTCCCAGGCCCTTAAGAACAACCATCCCCTGTTACAATGCTAGCAAGAAAATGGTTTAGCTTCTAGGAGATTTAGATACATACAAAATCAACAGAGGAAGTTTTCTCCAGGTAACACTCTTTCCAAAGGTAATAGTACTGATTTATGCTAATGATGGGCACATAAACCATTCCTCATTTCTCTCACTGAGCTGTTGCATCAAACTAATCCTGCACAAAAGGCGCGCTTCTCTGGAAGCTGCTCTGTCCACCATGGCTGTGGCTGTGTAGCCCGGAAGTCCTGCCCAGCTCTTGCTGCTAGTAAGTGTGGTCTGTGCCCGAATTCCCACCAACGGACTTCTCACCATCAGAATGCTGGAATTCATGAGAGGTGACCACACTTCCCCTGGGCCTGAGACTGGAAGACCTCCAGGCACGTTTCTTCTGTGTTCTTTTCCATTTTCAGCAGGTAAAGGAAGGAAGCTATGCTGAGCACCTTGGGGAAGACAGGCAGAGCCCCCCGCCTGCCCGGTCTACTGGGTCCTGGCCTCCAGCGCTTGCCTCCCCCATAGGCACTGACCTGCTCACCTGAAGACTGGGACACCCTCCTGCCTCTCTGTCCACTCTGGTTCTCTGCCTGTGAACTCTGGCTGTCATGCCCCCCTCCCCCTCACCACCCAACTCTGTCCCTGCAACTCAGAGACATCCTGGGCACCCCCAGGACCCCTGCCACATACCTCAGCCTAGATAACTTTCTGGGCGGTGAACTGGAAGCTCTTGGGGGCTCACTCCTCTCTCCAAATGGCTAAAACCTGTCATTTCATATATTCATATATTTCCCCCTCCTAGAAACTTCTTTAAGCAGGGAAGGCAAATCTGAACCCTGTGATTCTGTCTGGGCCAGAAGTACCAGATCTGCACCATTTTTTTTTAAAAAGATTTTATTTGTTTATTTGACAGACAGAGATCACAAATAGGCAGAGAGGCAGGTGGGGGGTGGGAAGCAGGCTCCCTGGTGAGCAGACAACCGGACATGGGGCTCAATCCCAGGACCCTGGGATCATGACCTGAGCCGAAGACAGGGGCTTTAACCCACTGGGCCACCCAGGCGCCCCTGGACCTGTACCTTTTAAAAATATATACATATTATTAATTTATTTGACAGAGAAAGGGCACAAGCAGGGGGAGCAGCAGAGGGAGAGGGAGAAGCAGACTCCCCGCTAAGCAGGGAGCCTAATGCTGGTCTCTATCCTAGAACCCCAGGGTCAAAACCTGAGCCAAAGGCAGACACTTAACCGACTGAGCTACCCAGGTGCCCCAGATCTATACCTTTTAATGTGGCTTCATTAAGATCTCTTCATTTATTAGTATTTAAAATATAAAGCTTTCTCTTTTTGTATTTGTATTAAGTACAAATATTTCCCCCTATTTGTCATTGACCTTTTTAACTTAATGTTTTACTTTTATTTTCTGCCATATGGACATAATGTTTTTAAAGATTTTTACTTATTTATTCGTGAGAGACAGAGAGAGAGAGAGGCAGAGGCAAAAGGAGAAGCAGGCTCCCTGCTAAGCAGGGAGCCCTGATGTGGAACTCGATCCCAGGACTCTGGGGCTATGATCTGAGCCAAAGGCAGACGCTTAACCATCCAAGCCCCCCAGATGACCCTCACTTTCTCTTCCTACTTTTCTTCTGTTTTGACACCATACTTGAAGAAGCCTTTCCAGCCCTTAATTTTCTAAGTAATTGCCTGTGTTGGCTCCTGTTTCTCTTTAACACATCAATTTTATTAAGATAACTGGCAGCCATCCTCAAGATTTGTGAATCATTCTTCTCTTAAAGTCTTTCAACCATTTTTTGCCCCCAAACTAGCACATTCACGGTGACCAGGAAATGTCAGAGGCTAAGAAAGCTCAAGTTTCTAATCTGTATGAAAGAACTAGTTCTTCTTTGAAGCCTTGGGACCTGGCTTACTTTAATGGAAGGGGCCACAGAAGTGCTAGGAAAGTGACTGAATCTGAATTCCCTCTTATGCAAAATACTGGTTGGATGGGTTTACAGGGAAGCTGCAACAAAGTAAGACAACCCAGGGGCCTTAACAACAGAGATGAATTGTCTCCAAGTTCTGGAGGCTGGGAGTGTGAGATCCAGGTGTGGGCAGGCCTGGTTCCTTGGCGGGGTTGGGGGGGTGCGGGGGCTCGGTCTCATCCTCTCTCCTTGGCTTGTAGACGACTGTCCCCTCTCTATGTATCATCACACTCTCTTCTCTCTACCTGGGAGTCTCTGTATCTAAATTTTCCTTTTTCTTTTTTTAAGAGTTATATATTTATTTTAGAGAGTGCATGAGCAAGGGGCGGGCAGAGGGGGAGAAAGAGAGAGAGAGAGAAGCAGACTCCCTGCTGAGTGCCATGCCTAGCTTGGGGCTCATGACCTTGAGATCACAACGTCCACCCTAAAGGCTTCATTTTACTTTGATTTTCCTCTGTACAGACCCACCACCAAAGGAAAAAAAGAAAAGAAAAAGAAGAAGAAAAATTCACGTTCTGAGGTACCAGGGGTTAGGACTTCAACATATGAAGAGGGGAAAGGGGGGCTTGGACGGGAGCACACAATTTAACCCCTAGCCTTTGCGTCCCTGGTCTGGTCCAGTTTGCTTCCTCACTGCCTTGGTTATGTTAACACGGGCAGAACGCTTACAGGTCATCTTATCTACGTATTTTATTTTATAGGTTGAAGAGATGGGACCCTGAAGGCAGGAGGATTTGCACAAGGGCATGTGCTGCTTTATAACAAAACCATTACTTTCCCATTCTCACCGCCCCCATCTTTTAGACAAGCATATTCTAACTACTGGTTTATGTTCTCCAGATTGTCTACCAACAGGAGTCTGAGCAGATGGAGAAGGGACCTCGTGAACAGGACAGAGGACTTGAATCAGAGCAGCCGAGGTGAATCCTGGGGTCTTGCTTCAGTCTTTAGCGCATCACATCCCTTGTTCTAAGAAACAAATCCCAGAGGTGCCTAGGTGGCAGTGGGTTAAAGCCTCTGCCTTCAGCTCGGGTCATGGTCTCAGTATCCTGGGATCGAGCCCAGCATGGGGCTCTCTGCTCGGTGGGGAGCCTGCCTCCCCACCCCTCTCTCTCTGCCTGCCTCTCTGCCTACTGGTGATGTCTGTCAAATAAAGAAATAAAACCTTTAAAAATAAATAAATAAATCACAAATCCCAGACTTCTGTTTTGTTATGGGAGGGTCGACTCAGGTCTGATGGCTGAAAACATCAGGAATGGAAATCTGAATGCAAATAGGCTTCCTAGAGATTGAACTTCTGCAGCCACGAGTCACGTGTCCTTCATGGGGCAGTGTGGGACCCGCAGGAGGTCCAGGACCCATGGACGCTGTGCGGGAACCCCAAGGCCACCTGCAGGCTCTCTGAGACCTCATCCAAATGTGAAGGTTAACAATTGCAAACAAAGGTAGCAGTCGGTCCCTGCACCTTGGATCAACTACTTTTTTAAAATTTCAGTTTTATTGAGGTGTAACTGACATATAAAACGATACAATTTAAAGTGTACATCGGAGGAGTCAAGATGGCAGAGAAGTAGCAGGCTGAGACTACTTCAGCTAGCCGGAGATCAGCTAGATAGCTTATCTAAAGATTGGAAACACCTGAAAATCCATCGGCAGATCGAAGAGAAGAAGAACAGCAATTCTGGAAACAGAAAAACAGCCACTTTCTGAAAGGTAGGACCGGCGGAGAAGTGAATCCAAAGCGACGGGAAGATAGACCCCGGGGGGGAGGGGCCGGCTCCCGGCAAGCGGCGGAGCAACCGCGCACAAAATCAGGACTTTTAAAAGTCTGTTCCGCTGAGGGACATCGCTCCAGAGACTACCCGGGGCAAAGCCCACACGGGGTCAGCGTGGCCTCGGGTCCCGCAGGGTCACAGAAGGATCGGGGGTGTCTGAGTGTCGCAGAGCTTGCGGGTATTGGAACGGGAAAGCCGGCTACAGAGACAGAGCCGACAGTAAGCTCGCAGCTCGGGGTGACCTTGAACCGGTCGCAGACTCAGTGAGCTCGGAGTGCGGCCGGAGGTCGGGCAGATGGGAGTAACTGGGCGCTGTTCTCTGAGGGCGCACTGAGGATTGGGGCCCTGGGCTCTCGGCTCCTCCGGGCCGGAGACCAGGAGGCCGCCATTTGTATTCCCATCCTCCGGAACTCTACGGAAAGCGCTCAGGGAACAAAAGCTCCTGAAAGCAAACCTGAGCGGATTACTCACCCTGGCCCCAGGTAAGGGCGGTGTAATTCCGCCTGGGGCAAAGACACTTGAGAATCACTACAACAGGCCCCTCCCCCAGAAGATCAACAAGAAATCCACCCGAGACCAAGTTCACCTACCAAGGAGTGCGGTTTCAATACCAAGGAGAGCAGCAGAATTCCAGAGGAGGAGAAAGCCAAGCGTGGAACTCATGGCTTTTTCCCTGTGATATTTTTTAGTCTTGCAGTTAATTTAATTTTTTTCTTTTTCATTTTTTTTTTTTCTCGCCTTCGGGTAAAAAAAATTTTTTTTTAACTGCTACCTTTTTCTTTTTTAACGATTTTTTACTAGTTTATCTAATATATATATTTTTTCTTTTTTACATTTTTCTTAGTTGTTTTCTCTTTTTTAAATTCTTTTCTTTTCTTTCTTTTTCTTTTTTCTATTTTTTTTCTTTCTTTCTTCCTTTTTGAACCTCTTTTTATCCCCTTTCTCCCCCCTCACGATTTTGGATCTCTTCTAATTTGGTTAAAGCATATTTTCCTGGGGTTGTTGCCACCCTTTTAGTATTTTACTTGCCCCTTCATATACTCTTATCTGGACAAAATGACAAGATGGAAAAATTCAACACAAAAAAAAGAACAAGAGGCAGTACCGAAGGCTAGGGACCTAATCAATACAGACATTGGTAATATGTCAGATCTAGAGTTCAGAATGACAATTCTCAAGGTTCTAGCCGGGCTCGAAAAAGGCATGGAAGATATTAGAGAAACCCTCTCGAGAGATATAAAAGCCCTTTCTGGAGAAATAAAAGAACTAAAATCTAACCAAGTTGAAATCAAAAAAGCTATTAATGAGGTGCAATCAAAAATGGAGGCTCTCACTGCTAGGATAAATGAGGCAGAAGAAAGAATTAGTGATATAGAAGACCAAATGACAGAGAATAAAGAAGCTGAGCAAAAGAGGGACAAACAGCTACTGGACCACGAGGGGAGAATTCGAGAGATAAGTGACACTATAAGATGAAACAACATTAGAATAATTGGGATTCCAGAAGAAGAAGAAAGAGAGAGGGGAGCAGAAGGTATACTGGAGAGAATTATTGGGGAGAATTTCCCCAATATGGCAAAGGGAACGAGCATCAAAATTCAGGAGGTTCAGAGAACGCCCCTCAACATCAATAAGAATAGGCCCACACCCCGTCACCTAATAGTAAAATTTACAAGTCTCAGTGACAAAGAGAAAATCCTGAAAGCAGCCCGGGAAAAGAAGTCTGTAACATACAATGGTAAAAATATTAGATTGGCAGCTGACTTATCCACAGAGACGTGGCAGGCCAGAAAGAGCTGGCATGATATTTTCAGAGCACTAAACGAGAAAAACATGCAGCCAAGAATACTATATCCAGCTAGGCTATCATTGAAAATAGAAGGAGAGATTAAAAGCTTCCAGGACAAACAAAAACTGAAAGAATTTGCAAATACCAAACCAGCTGTACAGGAAATATTGAAAGGGGTCCTCTAAGCAAAGAGAGAGCCTACAAGTGGTAGATCAGAAAGGAACAGAGACCATATACAGTAACAGTCACCTTACAGGCAATACAATGGCACTAAATTCATATCTCTCAATAGTTACCCTGAATGTTAATGGGCTAAATGCCCCTGTCAAAAGACACAGGGTATCAGAATGGATAAAAAAACAAAACCCATCTATATGTTGCCTCCAAGAAACTCATTTTAAGCCCGAAGACACCTCCAGATTTAAAGTGAGGGGGTGGAAAAGAATTTACCATGCTAATGGACATCAGAAGAAAGCAGGAGTGGCAATCCTTCTATCAGATCAATTAGATTTTAAGGCAAAGACTATAATAAGAGATGAGGAAGGACACTATATCATACTCAAAGGGTCTGTCCAACAAGAAGATCTAACAATTTTAAACATCTATGCCCCCAACGTGGGAGCAGCCAACTATATAAACCAATTAATAACAAAATCAAAGAAACACATCAACAATAATACAATAATAGTAGGGGACTTTAACACTCCCCTCACTGAAATGGACAGATCATCCAAGCAAAAGATCAGCAAGGAAATAAAGGCCTTAAACGACACACTGGACCAGATGGACATCACAGATATATTCAGAACATTTCATCCCAAAGCAACAGAATATACATTCTTCTCTAGTGCACATGGAACATTCTCCAGAATAGATCACATCCTCGGTCCTAAATCAGGACTCAACCGGTATCAAAAGATTGGGATCATTCCCTGCATATTTTCAGACCACAATGCTCTAAAGCTAGAACTCAACCACATTAGGAAGTTTGGAAAGAACCCAAATACGTGGAGACTAAACAGCATCCTTCTAAAGAATGAATGGGTCAACCGGGAAATTAAAGAAGAATTGAAAAAAATCATGGAAACAAATGATAATGAAAATACAACGGCTCAAAATCTGTGGGACACAACAAAGGCAGTCCTGAGAGGAAAATATATAGCGGTTCAAGCCTTTCTCAAGAAACAAGAAAGGTCCCAGGTACACAACCTAACCCTACAGCTAAAGGAGCTGGAGAAAGAACAAGAAAGAAACCCTAAACCCAGCAGGAGAAGAGAAATCATAAAGATCAGAGCAGAAATCAATGAAATAGAAACCAAAAAAACAATAGAACAAATCAACGAAACTAGGAGCTGGTTCTTTGAAAGAATTAATAAAATTGATAAACCCCTGGCCCGACTTATCAAAAAGAAAAGAGAAAGGACCCAAATAAATAAAATCATGAATGAAAGAGGAGAGATCACAACTAACACCAAAGTAATACAAACTATTATAAGAACATACTATGAGCAACTCTACGCCAATAAATTTGACAATCTGGAAGAAATGGATGCATTCCTAGAAACATATAAACTACCACAACTGAACCAGGAAGAAATAGAAAGCCTGAACAGACCCATAACCAGTAAGGAGATTGAAACAGTCATTAAAAATCTCCAAACAAACAAAAGCCCAGGGCCAGACGGCTTCCCGGGGGAATTCTACCAAACATTTAAAGAAGAACTAATTCCTATTCTCCTGAAACTGTTCCAAAAAATAGAAATGGAAGGAAAACTTCCAAACTCATTTTATGAGGCCAGCATCACCTTGATCCCAAAACCAGACAAGGATCCCACCAAAAAAGAGAGCTATAGACCAATATCCTTGATGAACACAGATGCGAAAATACTCAACAAAATACTAGCCAATAGGATTCAACAGTACATTAAAAAGATTATTCACCACGACCAAGTGGGATTTATTCCAGGGCTGCAAGGTTGGTTCAACATCCGCAAATCAGTCAATGTGATACAACACATCAATAAAAGAAAGAACAAGAACCATATGATACTCTCAATAGATGCTGAAAAAGCATTTGACAAAGTACAGCATCCCTTCCTGATCAAAACTCTTCAAAGTGTAGGGATAGAGGGCACATACCTCAATATCATCAAAGCCTTCTATGAAAAACCCACCGCAAATATCATTCTCAATGGAGAAAAACTGAAAGCTTTTCCGCTAAGGTCAGGAACACGGCAGGGATGTCCATTATCACCACTGCTATTCAACATAGTACTAGAGGTCCTAGCCTCAGCAATCAGACAACAAAAGGAAATTAAAGGCATCCAAATCGGCAAAGAAGAAGTCAAATTATCACTCTTCACAGATGATATGATACTATATGTGGAAAACCCAAAAGACTCCACTCCAAAACTGCTAGAACTTATACAGGAATTCAGTAAAGTGTCAGGATATAAAATCAATGCACAGAAATCAGTTGCATTTCTCTACACCAACAGCAAGACAGAAGAAAGAGAAATTAAGGAGTCCATCCCATTTACAATTGCACCCAAAACCATAAGATACCTAGGAATAAACCTAACCAAAGAGACACAGAATCTATACTCAGAAAACTATAAAGTACTCATTAAAGAAATTGAGGAAGACACAGAGAAATGGAAAAATGTTCCATGCTCCTGGATTGGAAGAATAAATATTGTGAAAATGTCTATGCTACCTAAAGCAATCTACAGATTTAATGCAATTCCTATCAAAGTACCATCCATCTTTTTCAAAGAAATGGAACAAATAATTCTAAAATTTATATGGAACCAGAAAAGACCTCGAATAGCCAAAGGGATATTGAAAAAGAAAGCCAACGTTGGTGGCATCACAATTCCGGACTTCAAGCTCTATTACAAAGCTGTCATCATCAAGACAGCATGGTACTGGCACAAAAACAGACACATAGATCAATGGAACAGAATAGAGAGCCCAGAAATAGACCCTCAACTCTACAGTCAACTAATCTTCGACAAAGCAGGAAAGAATGTCCAATGGAAAAAAGACAGCCTCTTCAATAAATGGTGCTGGGAAAATTGGACAGCCACATGCAGAAAAATGAAATTGGACCATTTCCTTACACCACACACAAAAATAGACTCAAAATGGATGAAGGACCTCAATGTGCGAAAGGAATCCATCAAAATCCTTGAGGAGAACACAGGCAGCAACCTCTTCGACCTCTGCCGCAGCAACATCTTCCTAGGAACAACGCCAAAGGCAAGGGAAGCAAGGGCAAAAATGAACTATTGGGATTTCATCAAGATCAAAAGCTTTTGCACAGCAAAGGAAACAGTTAACAAAATCAAAAGACAACTGACAGAATGGGAGAAGATATTTGCAAACGACATATCAGATAAAGGACTAGTGTCCAGAATCTATAAAGAACTTAGCAAACTCAACACCCAAAGAACAAATAATCCAATCAAGAAATGGGCAGAGGACATGAACAGACATTTCTGCAAAGAAGACATCCAGATGGCCAACAGACACATGAAAAAGTGCTCCATATCACTCGGCATCAGGGAAATACAAATCAAAACCACAATGAGATATCACCTCACACCAGTCAGAATGGCTAAAATCAACAAGTCAGGAAATGACAGATGCTGGCGAGGATGCGGAGAAAGGGGAACCCTCCTACACTGTTGGTGGGAATGCAAGCTGGTGCAGCCACTCTGGAAAACAGCATGGAGGCTCCTCAAAGTGTTGAAAATAGAACTGCCCTATGACCCAGCAATTGCACTATTGGGTATTTACCCTAAAGATACAAACGTAGTGATCCAAAGGGGCACGTGCACCCGAATGTCTATAGCAGCAATGTCCACAATAGCCAAACTATGGAAAGAACCTAGATGTCCATCAACAGATGAATGGATCAAGAAGATGTGGTATATATACACAATGGAATACTATGCAGCCATCAAAAGAAATGAAATCTTGCCATTTGCGACAACATGGATGGAACTAGAGCGTATCATGCTTAGCGAAATAAGTCAAGCAGAGAAAGACAACTATCATATGATCTCCCTGATATGAGGAAGTGGTGATGCAACATGGGGGCTTAAGTGGGTAGGAGAAGAATAAATGAAACAAGATGGGATTGGGAGGGAGACAAACCATAAGTGACTCTTAATCTCACAAGGCAAACTGAGGGTTGCTGGGGGGAGGGGGTTTGGGAGAAGGGGGTGGGATTGTGGACATTGGGGAGGGTATGTGCTTTGGTGAGTGCTGTGAAGTGTGTAAACCTGGTGATTCACAGACCTGTACCCCTGGGGATAAAAAATATATGTTTATAAAAAATAAAAAATTAAAAAAAAAAGGGAGTTGGGGGAAATTGGAAGGGGAGGTGAACCATGAGAGACTATGGACTCTGAAAAACAATCTGAGGGGTTTGAAGTGGCGGAGGGGCGGTGGAGGTTGGGGGAACCAGGTGGTGGGTATTAGAGAGGGCACAGATTGCATGGAGCACTGGGTGTGGTGCAAAAACAATGAATACTGTTATGCTGAAAATAAATAAAAAATAAATTAAAAAAAAATAAAGTGTACATCATTGCGAGTGATGTACACAGTGAAGGGATTCTAACCACCTAGTTAATTAACACATCCATGACCTCACCTACTGATCTTTTTGGGGGGTGAGAACATGTCAGTTCTACTCCCCTGGCTAATTTCATTTATGTGCTGTGTTGTGTGCGGTTACTGTGTCTGATAGGAGATCTGTAGACTTCATCTTCTCACTGAAAAGTTTTCTCCTTTTTACCAGCCTCTCCCTAGTTTCTCCACCTTCCCCACCCCTGGCAACCTCCTTTTTTTTTTTTTTTAACCTTCTGTTTCTCTGAGTTTGACTTTTTGTTGTTTTTTAAGATTTCCTATATAAATGTTACCACGCAGTATTTGTCTTTCTCTGTCAGTCTTATTTCATTCCACATAATGCCCTCAAGGTCCATCCATGTTGTCACGAATGGCAGGATTTCCTACTTTCTCACCTCTATACAAATACCGATCTACAGCTCCCTGTGTATGTACCTCACATCCTCTTTATGCACGCCTCCGTTGACGGACACCAGGGTAGTTTTCCTATCTTGGCTATTGTGAGTAATGCTGCAATGAACACAGGAGGGCAGATATTTCTTTACTATCCTATTTTCATTTCCTTTGGTTGTATACCCGGCAATAAGAGTGCCAGATTATATAGTACTTCTGTTTTTTTGGGTTTGTTTGTTTGGTTTTTTAAAATCTTTGGAGAAACCTCCATATTGTTTTCTGGGTGAACTGGTTTGACTTTATTTATGCTTGGACTGGGCTCCTTAGCTATCCGTAAGTTTGATCGAAATGCAAAATAAAACTTGAGGCACATCTCGAATTAAAGATGTGTTTCTAATCCAAGTGCAAACAATGGATCGAAAGCAAGGCTTAGCCAAAATGTGGACCCAATACTGGCGTCCATCAACAGATAGATGGATAAACTAAAAATGGTATGTATGTATTACTGTTATTATATGATTGTGAAAGGAACATGTAAAAATGCAAACATACACACACAGAATGGATATTATTCATCTTTAAAAAAGAAGGAATTCTGTCACACACTATAACACAAATGAGCTTGGAAGACATTTTGTTCAATGAAATAAATCAGAAACATACGCATAAAATACTGCATGATTCTACTGATAGGAGCTATGTGAAATAGCCAAATCTCTAGAGACAGAAAGTGGAATGGTGCTTGCCAGGGACTGGGAAAGGGGAGAACGGGATTTATCCTTCAGTGGGTGCAGAGTTTCAGTTTCAGGGAAGACGAAAAAGTTCTGGAGAAGGATGGTGCTGATGGTAGCACAGAGACCCGAAGGTGCATACTGCTACCAAATCATACCCTCAAAAATGGTTAAAATGGTAAATTTTCAGTCCTGTTATTTTAACACAGAAGGAGAGAGTGAGCAAGATTCAGATGCACAGGTGAGAAGCAGAGGCAGGAGGTAGGAGGTTGGGAAGAAGCTTCCTCTGATGTTAATGGACAGCCGGCCAATACCTCCGTGACGGCTTCTGTGCTACCACATGCTTCCCACCTTCTTGGTTAAACAGATTCTGCCTTAAACAGGAGATTTTTCCCTCTAGGCTTTTTGTGCATGTGGCATTTTGTTCATAAGATAAACAGGGGGTCATGAAGTTTCTGGGTCGAGAGTGATACACGGGCTTACAAATTTCAGATGCAGACTAGAGCTGATTAATTGCGACCAAGGGGCAGGTTTTGGGTGGTCTAGGGACTTAAGTTGTAGACATCGTCTGAAGTGTGTGAGAACACAGGTACAGTTATCTACCGGTTCAGGTTCCCAAAATGTCTCTTGGGCTCAGAGATGCCTCAGAGGAGAGCGTGAGTGCTCCTCAACCACTGAACCCCCACCCCCAACACTATGTCAGTAAAACACGGAGCGGAAGAAGTCTACCAAACAAGAGATTTAAACTTTTTTTAAAAAAATTTATTTATATATTGTCAGACAGAGAGAGAGGGAGAGGGAGCGAGTGAGCACAGGCAGAGGCAGGCAGAGGCAGAGGGAGAAGCAGGCTCCCCGCGGAGCCAGGAGCCTGATGTGGGACTCAATTCCAGGATGCTGGATCGTGACCTGAGCCGAAGGCAGCCGCTTAACCAACTGAGCCACCCAGGCGTCCCTTAAACTAACTTTTAATTCCAACAAGTCCATGTACCTGGAACCTTCTTGACATACTTATGTCTGTCTTGTAAGTTCGTACGTTTCGGCCCATCCCAATTTCCCTTGTCCCTTTCCTCCTTCTCCCACCAGATGTGCCCTGACTTAGGAATAGGAAGGATGGAGAGAGCCCAACATGTGCCAAGAGGGGAGAGAGCCGGGCACCTGCTGGAGAGGAGTAGAGCGATCCAGACCCCTCGAGGACAGTTTTGGAGGATGGTCCAAGGCTGGGTCGGTGGCTGGAAACAGCCCTTACCTCGAGATCCAAAACTGGACACCAGTGTGGCAGTTATGTGTTTCCCTTCAAACTGGTTGCCATGCTGGAATGACCTGTGACATCAGAGGCTTCCGACCTTCCTGATTGGAAGGACCAGATTCCGTGGTGCTTGGCAGCAGAGGTGGACAACTGTATCTTCACAGACCTTTTCGCCACTCCTGGCTTTGCCCCAGCTTGGAGAAGGGATCACGGGCTTGTGTTCGGTCGGAATTTGCCCAGAACAGGGTCTAAGGTTTCTGGGAGGACAGAAAGAGCTTGGGAAAAATCATGGCCGATGATCAACCTAATCAACCGCGTTCCCAGTCTGAGGACCAGAGTCCCCAGCCTAGCTGCTCAGGGTACCCCTTCAATGTGGTGGATGATGAAATCCCAGGACCATCAGGTGAGAAAGGAGGAAGAGGAAGGGACTTGAGAGGCTTGGCTAGTAAAGAGGAATGGGTACAAAAGTCAGGAAGGAGTGTCTGAGTAGGGTGTGTGTGACAGGAGAGATCCAGAAAGCCGGGGATTGGAGAAGGAAAGTACAGGAGTTGGGGACAAAACTGTAACCATGGAAAGAAAGCCCAGGAAGCAGGGAAAGAGGGTTAGGAGATGAGGTCCAAAGAGGAGGTAAAGGAAGAGAGGAAATTATGCCATTATTCCCAGGGGAGAAGTTATCTACAATGAAATTTTGAGGATGGGGGTGGTGAAACAGTGCCAAAGATGAATGGGCACAGATGTGTATCAACAAAGGAGAAAGATGGAAACATGGTTGGGGAGATGTCAACTGTCAGTAAGGCTGGAGAGAATGAAGGGGAAGTTGGGGTTTTTGGAGGGGGAGAAGGGGTGGCTGAATTCCAAAGACAAAAGCCTTATACTGTAGCCTGGTTTCTTCACTCAGCCCCCTGGGTAGACCCCCGCCCCATGCCTGAGTCCCCCACAAGGAAGAGAGGAAGGGATGAGTCAGATGAGGAGACAGGCTCTGGCGCTGAGGACATCTGGGTCGTGGAGTCACTGTGTGGCCTCAAGATGAAGTTGAAGAGACAACGGGTGTCTTCAGTGCTCCCTGAACACCACGAGGTCTTCAAAAAGTTGCTTGGTAAGAAGATCTCCTCCAACCCTCTTCCATTTTCTCTTTAAATTCAAGAAGCTTCCAATGGAAAAGAATTTTCCAGTGGAAAGGAATTCTCTGAAGGTTGGTGAGCTCTCCATCCTTGGAGGACTCCATAATGATCCCTCACTGGGGACACATAAAAATGACAGAGGATTAGGTGAGACTTGGAGAAAGGTCTGTACTTGGGATGAGAAAGCTTGGTTTCAGTTACACTCCGTGGATGTCTTAGTTCTTATTGGTCTTTTGCTTTTTGGTTTTTTTTTTTTTTTGGATAATTTATTTATTTATTTGAAAGAGAGAGAGAGAGAGAGATCACAAGCAGGCAGAGGCAGACAGAAAAAGAGGGGGGAAAGCAGGCTCCCCGTTGAGGAGAGAGCCTGATGTGGGGCTCGATCCCAGAACCCTGGGATCATGACCTGAGCCGAAGGCAGAGGTTTTAACCCATCGAGCCACCCAGGTGCCCCTTATTGGCCTTTTGACTCTAAATGTCTTTGGCTGTGTGTGTGGAGTTGGGCAGGGGGTGTGGAAATGACATGCCATCTTTATACCCTTATGTCACTGTGGGATGAGAAAATGACAGGGAATGACTGTGGTCTGCGCAGTGGCATGTCCATGCATGATGAGACAGCATCCCTGTTGACTTCCCATCCAATCTTACAGGTGTGCTCCCTCAGCCTCCCCACGCCGGAAGCCACCAACTTTCCCTGGGCGGTGACTGGTCTCTTCTCCCTTTTGTCCATCAGCCTCACCGCTGGCCACATCCTGGAACTTCCCCAGGAGAGGCATCATTCTCCTCTTTGCCCTGGAATGCTCCCACAGTAACCCCATTCTGCTTGTCAACCTGACCTATGCCCTCTTTTCACAGACGATCCTGTCATTCAAAAATTCCTGGCCTGGGACAAAAATCTGAGCGTATCCGACAAGGTATCGTTGTTCTCCACTCAGATGTGTTCTTGCTCCAACATCTGTCCTGGGGCAGGGCGATGCCTCCAAAACCCTGTCTCCAACCTCATCCTGCCAACACTTCCCGTTGGGGACCTCGTGGTTTCCTGCAGGTCCTCTGCTAGTCCCAGGCGTGCCCCTCTGGCTGTTGCCACCTTAAGTCCCTTCTCTCTCAGCTCTTGGGTGGGGCTCCCCTTGGCTCCAGCTTCTCAGAGACCCTCCAGAGGCCGGCTGTCCTGAAGACAAGCCCTCAGACCAGCACAGCTTGCTATCCTGGGAGCACCATCAACTCTTCCCTTGACTTCTTTGGTTTGCAACCAACCATTTGACACCAAATAAGCAAATTCACCCAGTCTGTCAAAGCGGGAGCACCTGCTCCAGCCTCCTGTCCCCATCCCCCACTGGTTTTCCTCGCCCAGGATGTGACCTCTCTCTGACACTGTGTCTCCTCTTGCCGCCAGTATCTCCTGTCTATGGTCATAGCTTACTTCAGCCGTGCTGGCCTCTTCTCCTGGCAGTACCAGCGAATCCATTTCTTCATAGCCCTGTGAGTATTTTTGTCTCATCCCTCAGTAGAATTCGCTACCTGGGTGGATGGAGGGGGAAAGTGGGACCCTCACCTTTCATCTACTTTTTTTTTTAAACCATTTGTAACTGTTTATTAAACTACTTTTTAAAAAAACTGTTGACCCCGTGTATAAAAACGATAGGATTATAGTATAGTGTTTTTTTAGACTGTTCCTTGTAAACACAAACAACCCTGACGTCAGCCAGGAGAAGCAAACAGAAGACCCTTCTAAGAGGACAGAAGGAAGGAACGGACACGGCCCTGCCCTGAGCAAACAGACTAGCGAAGCAGCCGGTCCTGATCCTCCGTCTGTCCCCTTCCCACGGCGATACCAAGCGTAATGGTTTTCCTCCTAAGCATTCCCAGCACAAATGCCTCGATTCACGCCCCCAAGACATAGCACAGATCAGTTGTGAATGCTTCCGCGGGTGTGTCTTACAAGACCGTCCCCAAGCCTGTGGGTGCTATGTGCAGGAAGTCCTTCAAAGCTCTGGTCTCCTCCTCCACTCTCCAGGGCCAGTGGTGTTCTGGGTCAAGGCCAGGCTTCCGAGCTTGGATCCAACCCTTTCGTCTTCGTCCGACTTGCTCATCCCCTTGGTGTTGCAACCTTCTAAGGACACTTCCCTCTGTTCCTATATTGCGTTTTCTGTCTAGGTAATTTTGCACCTATACCTGAGGAAAACGACTTGTCCTCAAGGTCAAGTTCAACTCCCAAATCTTCAGATGCTCCCCCCTTCCCCGCCCCGCCAACCTCCCTGACTTCTACACCACAGCAGCACTTCTGTTAAAATCCGAGTGTCATGGATATTCTGGACTATGGTTATTGCCTATCCACTCACCGCCCCACCCCTTTGTCCCCTTCCCCAATCCCATTAGACTTGATGCCTGCAGGACTTGTCAAGATATTACCACACTCTCAAAGACACTGCACAATTCCTTCTGTTTTGCATAGGTTTAAGTTATGTTGGGACTAGGAGGTGATCAGTATTGCACTTGAACATGAGAAAAGGCATCATTTATTCATTCAACAAATACATATAGAGTACACCTTATGGACCAAGGACATGAGGCAATGGGAAGAGAGGTTCAAGAAGTGCGTGTTGAATTAATGCACCCAATGAACCCAGTCCTGTATTAGTCATTTGGTAGGAAAGTCATGGTTACAGAATAGAACAGGGTCAGCTCCTGCCCATGGGAGATGTATATGGCCTTGCTCAATGGGAAGACAAGTTTGTGCACAAACTAGCTAAAGGGAAGGGGTGGGTGTGGGTGTCCCCCCACAGGACATGCCCTCAGGCTTCCCATTGAGTTCCCTCTCCATCGTCAAGCTGGGAGAAGTCTGTGCCCAGCCATGCCTTCTCGATGACTGAGTGGCACTCTGTGACACTGGGTAATAAGCAACCTGTGTCCTTGCTGGGAAGCTGAGCTCAGATGGGGGAGGGGCATCCTTCCCGTCCTGCTCCTGACCAGCCACCTGATGTCTCTCTCCAGCTACCTGGCCAATGATATGGAAGAGGATAACCAGGCCCCCAAACAGGCCATCTTTTCATTCCTCTATGGGAAGAACCGGTCCGAGCGACCCTTGTTCCACAAACTGAGATTCCAGTTTATACGATCCATGAACTGGAGGACCAGGGTGTCCCGAGAAGAGTGTGAAGAGGTAGGTTGGCTGGAGGGATTTGGGGTGTGGGGCCCAATGGGAGAGAGAGGAGGTGCAGCGAGGGACATGGGCATTTGGGACCAGAAAGAATTAAGGGTCTGGACGACAGGAGGGAGCAGGTCGGGGGTCGCGGGGGCAGGGCCCATCTGGAAGTTGTGTTCTCATGGGGCCGCTTGTCTTCTAGATCCAGGCTTTTGATCCAGACCTGTGGGTGTGGGGGCGAGACCGCCTCACTCTGATGCCCTAGGTCTCCTAGGGCCATGGAGGCCTGAGGTCATCGGCCTAAGGGAAGGTAGGTCTCTGTCCTCATGGGTCCAGGCACAATGATTTCTTGTGTAATGAGGAGATCTGAGGAATCCAGGAGCTGAGCCCACGCTCATCTCACTAGCCCCACACGTCAGCCTTCCATGCGCTATGAGGTGGAAGCCGTACACGCACTCAGGTCCCAGCCACGAGCTGACAACCCCACAGAGCCATGACTCAGGGAGACGTGTGGAAAACCTTAAGGACCTCAGGAAAACCAGTTTGTCACAGAGGCATGGACTTGGCTGAAATAATTCCATTGAAACCAACTGGACCCACATGATAGCTCTGAGGAAATGTTGACTTTCTGTGAAAAGGGAGCAAGTTTCCAATTTTTTCCCCTACATTGTGTTTTTACTTTCTCTTTCCTGCCTCAGAGATATGAATTCTGGGGATTTATTTACAACAAAGTAAATGTCTAACAATAGGACATTGGATGGAACAGTCTATCTATCCAATAATAAAAGATAAATTAGGACTAGCTGTGTGTTCATCCAGATTTGCTTGCGAACACATTGCTGATGCCACATGGCATCTGTGAGTCCTTTGGGTCCCCTGCCCACTTCTGGACGAGTCTCTCATCTCGTTCCATTACATCTTTCCCCTCAGGTTCACAGTCAAGGAGTTTGTCAGAATGAGTGAACCTTCAGAAATACTAGTTTCAGGGCGCCTGGGTGGCTCAGTGGGTTAAAGCCTCTGCCTTCAGCTTAGGTCATGATCCCAGGGTCCTGGGATCGAGCACCACATCGGGCTCTCTGCTCAGTGGGGAGCCTGCTTCCTCCTCTCTCTCTCTCTGCCTGCCTCTCTGCCTACTTGTGATCTCTGTCTGTCAAATAAATAAATAAAATTTTTAAAAAATAAAAAAAGAAATACTAGTTTTAGCATAGCTTATTGTGATCAGCACGTAGAGTTATAGATTTGGGCAGAGGACTAAGTAAAGATTTGGTTTAAATCATGTGAACTAGTTCTCAGTCCCTTCGGCCTCCCACAATGACGTACTACATGGCTTTGAGCAACAGACATTTTTTCTCATGGTTTGGAGGCTGGAAGTCTGAGAGCAGGGTGCGGACCCTTTTCTGGGTTGCAGACTAAGTGGGTTCTGAGTTATGTCACTGGGGTCTCTTTTATCAGAGCACTACTGCCATTGTTGAGAGCCCCCCCTCATGGCCCAATCAACCCAAAGACCTCATCTTATAGCACCATCACCTTGTGATTTAGGATCTTAATGTACAAATTTTTTTTAAAGATTTTATTTATGTATTTGACAGAGAGAGATCGCAAGTAGGCAGAGAGGCAGGCAGAGAGAGAGAGAAAGGAGGAAGCAGGCTCCCTGCTGAGCAGAGAGCCCGATGCAGGACTCGATCCCAGGACCCTGAGATCATGACCTGAACCGAAGGCAGCGGCTTAACCCACTGAGCCACCTAGGCGCCCTCAATGTACAAATTTGAGGGAGGTGAAGCGACAAACATTCAGACCACGTAGCACTGACCACATTTAGGACTAGGTGTTATGGTTAAACATTAGGATCTAGGGTTAGAATGGAGGATTAGGTGGTCTCATGGTTCATGATGTTGATGTTTGCAGTATGGTTCTTTGTTCAGACTTTAAGTAGCACAAAAGGATCAAGGTGAGTTTCAGGTCTAAAGCAACATTCTCTCAAGTTTGTTTGTTTGTTGTGTTGTTGTTGTTGTTGTTTTGTTTTTGTTTTATTTTTAAAGATTTTATTTGTCAGAGACAGAGAGAGAACACAGGCAGGGGAGTAGCAGGCAGAGGGAGAAGCAGGCTCCTCATTTGAGCAAGGAGCCTGATGTGCAACTCATTCCCGGGTACCTGAGCCGAAGGCAGACGCTCAACCGCCTGAGCCACCCAGGCGACCCTCAAGTTTGCTTTACTCCCTGAGCAGAATCACCTAGAGTCCTGGCTATCAAGCAGATAACCGGGTGTGACCTTAGGCTCATGAAAACATTTGGGGGGTCAGGGTCACCAAAGTCCAAGAGTCATAACTGATAATGAATTGGGGTTTAGAATGAAGGATTAGAGATAAAGTTGGATTTATGAATTAGTCTAAATTCTGGTTAGAACTGACCAAGATGTCTGGAGCGTTGACTCCTTGCGATCTGACTTCCTCTCTTTCTCTCAATTTCAGATCCCTGAGCCCCGGGGAGACACAGGTTTACAGCAGGATATCAATCTAGACACTAACAACAGGCATGAGGAAGGAAGAGAGGAGTCTCTTGTGCAGATAATCTAGAAGAGCCCAAGACCTTCTAAAATTAGCTAAAGGGAATTTTCATATTGTACTCGGAGGAGCTGGGAGTACCTATAGGAGTCCAGAGAAGGACAATAAGAAACCAGGCTTTTTTTCAGGATCCACCCTTTCCTGGGGTGGTACCAAATATTTCAGATTTTTAAAATTCAAATCTCCCTTGAGGTAGGAGTTGGAGATCCTGATTTTTATGCATTGGGACACAAACAAGGAGGAGATTACTTCAAAAATATAAAACGAGAGACGACAGGATTATAATAGCCTAATATTATACCATGAACTTCATTGGTATATTTTGAAAATGTTGTCCTTAGAACTATTTTATTTATTTTTATATTTTATATTTATGTATTTATTTTTTAAAGTTCTGAAATAGTCATAGTTTTCAAAACATGCTCCTACAAAGCTTTGTGATGAGATTACACCTGTAGATAAAATATTGTTGACATATTCAGGATAGGTTTTTGTATTTTTACTATAGTTATATATCAATTACACTTATAACTAGGTAGGTGATTCCCTCAAGTTGTTATTACTGTAAATGTTTATTTGATATTTAGTCTTCATTATTAAATTGTGGGAATCAGTTGTAATTCTTTTACTTGCCTGGATGACACGTTTGTAAGTTGTTTTATGTTATTTTAGGTTATTAAAGAGGACACTGCAATGTGTCTCTTGAGGAAAGTACAAAGTTTTGTGATGAGATTACACCTGTAGATAAAATATTGTTGACATATTCGGGATAGGTTTTTGTGCTTTTACTATAGTTATATATCAATTACACTTATAACTAGGTAGGTGATTCCCTCAAGTTGTTATTACTGTAAATGTTTATTTGACATGTAGTCTTCATTATTAAATTGTGGGAATCAGTTGTAATTCTTTTACTTGCCTGGATGACACGTTTGTAAGTTGTTTTATGTTATTTTAGGTTATTAAAGAGAACACTGCAATGTGTCTCTTGAGGAAACATAATAAAGATAAAAGTCTTCATCTTCGTGGTGTTTGTGTTCATCTCAATTGGTCTTACTGTTCACTGTCCAATGATACTCTTTCTTAATGGGGTTGTGATTATTCAGCCACACTTCTTACCTTTGAAAAATAAGTGTAAGTCTTTTTTAATGAGGATGTGGGGTTTTTTTAAAGATTTTATTTATTTATTTGACAGAGAGAGATCACAAGTAGGCAGAGAGGCAGTCAGAAAGAGACAGGGGAAGCAGGCTCCCCTGTGTGCAGAGAACAGGATGTGGATGCGGGCGGTCTCGATCCCAGGACCCTGAGATCATGACCTAAGCCGAAGGCAGACATTTAACCCACTGAGCCACCCAAGCGCCCCAAGTGTAAGTTACTTGTTATGTAGAAAATAAAAAGAAGATAAAGTGAACCCTGAGCTTGTGTCTTAAAGCAAGAAACAAGGCAAAGATATTGAGGCAGGAAAAGGGAAAGAAGGAAGATAGAGCTATGGGGACCTAGATAATCTGAAATTCACAACAAAGGCAACGTGCCTCAGTGAGATTATACATTTTAGGCGATGATCCATGGCAAGTAGACCCACAGGTGCAAGGGAGCACCCTTCTTTGGTAGAAGGAAAATCTACAGTATGGGATGAAATAGAACAACTGGAAAGAAATGAGGGTTTGGGAGAACTTTCTGAGAAACACAGTAAGATAGGAGGAGCTAAAGCTGTCAAATAAGAGAGGCATGGAGAAGAAAGAGTTAATGGCAGGAATCCTGAATATTGGAGGAAACCATCTTGGGAGATGGTAGCACCAGAGAATACTGGGGCTGTCTCAAATACCAAGCTTCAGTGTCCTCGGGAAGCATCCCATGGATGTCTTGGCACATAGATGCATATCACCCGTCATGAAGCTCACCTGAGCTTGGTGACCAGAGTTTTTATTGGGGTTTCATTATGCAAGTGTGATTAACTCCATCATTGGCCATACCTCGAACACAGTCTCCAACTCTCTTCCTTCCCCTAGAGATTGGGCTGATATCAAGTGGTTCAAAGCCCCACCCCTGTTGGAGTTCCTGGTATGGCTGGCCCTATCCTGACTCATCTCATTAGCACAAACTCAAGTTTGGTCCACGGGGCCCAGTGTGAGTAACGAACACTCCTATCACTCAGGATTCCAAAGATGTAGAGGTTCTCTCCCAGGAAGCAGGGAGGGAGAGGTATCTGAAAAATTATTTATACAACACACTGGCTATGGTAGGAGATTGGCAAAACTCAGGTAGTCAGGGAAGGTAACAGTTTGGGGACAGATCTATCACAGGAGATGTTGGAGAAGTTGAACAAATAAGGATTGAAATAATGGGGTCCTCATGGGGATTTGGAATAGCTTGGGAGATGTGAGATATTTAGGAGATGGACACAGCACTCTATAGAGGAACAACAAGCAAAGGAGTAAAGAGAAACCAAAGGGAAAATTGTGTGTGTGTGTGTGTGTGTGTGTGTGTGTGTGTGTGTGTGTGTGTGTGTTGGGGTTGGGGTTGGCGTTGGGGTGCAGTTCTGATGAATGAGATGAACTCCTAAGCCTGGAGCAATTTCAGAAAGTGAAACTACCAAGGTCAGAAGAGCCACAGGGACATCAGCATCTGATTACAGCAGCTCAAGGAGAGGGATGGCATTCAGAATTGGGACACAGTTGATGGACTGGGAACAGCAGAGGCTAGATTCTGCAGACACGGAAACAAAGAGGAGAAACAGTATGGCAGCTTGGAAACAGATATAACATATACTTAAAATGTATATTTAAGAAGCTTTAGGTCTCTGCAAGGTGGCAGGTAAAGGCAGATTAGGAAACAACTCAAATAAGGAAAGACCTGAATGAAAAGGCACAAGAAACAGGACGGTGGATGCACACAATAAAGCAGTAACAAACAGGCGAGAAAGCAAACAGTCCGGTGACTGATGACAGGTGAGAACTGGGAGTACTTGGGAACACTGGAGCAGAACATAGTGGATTCAGCCTGGACACCTAGAGAAACTGAAATCAGGACGGATCCAGTTGAAGAGAAGGGGGAGCCGAGGCTGCTGAGAAGGGGGTGAAGCTCAAGAGACTTGGAGGATAGAGAGAGGGACCAGCTGAGAAAGTGGGAGAGGCTAGAGGCCACCGAAGGCTGAGAAGGAATACGGATCCAGGGAGGTGGTTCGGAAGTGTGATCTGATGGCAGAAGCACGCGTGGCTCCCAGAGCACAGAAGAGTCAGAGCAGCCAAGCTTCTGGAACCGGAAAGCATCCAGGGCTCTAGGTGGCCGCTGAGTGGAGGTCAGGAGGCAGCAACAGCGAAGTTCAGCCACACAGCAGAGGAGCAGCGGGCTTGTCCTGAAAAGCAGGAGTGATGGAAGAACTCCAATGCCTGGAGATGGAAAAGTAGGAGAGTGGTGGGGATCAGGGGTGTGATGTGGCTCAGTCACTGAAGCAGCTGCCTCGGCTCAGGTCATGATCTCAGGGTGCTTGGATGGAGCCCTGCATGGGGCTCTCTGCTCAGCAGGGAGCCTGCTTACCCCCCACCCTGCACCTGCCTCTCTGCCTACTTGTGATCTCTCTCTGTGTGTCAAATAAAGAAGACTGAGTGACAAACAAGGAGGAGCTGCTTTGTGAAGGGGAAACACGGAGAAAACTAGAAAGAAATAGGAGCAGGGACTCAGGAAGAGTCCCGCGGGCAACTCCGGGGCGCCTGTCTCAGTAGCTACTCCCATTCTCTCAGTTCTCCCTCAGCAGGCAGCCACGTACCCTGTACCGCTACTCACATCGCAGATAAGGCGGGATTGTCTTTTTCTTTTCAGTTTTTCCCTTTATTTCTCTTTCCTTCCTTTCCCTTTTGCTTCCCTCTCCCTTCCTTTTCCCTTGCATACCTTTCCCTCCCCTCCCCTTGCCTTTTTTTTTTTTTTTTAAGTGTGGCTTTTTCGAGACGTCCCCTAACTTGTGGGCGCTTGAACTCAGGGGAAACAGAGGTCGGATATTTGACGGGCTCCCAATTGGGCTCCAACAGGCGCACGGCCGCCGCCGTCCTGCGCATGTGCAGCTCGGCCTGTGTGCGTGTTCGCGCACGCGTACTGCCGCCGCGCAGCGCTCGCTTCCTGTCCGAGTTCAGGTCACCGCTCGCCGTGGTTCCCAGGCTTCGGCCTCCGGCGGGCGAGCGTCCCAGTGTCCGAGGGGCTGCACCCCGTCCAGCCGGCCGGCACCCAGCGAGCGTGGGGCTGTGCGAGCACGGGTCCTCGCGGAGGCTCGAGCGGGGACCCCCGAGCGCGAGCCCCGGAGCCCGCGGGCTGGGCCGGAGGGGCCGGGCGGCGGCGAGGGCGCAGGGCGGCGAGGCCCCGGCCCGGCTCGTCTGCTTCCGCGGGACGGCGGGGCCCCTGGAGACCGAATCGGGGCCCGGGAGGGTCGTCGGCCCGAAGTGAGTTTGTCCCGTAGGCCCAGAGCCGGCTCACCGGGAACGGCAGCCCCGGCGCGCGGAGGAGGAGCCACCCCCGCCCCGGAGTCCTCCGGAGCCTAGGGGCAGCTCGGCGTGTCCCGACGGGGTAGGTCGTGCGTTTGTGGGTCTTGCGGGCGGCTGGACCTGGAGGGATGGGCGCTCCCCCGGGACTCGGGACTCGTGGGACTCACGTTCCTGGGGGCGCAGGGAGTTCCCCTCTCCCCTCCACTCCGACACCCTTGCTCCCCCGGTTCTCTGTCCAGTTGTAGACGGGTCTGTAAGCGCGCAGGAGCGTGTTCTGACCCTGCTGGGTTGTGCCCTGGGGCATCCCCCAGTGTAGGGCAGGACCAGTGTGCGAGAAGGAGTTGACAGGAGAAGACTGGGCCTGAGAAGGGAAGGGGCATGTCCACGTTGACGGGGTCTGGGGGTGGGCTTGCTCGCAGGACTCGCCTCCTGGACCTGGGTTCTGTCCTGTTACATTTAAGTCAAAATGAGTTTCTTAATAAAAGACCCTTTTGCAGTTTGTACAAATGATTTGAAGACAGCCATGCCTGAGCGCATCTCTTTCCTCAGAGCATCCCCGTTCTGTTCTTAAGTAGTTAAAAGGGGTAGTGAGAAGATGAGTGTAACAGATTTTGGTTTATGTTACTTTTAATGATGGAGGATGATTTCAATAGGATTCAGGTTGGTTAGTTAAGAAACAACATACCAATCAGGTGGGAGTTACAGACAGGTGGGTGCGTCCTCATTTCTTTTGGTCATTTCTGAAGATTTAAAGGGACAGTGTCGCAGTTTCTTTCATGGAACTTTCCAGGAGAGTACTCCCCCCCACCCCTTCCTCGGCAGTCCAGATCTCACTTAGTTTCGTTGCTTGTCCTTTCTTTCTCCAGGTCTGCCTCCACTTTCACTGTCCTTCCTGTTTTTCCAAGATCAGCAGAAAATGAGTAAATCTTTGGTGAGTATTTCTGTGTCTGTGTTTATTCCCCACTTGCACTTACAGTAGGCCTTAGGAGGTGAGTAGTTCAGACTTTAAAGTGGGAATGGGGACATAAAAACAAAAAAGGTGTGGGCAGACAAAGCGTGGAGTAGTAGCGGGGCGCCAAGCACGTCTGTCACGTTCATCTGTGTGGACAGCACGATCCTTCAGAGCCCTTGAAGCCAGAGTTCAGTTGACATTCATTGCAAAAAGTGACAAATACTGTTCAGTACTTGACTTACACTGACCTGCCAAAAAACAGTTTTGTTTTCTCGCGTGTCTTGTGATTTCTTTGGCTGGGTTGTTGTAATGCTGAACAGGCTTCCTGAGTGGCCATCCCCGAACGGTGGCCATTGGTATCTCACTTGTGTCTCCTGGAGACAAGGCATACTGTCCAGGGAGCACCCAGTGCATGTAATTTCTCTGGTAACTAAAACATTGCCCTATAAATGCATCGTTTTTATTGCTCAAGTCAAGGGGAGGATGAGGGACCTCTGGAGGAATGGCCTTTCCACCCTCCAGTGAGTCTTGCCAACTAGTTCTCTCTGATCATCTGTCTGGTTTGCATCTCAGACTGGGCGGTGGCACCTCTGGGACAGATTGCTGATTTCCCACTCACGTTGTATCCGAAACGGCACTTCTGGGTCTGCCCCTGTCCCTCTGGAACCTGACCCGGTAAAGGTTAAGCTGGGAGCCAGTCCTTGTGTTGGACCACTTGCCACCTTTCCTATCTGCAGAGGCGGTCTCTTGGCATCTCTGACGAGTTTCTCCTCTTTGTGACTGCTTCCTCTGCCCTCTTCTTGTGTTGTCATGTCCCCGCTGACTTTTGCACTTTCACATCCTCTGAGCCACCTGCTCTGTCTGTTCTCCCACGTGGACCAGATGCCGGGGCTTCCGGGGAGGGTGTCTCAAGTCACCTTAATAGACCCAGTAGATTCAAAAGTAGTTATTTGCAGCCCCCCCACCTATGCTTTCTGCTGTCCTTCTCCGTCCTCTCTCTGTTCCATTGTCAGCCTGTCACTCTGTCCCGAACAATGGGGTTCATTCTCCTCTCTGTCTGCATCCTGTGTTACATTTGCATGTTCCTGTTGTTGTGTTCTAAGTGGCTTCTGTCCCTTCCCCTTCGGCTCCTCCATGCTGCCGTTAAAATAGCTCATTCTTTTCATCTGTGGACCATTATAGAAACTTCTTTTCTGTGCTCCTTTCCTCCACGGGCTCAAGTATATTTTCCACGCTGAGCATTTCTCCAAAACTGTGAATCACATAATTTTGTCCCCATGTGGAAAAAGCACTTCAGAGGCTCCCTGAATGGCAGGAAATGCAAGGCTGGGGTGGGCGGGGCAGTCAAGGGGCCCCAGCTTGTTAGTGAGACAACAGGCAGAGAAGGAACGCGGCCTGGGGTGTTCTAGCTGATTGTAGGCCCATACTGGGTTGGTGGGGTTGGGTTTGTTCTTTTCAACACCCCCCCCACTCAAGAGAATATTAAGTCATTTATTGATTACACATGATAATGGGTGTTATACAAGCTTTAATCCATCTATAATTTTATCTGATACCATTATTCAATTTAGATATATTGCCTAGGATGTGCCAACAATCATATTGATAACCAAACAAACTCCAGGACTTTGCTTGGGTGACCCTTTTAGTGTGAACTCCAGGTCACAACACATTGTCAGTTCAACTGCACCAAGGTTTGGGGAGACAGTGGCTTCTGGGCCCAAGCAGGTTGCAAATAAATTTCGAATGGAACCTGGCATCACCCTGAAGGAATTTGAACTTCACACTGTTGGGATAGTGTACCAAGACGGCTTCAGTGTAGACTGACTTTACACAGCACATTTAAGAAAAAATATATTTATTCAGGGTCATGATCAAACTATTATATTTAGCAGCATGGATGCAAAAAAAAAATTATATTAAAATCCTTTATTGGAATGCTCTACACTTTCCAAAGAACAGAAACTAAAGTAACCCGTTATACAGTTAGTCACAAATACAGTCCTGGAGTTGTTTGCCCCATATACGTGAGTATCCTGTAACATGTCTTCTTTGTAGCAGCTCGGCCCTGCCACCACTGTGCTTGGCTGAGTTCAGGAATCAGTTGTAACCTGTAGCTTCCTTGTTTCTCTGGCTCTCCTCTTCTGCTAAGCTTCGTTTACTGGCAGTAATTGAAACCTTCTGCTGGGGCACTTGGGTGGCTTAGTGTGTTAAACCTCTGCCTTCAGCTCAGGTCTTGATCTCAGGGTCCTGGGATCGAGCCCCACATCAGGCTCTCTGGTCAGCAGGGAGCCTGCTTCCCCCTCTCTTTCTGCCTACTTGTGATCTCTCTCAGATAAGTAAATAAAATCTTAAAAGAAAAACAAACAAAAATCTGCCACTGCTGTAGCTACTGCTGCTACTGGAACCACCATAGCCACCTTGTTTTCGTGGTTTGGCAAAGTATTGGCGTCCATCTTGGTGCCAGAGCTTCTGCCTCCCAAATTTCTTCTTTTCATGGGTCCAGAATTTGAGGATTGATTGTTGTAATTGCCGCAATCATTATAGCTTCCACCACCTCCAAGGTCGCTTCCATCATTACCAAATCCGTTCTAGCCATCCGCACTGCCACCCTGTTTACCACCACCTCGACTGCCACCAGAGCCACCTCGATCACTGAAGTTCCCTCCACAACCGAAGCTGTCATTCCCAACAAAACCACCTCCATATCCAGCAGCAGAGTTTCCAGAACCACTTGGACCTCTTTGGCTGGATGAAGCAGTAACCATCTCTTGCTTACTCCCCATTTGTGGCTGTTCACAGTGTGGTATTTTTGAATGACAGTCTTGTCTACAGAGTCCTGGTCATCAACTGTTACAAAAGCAAAACCCCTCTTTTTTGCCACTGCCTCGGTCAGTCATGATCTCCATCACTTCGCTTTTCCCATACTGTTCAAAATAATGTCTTAGATGATGATCTTCAGTGTCATCTTTAATGCCACCGACAAAAATCATTTTCCCAGTTAAGTGGGCACCAGGTCTTGGAGAATCTTCTCTTGAGCCAGCCCTCTTCAGTTCCACAACTCTCCCGTCCAGCTTGGGCGGCCTCGCATTCATGGCTGCCTCCACCTTCTCCACAGGGGAGTATGTGACAAACCCAGAGCCTCTCGAGTGCTTAGTGTTGGGGTCTGTCATCACCACACAGTCCCCAGTGCTCAGAATGGCTCCTCAGACTCTCATCGGTTGTTTCAAGGCTCAGATCTCCGATGAGGATCTTCTGCAGCCGTTCAGGCTCTTTGAGAGACTGTGACTTAGACATGACCGCAGTGGGAGGGGCCACTTCAACGATGCTTACTTAGCGGTGGCCATGGGCGGAAAGGACTTGGGTTTGTTCTGAACCACAAGTGAGTTTAAGTGTATATTCACATTTTTGGAAGCTTTTGTTTTGTGTGTGGCTTTTATCTTAATCACATTTTTTATTCACATTGACTTTCCTGACAGATTTTTTTGGCCAGTGCAAAAGGGATTATATAATCTCTCATAGGAGATATGAGTGGATATGTATATAGAATACACATGGTATGTGTGTATATGTACCCACACATCCAGAGTCTCTGTGGAAGTTGTATTCTTACCCAGTAACCCAGTGACTGATGGTTCCTTTTTTTAAAAATTTTTTTAAATTTAATATACAATGGGGTGCCTGGGTGGCTCAGTGGGTTAAAGCCTCTGTCTTCAGCTCAGGTCATGTTCCCAGGGTCCTGGGATCAAGCCCCACATCGGGCTCTCTACTCCGCAGGGAGCCTGCATCTCCTCTCTCTCTCTGCCTGCCTCTCTGCCTACTTGTGATCTCTGTCTGTCAAATAAATAAATAAAATCTTTTTAAAAAGTTAATATACAGTGTATTGTTTCAGGGGTACAGGTCTGTGATTCATCAGTCTTAGACAATTCACAGCGCTCACCAGAACACATACCCTCCCCAGTGTCCATCCCAAGCCACCCCATCCCTCCCACTTCCCTCCACTCCAGCAACCGTGAGTTTGTTTCCTGAGATTAAGAGTCTCTTACGGCTTATCTCCCTCTCTGGTTTCATCTTGTTTCATCTTTCCCTCCGTTTCCCTATGATCTTATATCTTGTTTCTC
Source organism: Mustela erminea (assembly GCF_009829155.1). Lineage (NCBI taxonomy): Eukaryota > Metazoa > Chordata > Mammalia > Carnivora > Mustelidae > Mustela > Mustela erminea. Next base: position 28,963,030 of record NC_045633.1, read on the forward strand.
AAATTCCTTGTATCAATGAGATCATGTGATAATTGTCTTTCTCTAATTGATGTATTTCGCTCAGCATAATACCCTCTAGTTCCATCCCTATCATTGCAGATGGCAAGATTTCTCTTTTTGATGGCTGCATAATACTCCATTGTAGATATATACCACATTTGCTTTATCCATTCATCTGCCGATGGGCTTCTAGGTTCTTTCCACAGATTGGCTATTGTGGACTTTGCTGCTATAAACATCAGGTGCACATGCCCCTTCGGATCACTACATTTGTATCTTTGGGGTAAATACACAGTAGTGCGATTGCTGGATCGTAGAGTACCTTTATTTTCAACTTTCTGAGAAACCTCCATACTGTTTTCTAAAGTGACTGCACCAGCTTGCATTCCCACCAACAATGTAAGAGGGTTCCCCTTTCTCCGTGTCCTCGCCAACACCTGTCGTTTCCTGACTTGTTCATTTTAGCCATTCTGACTGGTGTGAGGTGGTATCTCATTGTGGTTTTGATTTGTGTTTCCCTGATGGCGAGTGATGTTGAGCACTTTTTCATGTGTCTGTTGGCCATTTGGATGTTTTCTTTGCTGGAATGTCTGTTCATGTCTTCTGCCCATCTTGATTGGATTATTTGTTCTTTGGGTGTTGATTTGGATAAGTTCTTTAGGGATTTTGGATACTAGCCCTTTATCTGATATGTCATTTGTGAATATTTTCTACCATTTTGTCAGTTGTCTTTTGGTTCTGTTGACTGTTTCCTTTGCTGTGCAAAAGCTTTTGATTTTAATGAAGTCCCAATAGTTCATTTTTGCCCATGCTTTCCTTGCCTTTGGCAATGTTTCTAGGAAGAAGTTGCTGCGGTTGAGATCGAAGAGGTTGCTACCTGTGTTTTCCTCAAGGATTCTGATGGATTCCTGTCTCACATTGAGATCTTTCATCCATTTTGAGTCTATTTTTATGTGTGGTGTAAGGAAATGGTCCAGTTTCATTCCTCCACATATGGCTGTCCAATTTTCCCAACACCATTTGTTGAAGAGACTATCTTTTTTCCATTGAACATTCTTTCCTGCTTTGTCAAAGATTAATTGACCATAGAGTTGAGGGTCCATTTCTGGGCTCTCTATTTTGTTCCATTGATCTATGTATCTGTTTTTATGCAAGGACCATACTGTCTTGATGATTACAACTTTGTAATAGAGCTTGAAGCCCAGAATTGTGATGCTACCAGCTTTGGTTTCCTTTTCAACATTCCTCTGGCTATTCAGGGCCTTTCCTTCTTCCATACGAATTTTAGGATTATTTGTTCCATTTCTTTGAAGAAAATGGATGGTATTTTGATGGGGATTGCGTTAAATGTGTGGATTGCTTTACATAGCATAAGCATTTTCACAATATTTTTTATTCCAATCCATGAGCATGGAACGTTTTTCCATTTCTTTATGTCTTCCTCAGTTTCTTTCATGTGTATTCTGTAGTTTTCTGAGTACCGATTCTTTGCCTCTTTGGTTAGGTTTCTTCCTAGGGATCTTATGGTTTTGGGTGCAATTGTGAATGGGATCAACTCCTTCATTTCTCTTTCTTCTGTCTTGGTGTTGGTGTATAGAATTGTAGCTGATTTCTGTGCATCGATTTTATAGCCTGACACTTTACTGAATTCCTGTATGAGTTCTCGGAGTTTGGGGTGGAGTCTTTTGGGTTTTCCACATAAAGTAGTATCACATGATCTGCAGAGAGTGAGAGTTTGACTTCTTTGCCAATTCGGATGGCTTTAATTTCTTTTTATTGTCTGATTGCTGAGGCTAGAACTTCTAGTACTATGTTGAATAGCAGCCGTGATAGTGGACAGCTCTGCCGTGTTCCTGACCTTAGGGGAAAAGCCATTGAGAATGATATTTGCTGTGGGTTTTTCATAGATGGCTTTGATGATACTGAGGTATGTACCCTCTATCCCTACACTTTGAAGAGTTTTGGTCAAGAAAGGATGCTGTACTTTGACAAATGCTTTTTCTGGATCTGTTGAGAGTTTCATGTAGTTCTTGTTCTTTCTTTTATTAAAGTATTGTATCACACTGATTGATTTGCAGATGTTGAACCAACCTTGCAGCCCAGGATTAAATCCCACTTGGTTGTGGTGAATAATCCTTTTAATGTACTGTTGGATCCTATTGGCTAGTATTTTGGTGAGAATTTTTGCGTCCATGTTTATCAGGGATGTTGGTCTGTAATTCTCTTTTTTTGATGGGGTCTTTGTTTTGTTTTGGGATCAAGGTAATGCTGGCCTCATAAAATTGGTTTGGAAGTTTTCCTTCCATTTCTGTTTTTCAGAACAGTTTCAGGAGAATAGGTGTTATTTCTTCTTTAAATGCTTGGTAAACTTCCTCTGGGAAGCCATCTGGCCCTGGGCTCTCATTTGTTGGGAGATTTTTGATGAATGCTTTGATTTTCTTACAGTCATGGATCTGTTCAGATTTTCTACTTTTTCCTAGTTCGGGTTTGGTAGTTTCTCCGTCTCTAGGAAAGCATCCATTTCTTTCAGATTGTTTCATTTGCTGGTATATAGTTGCTCATAATATTTCCTTATAATTGTTTGTATTTTTTTCAGTGTTGGTTGTGATCTCTCCTGTTTCACTCATGATTTTAATAATTTGGGTGCTTTCTCTTTTCTTTTTGATAAGTCTGGCCAGGGGTTTATCAATCTTACTAATTCTTTGAAAGAACCAGCTCCTCGTTTTGTTGATCTGTTCTACTATTCTTTTGGTTTCTATTTCATTGATTTCTGCTCTTGTCTATACTATAATTTCCCTTCTGCTGGGTTTAGGCTTTCTTTGCTGTTCTTTTTTCAGCTCCTTTAAGTGTAGTAACTTAGGTTGTGTACTTGAGACCTTTCATGTTTCTTGAGAAAGACTTGTATTACTATGTACTTTCCTCTCAGGACCACCTTTTCTGCATTCCAAAGATTTTGAACAGTTGTGTTTTCATTTTCATTTGTTTCCTTGAATTTTTTAAATTCTTTGATTTCCTGGTTGACCCATTCATTCTTTATTGTGATGCTCTTTTTAGCCTCCATATATTTGAGTTCTTTCAAACTTTCCTCTTGTGGTTGAGTTCTAGTTTCAAAGCATTGTGGTCTGAAAATATGCAGGGAATGATCCCAAGCTTTTGGTACCAGTTGAGACCTGATTTGTGACCCAGGATGTGATCCATTCTGGAGAATGTTCCATGTGCACTAGAGAAGAATGTGTATTCTGTTGCTTTGGGATGGAATGTTCTGCATATATGTGTGATGTCCCTTGGGTCCAGTGTGTCATTTAAAGCCTTTATTTCCTTGTTGATCTTTCCTTAGATAATATGTCCGTTTCAGTGAGGGGGGTGTTAAAGTCCCTTACTCTTGTTTTATTATTGTCAATGTGTTTCTTTGATTTTGTTATTAATTGGCTTATATATGTTAGGGACATAGATATTTTAAATTGTTAGATCTTCTTGTTGGACAGGCCCTTAATTTAAGTATGATATAATGTCCTTCCTCCTCTCTTATTATAGTCTTTAGTTTAAAATAAAATTTGTCTGATATAAGGATTGCCACCCTAGCTTTCTTTTGATGTCCATTAGCATGGTAAATTGTTTTCCACCCCCTCACTCTGAATCTGGAGGTGTCTTTGGGTCTAAAATGAGTCTCTTGCAGACAGCATATCAGTAGGTATCATTTTTTTTTTTATCCATTCTGATAACGTATGTCTTTTGGTTGGGACATTTAGCCCATTTACATTCAAGGTAACTATTGAAAGATAGGGATTTAGTACCATTGTATTGCCCGTAAGGTGACTGTTACTCTATATTTTCTCTGTTCCTTTCTGGTCTATTAATTTTAGGCTCTCTCTTTGCTTAGAGGACTCCTTTCAATATTTCCTGTAGGGCTGGTTTAGTGTTTGCAAATTCTTTTAGTTTTGGTTGTCCTGGAAACTTTTTATCTCTTCTATTTTCAATGACAGCCTATCTGGATATAATATTCTTGGCTGCACATTTTTTTCGTTTAGTGCTGTCATGCCAGTCCTTTCTGGCCTGCCAGGTCTCTGTGGCTAGGTCTGCTGCCAATGTAATATTTCTGCTGTAATATTGTATGTTACAGACCTATTGTCCCGAGCTGCCTTAAGGATATTTTCTTGTCTCTGAGACTTTTAAGTTTTAGTATTAGATGACAGGGTGTTGACCTATTTTTATTGATTTTGAGAGGGATTCTCTGTGCCTCCTGGATTTTGATGCCTGTTTCCTTCTGCCAGTTAGGGAAATTCTCTGCTATAATTGGCTCCAATATACCTTCTGTCCCTCTCTTTCTTCTTCTGGGATCCTAATTGTTCTAATATTATTTTGTTTTATGGTATCACTTATCTCTCGAATTCTCCCCTCCTGATCCAGTAGTAGTTTATCTCTCTTTTTCTCAGCTTCCTTATTCTCCATCATTTGGTCTTCTATATCACTAATTCTCTCTTCTGCCTTTTTTATCCTAGCAGCTGAAGCCTCTATTTTTTATTGCATCTCATTAATAGCTTTTTGATTTTGACTTGGTTATATTTTATTTTTCCAGAAAGGGATTCTCTCGTGTCTTCTGTGCTTTTTTCAAGCCCAGCTAGTATCTTTGTAATCGTCATTCTGCACTCTAGTTCCAACATCTTACTAATGTCCATGTTGATTGACTCACTGGCAGTCAGTATTGGCTCTTGGTTTGTTTTTGTTTTTTGTTTTTGTTTTTGTTTTGTTTTGTTTTGAGGTGAGTTTTTCCATTTTGTCATTTTGTCCAGGGAAGTATAGATGAACAAGAGAACAAAATGCTACAAGGGTAACAAATACACTAAACAAATCAGAAATGATCCAAAAACTGGGGTCAGGGTGGAGAGGGGGAGAAAAATAAAAACAATATGATCAGGCTGGTGAATAGAATACAGCCAAACACTAGAGTTTGGGTATATTTTGGTCTGCTAGAAGAAACTGCCTCCCAAAATTTTAAAGAAAGGAAAACTTAACATATATACAAAAATAAGGATAAATATAATGAAGGGATGGAATATGACTGTAAAAATGAAAATTTAAAAAGATTTTTGAAAATGAATTGATAAGTTGGTTAAGAAGAAAAAACATTTTAAAAAAGAGAGGATTGTGAACTGGCAGGAGACTAGAATAAAGCCATTCATTAGATTTATCGTATATTTTGGTCTGTTAGAAGAAACTGTATCCCGGCACCCGGGTGGCTCAGTGGGTTAAGCCTCTGCCTTCGGCTTAGGTCATGGTCTCAGGGTCCTGGTATCGAGCCCCACGTCAGGCTATCTGCTCAGCAGGGAGCCTCTAAAAAAAGAAAACCTTATGTATATATCAAAAAACAAAAGTCTAAGTACAATTAAGGGGTAGAATATCACTGTAAAAAAGAAAATTGAGAAAGATTTTTAATAAGGAATTGATAAGATACTGGTTAAAATAAGAAACAAGAAAAAATTATAAAAATAGAAACAGAGAGGGTGCCTGGGTGGCTCAGTGAATTAAGCTGCTGCCTTCGGCTCAGGTCATGATCTCAGGGTCCTGGGATCAAGTCCCGCATCGGGCTCTCTGCTCAGCAGGGAGCCTGTTTCCCCCCCTCTCTCTCCCTCTCTGCCTACCTCTCTGCCTACTTGTGATCTCTCTCTCTGTCAAATAAAATCTTTAAAAAAAAAAAAAAAAAGAAACAGAGAAATAAAGAAAATTTTAAAAATTAACTTTGAAAGACTGAGGAACCATGAGGAAAGAAGGCATGGATTCTCTGTGGTGTGTTCCCCGAGCGCTGGAGTTTTGCAGTTCTCATTGATTGGGAACTTGGTTTTGGCTGGATGTTCTTGCTGATCTTCTGCAGGAGAGGCCTATTGCAGTGATTCTCAAATGTCTTTGCCTGAGATGGAACTGCACTGCCATTGCCAGGGGCCAAATTAAGTCATCTGCTTGGGTTGCTCTTCATAACTTTTGTTCCCTGAGTGCTTTCCAAACAGCTTTGGAGGACAAGAATGAAAATGGCAGCCTCCCAGTCTCCCTCCCTGGAGGAGCGGAGAGCTTGAGCCTGGGGGGGACCCCCATCCTTATTGCACCTGCAGAGGGAAGCAGTCCATTACTCCTGTCCTCCTGGTTTCCGGCCGCACTCCATGCTTACCCAGCCAGTGACCGAGCATTTCTGTCTCTGGCACATGACCCCATTTGGAGTCTCCAATCCCAGCAGATTCCTGCAGCATGCCCCTGCACTGCTCCTCCTGGCAGAGGAAGGGGTAGGGTCACCCTAGATCTGCCACTTGTTGGGTCCCTGCTTGAAGAGTAGCAGCTAGAATGTGCTGTGGATCATGGTTTAGGGTAACCCCTAGCTCACTGAGAGCCCACTCCTCAGCTCTGACTTTTCAGATGGTTTCCCTGCTCTGATACCTGGGAGTTCACCACACTTAGTACCCCCCAGTCTCTCTGTGACCCTGAAGGTCCTGAGACCACACTGTCCCAGCCACGGTTCCACCCCCAACTTAGCCACTGGAGTGATGTCCCTCAGCAGAGCAGATGCCTAAAAGTTCCGATTTTGTGCTCCACTGTTCTGCCGCGAGCCGGCCCCTCCCCACTGCAGTCTATCTTCCCGTATACTGCCTCAGATTCACGTCTCTGCACATCCTACCTTCTAGAAAGTGGGTCACTTTTCTGTTTATAGAATTGCTACTATTCTTTTCCTCAATCTCCTGTTAAGTTTGTAAGTATTCAGTATGGTTTGACAACTATCCAGCTGAATTCCTGGGACCAGACAAAATTTAGATCTACTCCTTGCCATCTTGTTCTCCATAGCTCTATCTTCCTTCTTCCCCTTTTTCTCCCTCAATATCTTTGACTTGTTTCTTGCTATAAGACACAAGCTCAGGGTTCACTTTGTCTTCTTTTTTTTCTACATGAAAAATAACTTAAACTTGGGGCACTTGGGTGGCTCAGTGGGTTAAGCGTCTGCCTTCAGCTCAGGTCATGATCTTAGGGTCCTGGGATCGAGCCCCACATCTTGAGTTGTCATGGTCACTGCGTAACGCGCTTTCCGCACCCTCTTCTAGGTAACTGCTGCTGTTGCTGCTGAACAGCGTGAGCTCTGGATTCTTTATGGTTGATCCCTGATCTGGATGGCTTGTGTAGGCTTCATCGGTTACCTGGTCGTGGTCTGGTTCCACCTCTTCTATGGGGTGAAAGGTTGCTGGGTTTAATGTCCTTACTATTTCAAGGGTGACCCGTGGTTTTTTGCAGAGGAGCCCTTGGTATTGTGGTAGCCGAGATTTGGAAAGGAAGCGGTGCCCCTGTGTCTTCATGAGGGTGCAACTTCATGAGGGACCTTGACGTTAAATTCTTGCCCTAGGGTATGCTTGCCTTCCTCCTTAATAAGTAGGACTGTGGCTGTTAGTGCCCTGAGGCACAGTGGCCATCCTGCCATGGAGTCCTTTCTTTGACAGATATGCGACTGGCCATTGTCAGGGCCCAGCAGTCTGGGTGAGTACCCAGAGCACTATCTTTTCTTTTTTTATGTAGGGGCCTGATTTGGAGCTAGTCCAGGTGAGTTGTCTTCAGCCCATCTCGAAGAGAAGGCGAGCCTCAACTCCAGCAGGCTGCTCGGTTGGGCCTGGCCAGGGGAGAGTCTCTATTCTTCTTCTCTCGTGTGGTAATTGCTAGTACCAGAGCGGTGGTCGGTGGTGGAGAAAGGTTGATAATATATCATGGAACAGGCCAGGTTGGACTGTTCTGTCTTTACTGTGCCTCTCGGGTTCCTACATCTCTCGTACCAGCATTTGGAGGGTGCTTGTGCCTGGCCTGGGGTGCACCTGACTGCTGGTCCTAGAAAAGTGGATCCTCTGGGCCTAGGACACTGGGGAGACTGATGGTGGTGGAGTGCCTGGAACTGTATGGGATCAGGTGTAGACGGCCTTGGGGGTGCATACAGAGGGGGCAGGATCGGTTTATCCATGAGATCTCCAGCTAGGATCTTTGGAGGCTGTGGTCCTTTTGGGGCTTTTGGGGCTTTTGGGTGACATGATTTAAAACTCTGGCCTATCCCTGCCTGTTGCAAGCAGATCGCACACAGGGGGTAGGGTCTGGGCAGTTCCTAGCTGGGAGTCCATGTACGGAAACTGGTCAGGGTGTCCTGGCTCTCCTCTTACAACTTGCCACACCCAGTGAACCATTAGGACATCCAGTGTCCCTTCTGAAGGCCATCTGACATTAAAGCTCTGCCTTTCTAACTCACATTATATTTTTACTTTGCCGGGATGAAAACCCCTTCATGAAATGTTGATCATACAGTCTAGAACCATAGGTTTACTCTGCCCTGATGCCATAGTGATGTCCCCGTGTGCGGTGGCACAGAGAAAGTCAAAGGGTGGGTGTCCCTCCAGAGGAGAGACCAGTCAGATGCCCACATGTGTGCCCTCCTGGAGGAGACTTGGGTGCCTCTTAGCCATACTAAGTCCTTATAAACCCCGGACTAGTGCCCCGAAGGGCTCATCATAGATCCTATGAGGTCACCACGAAACAGGTTGGGGCCTATTCAGACTCTGTAGTCTCAAGACCGTGGAGCCACAGAATCAGTCCGCCTGACAAACCAGGTCAAACCGCACATTTACTCACCCATTTGCACCAGTTATTACAGTTCCTCCCCTCTTGGGAGGCCCTGACCTGTGGAATTCCTTTCGGAAGTTCCTTTCTGATCCCCCTTCTGAGAGGTATCTGACCTGAGGGACCTGCCCCTCTGAGAGTTCTCTGGGAGGTGATCAGTCTCCCCTTCACCCTGACGGATGGGCCTGACTGGGTGCTGGGACCCCAAGCCTTAGGGGAATCTGATGTCGGGACCAGGTTGTCACCTGCCAAGTCTCCTTGAGTCTGGTGGAAACAGAGCAGGGCCTGTCCGAGGCAACCAGGTGGGAGACTGCCAAGTTTTCGAAGGGCATACCTTCTCTGTTGTGACCCCTCGTTTTTGTCACTGCCCCACCGTTGCTCTCACACCAGTGGCAGCAATGGGCCAGTGCAGTTGGGTTTCCCAGTCAGGGAACCAAATGTTGTGGAGCCTGGACTGGATATTGGCCAAAGAACCAGGTAGCACTCGGAGACCTTGGAGATCAGAGATTTACGTAATACTGGTGGGCTCAGAGGATAGTAATCTGCCCAGGTCTGAGCCCCAAACACAAAAAAGGGGGTAGTTTATACACTTTTACTTCCGTATCTGTGGCACTGTTATGGCTGTGACCGGTGGGGCAGGGGGTGGGGACTCGGAATGGCCCTGGGGCTGGGACTAGGATCTGCTGCTGGATTGGTTGGCCACCTCAGAACACAGATTTCCCTTATCACTTTTAATGTGTAGACTTATTTTTTTTTTTAAATAAAGATCTTATTTGTTTATTTGAGAGAGCATGAGAAGGGGGGAGGTCATAGAGGGAAGCAGAATCCCTGCTGTGCAGGGCCCCTCCCCCACTTCCGATGTGGGACTCGATCCTGGAACTCCAGGTTCATGGCCTGAGCTGAAGGCAGTTGTTTAACCAGCCAAGCCACCACGTTTGCTGGGTAGACGATTTTTGAGAGCAGTGTAAGTTTATAGGAAAATTAAGTAGAGAGTGGTCAGTAGAGAGGTGCCGTCAACCCCTCCTTGTCTCTGTTCCTCCCGTTGTGAACGTCTTAGGTCCGTGTGGTTCACTGTAGTAGTGATAGGTGATTATCGGCAGCCTGTAGTTGATGTTAGAGGTCATGCCTTGTGTTGTGTGGTTCAGGCCTTGATGTCTGGATAGTGCGTGTGTCCATCATGACAGTATCCTATGGACCACATTTGCTGCCCTGAAAGTTCCCTGCCCACCTGTTCATCCCTCCCTCCCCCGGTCCCTGACCACCACCCGTCTTTGCGCTGTGTGTATAGTATAGTTTGTGTATGTATAGTTTTGTGTGTATAGTTTTGGCCTTCCCCGAATGCCCATGAACAACATGGGCCTGATCTCTGGGTTCACTTATATGTGGATTTTTTTCAATAAGTACAGACTGGCACCAAAAAGGTATTTTCCTAACATTTTCCCCCCAGCTTACTGTATTGTAACAATACAATTTATCATACACATAACACACAGAACATGTGTTAATCAACGGCATGTTGTGGGTAAGGCTTCTGGTCGGCAGGATACTGTAAGTTTGGGGGCGGTTCAGAAGTTGTATGCGCATTTTCAGCTGTGAGCGTCAGTGTCCCTAACATCAAGGGTTGTTCCCTTTTGAAACTCACCTAAAATCCTTAAATATCTGCAGTTCTGTCTAGTTTCTTAATTTGTTAGCCAGGTTTTGTGAAACCCATTTTCTTTGAGTTTCAGAAGCTTCTGAAGCTGCTTTTTTAAAGTCAGAGAAAGAACAATATGGTTTTCTCCTCTCTTTGCATGTAATCATGAACTTGGGCAAGCTACTCAGACCCATCAGGAAAGAGAGAATCAGTTTGGAGCATTCACAGTAATGCTGGTTGTAAACATGTACTTGATGTGCATTACAAACAACAAAAACTATCATTTTTCCCTTAATATGTATTTTTTCTTAATAAGGCAAAAATGCAAGTGTTAAAAAAAAGATTGCTGCAAATTGTACATTCTGTGAAATTACAGACGGCAAAACCAGAAGTTAAAATAAGATGTACATTGTTCTACTTATGCTTTAGAACTTAACTACTTCCTGTTTCCATCCCTGCTCTCTTGGTTTTGGTAATGACTTTTAACACGTGAACTGGTGGGCACTGGTCTTTATCAGGGTGGCTGCAGTCTTGGCTGGATATGTCTGACTGAAGGATGGGCACAGCTTCTGGAAGACCTGCTCGCTGTTGCTCCCCTAGCCCATCTGCTCACAGGCTGGGCCAGGGCAGTTCTGCACACCCTGGTCTGGATTGGGCAAGAACCACTTTTAGCCATACTCTGTGCCCCAGAGCACAGTGCTCAGTGCTCTGAGCCCAGCACCTTTACCCTTCCCAGGCCAGCAAAGCCTGGTCCCCAGACGTCCCCACACCTGGAGCTTAGAAGAATAACAGGGTCAGGTGACTAGGCATCTCGGAGAATCTTGCCAGTGGGATGCATCCTGCACTCTGATCGTTCCACATGAAGAAACATAGCTTTTTGGTCAACGTCTAGAGTTTGTGTTCTTCTCACATGGCCCCTGAGTATGACACAGCCTTTCCCTTCATTGCTGTCCACGCCCCTCTTTACTCCGTGTTTTGTCGGAATCCCTGGGGACTTACTCTTTTTCCTTTTTCTTTTAATTAACATATAATGTAGTATTTGCCCCAGGGGTACAGGTCTGTAGATCATCAGGCTTACACATTTCATAGCACTTACCATAGCACATACCCTCCCCAGTGTCCATAACCCAGTCACACTGTCCCTACCCCCACACTCCCCAGCAATCCTCATTTGGTTTCATGAGATTAAGAATCTCTTTTATGGTTTGTCTCCGGCCCAATCCCATCTTGTTTCACTTTTTCCTTCCCTACCCTCACAGCTCCCCACCCTGCCTCTCACATTCCTTATATCAGAGAGATCTTATGATGATTGTCTTTCTCTGATTGACTTACTTTGCTCAGCGTAATACCTAGTTCCATCCACATTGTTGCAAAATGCAAGATTTGGTTTCTTTTGATGGCTGCATAGTATTCCTCTGTGGGTGTGGGTGTGTGTGTGTGTGTGTGTGTGTGTGTATACACACACTCCACATCTTCATTATCCATCTGTTGATGGACATCTAGGCTCTTTCCATAGTTTGGCTATTGTGGACATTGCTGCTATAAACATTCGGGTGCATGTGCCCCTTCGGATCACTACGTTTGTATCCTTAGGGTAAATACCCAGTAGTGCGATTGCTGGATCATAGGGTACCTATATTTTCAACTTTCTGAGGAACATCCATATTGTTCTCCAGAGTGGTTGCACCAGCTTGCATTCCTACCAACAGTGTAAGAGGGTTCCCCTTTCTCCGAATCCTCACCAACACTTGTCATTTCCTGACTTTTTCATTTTGGCCATTCTGACTGATGTGAGGTGGTAGCTCACTGTGGTTTTGATTTGTATTTCCCTGATGCCGAGTGATGTTGAGCACTTTTTCATGTGTCTGTTGGCCATTTGGCTGTCTTCTTTGCTGAAATGTCTGTTCATGTCTTCTACCCATTTCTTGATTGGGCTTTTTGGTCTTTGGGTGTTGAGTTGGATATGTTCGTTACAGATTTTGGATACTAGCCCTTTACTTGGTATGTCATTTGCAAATATCTTCTCCCATTCTGTGGATTGTCTTTGGTTTTGTTGACTGTTTCCTTTGCTGTGCAGAAGCTTTTTATCTTGATGAAGTCCCAATAGTTCATTTTTGCCCATGCTTCCCTTGCCTTTGGCGATGTTTCTAGGAAGAAGTTGCTGCAGCTAAGGTTGAAGAGGTTGCTGCCTGTGTTTTTCTTAAGGATTTTGATGGGTTCCTTTCTCACATTGAGGTCTTTCATCCATTTTCAGTCTATTTTTGTGTGTGGTGTAAGGAAATAGTCCAGTTTCATTCTTCTGCATGTGGCTGTCCAATTTTCCCAACACTATTTCTTGAAGAGCCTGTCTTTTTTCCACTGGACATTCTTTCCTGCTTTGTCAAAGATCAGTTGACCATAGAGTTGAGGGTCCATTTCTGGGCTCTCTATTCTCTTCCATTGATCTTTGTGTCTGTTTTTGTGCCAGTACCATACTGTCTTGATGATTAAAGCTTTGTAATAGAGCTTGAAGTCTGGAATTGGTGATGCCACCAGCTGTGGTTTCCTTCAATCCTTGCTTCAATTTCCTTGCTGGTTATGGGTCTGTTCAGGTTCTCTATTTCTTCCTGGTTCAGTTTTGGTAGTTTATATGCCTCTAGGAATGCATCCAGTTCTTCCAGATTGTCAAATTTGCTGGCATATAGTTGTTCATAATATGTTCTTATATTTGTTTGCATTTCTGTGGTGTTGATTGTGATCTCTGCTCTTTCATTCATGATTTTATTAATTTGAGTCCTTTCTCTTCTTTTTGATAAGTCTGGCCAGGAGGTTTTCAATCTTATTAATTCTTTCAAAGAACCAGCTCCTACTTTCGTTGATTTCTTACACTGTTCTTTTGGTTTCTATTTCATTGATTTCTGCTCTGATCTTTGTTGTAATTTCTCTTCTCCTGCTGGGTTTAGGCTTTCTTTACTCTTCTTTCTCTAGCTCCGTTAGGTGTAGGGTTAGGTTGTATACTTGAGACCTTTCTTGTTTCTTGAGAAAGGCTTGTATTGGTATATACTTTCCTCTAGTACTGCCTTTGCTGTGTCCCAAAGATTTTGAACAGTTGCGTTTTCATTTTCATTTGTTTCCTTGAATTTTTAAAATTCTTCTTTGATTTCCTAGTTGACCCATTCACTCTTTAGTAGGATGCTCCTTAGCCTCCATTTATTTGAGTTCCCCTTTCCAACTTGCCGCTCGTGATTGAGTTCTAGTTTCAGAGCATTGTGGTCTGAAAATATGCAGGGAATGATCCCAAGATTTTGGTACCAGTTGAGACCTGATTTGTGACCCAGGATGTGATCTATTCTGGAAAATGTTCCATGTGCAGTAGAGAAGAATATATATTCTGTTGCTCTGGGATGGAATGTTCAGAATATATGTGTGATGTCCCTCTGGTCCAGTGTGTCATTTAAAGCCTTTATTTCCTTGTTGATCTTTTGCTTAGACAATCTGTCTGTTTCAGTGAGAGGGGTGTTAAAGTCTCTTACTATTATTTTATTATTGTTGATCTGTTTCTTTGATTTTGTTATTAATTGGTTTATATGATTGGCTGCTCCCATGTTCAGGGATAGATATTTAAAATTTTTAGATCTTCCTGTTGGACAGACCCTTTAAGTATGAGGAAGGAAGTGTCCTTCCTCATTTCTTAATATAGTCTTTGGCTTAAAATCTAATTTATCTGATATGAGGATTGCCACTCCAGCTTTCTTTTTAGCATGGTAAATTGTTCTCCACCCCCTCACTTTAAATATGGAAGTGTTTTTGGATTTAAAATGAGTTTCTTGTAGACAGCATATCAGTGGGTCTTAATTTTTTTTAACCATTCTGAGACCCTGTGTCTTTTGATTGGGACCTTTAGCCCATTTACATTAATTTACATTCTTTATTATTGAAAGATATGAATTTAGTGCCATTGCACGGCCTGTAAGGTGACTGTTACTGTATATTGTCTCTGTTCCCTTCTGTTCTATGTTACTTTTAGGCTCTCTCTTTGCTTAGAGGACCTCTTTCAATATTTCCTGTAGGGCTGGCTTGGTGTTTGCAAATTCATTTAATTTTTGTTTGTCTTGGGAGATTTTTATCTCTCCTTCTATTTTCAGTGACAGCCTAGCTGGTTATAGTATTCTTGGCTGCATGTTTTTTCTCATTTAGTGGTCTGCCAGGTCTGTGTGGATAGGTCTGCTGCCAATCTAATACTTCTACCATTATATGTTACAAACCTCTTGTCCTGAGCTGCTTTCAGGATTTTCTCTTTGTCACTGAGACTTTTAAGTTTTACTCTTAGATGATGGGACGTGGACCTGTTTTTATTGATTTTAAGGAGTATTCTCTGTGCCTCCTGGATTTGGATGCTTGTTCCCTTTGCCGTGTTAAGGGGAATTTTCTACTATAATTTGTTCCAATATACCTTCTTCTCCTCTCTTTTTTCTTGTGGGATCCCAATTACTCTAATATGGTTTCGTCTTACGGTATCAGTTATTTCTTGAATTCTTCCCTTGTGGTCCAGTAGTTGTTTGTCTCTCTTTTTCTCAGCTTCTTTATTCTCCATCATTTGGTCTTCTATATCACTCATTCTGTCTTCTGCCTCATTTATCCCAGAAGTAAGAGCCTCTTTTTTTTTTAAGACATTTTTGTTTATTTATTTGACAGAGACAGTGAGAGAGGGAACGCAAGTAGGGGATAAGGCAAAGGAAGAAGCAGGCCTCCCTCTGAGCAGGGAGTCTGATGCGGGGCTCGAGCCCAGGACCCCAGGATTATGACCCAAGCTAAAGGCAGACGCCTAACGACTGAGCCACCCAGGCACCCCAAGAGCCTCTGTTTTTTATTGCACCTCATTAATAGCTTTTTTAAATTTCAACTTGGTTAGATTTTAGTTCTTTTATTTCTCCAGAAAGGGATTCTCTAATATCTTCCGCGCTTTTTTCGAGCCTGGAAAGCACCTTGATAATCGTCATTCTGAACTCTAGTTCTGACATATTAATAATGTCTATATTGATTAGGTCCCTAGCAGTCGGTAGTGCCTCTTGTTCTTTTTATTGTGGAGAGTTTTTCCCACCTTGTCATTTTATCCAAATAAGAATAGATGAATGAGACAACAAAATACTAAAAGGATGGCAACAACCCCAGAAAAATATATGCCAACCAAATCAGAAAAGACCTGGAGGGAGAAGAAAGGGGTACAAAATAAAGAAATTAAAAATGAAGAACGAGGGGCGCCTGGGTGGCTCAGTGGGTTAAGCCGCTGCCTTTGGCTCGGGTCATGATCCCAGGGTCCTGGGATCGAGCCCCACGTCGGGCTCTCTGCTCAGCAGGGAGCCTGCTTCCTCCTCTCTCTCTCTGCCTGCCTCTCTGCCTACTTGTGATCTCTCTCTGCCAAATAAATAAATAAAATCTTTAAAAAAAATAATGAAGAATGAATATATATATTTTATATATATATATATTTTTTATATATATATATATATATATATATATGACTTGTGAATTGAACAGAGCCACACACTTGATTTTGGGTGTATTCTCATCTCTTAGAAGAAAGTACCTCCCAAAATTTTAAGGAAAGTCACGGTGAAGGGATGGAATATGCCGGTAAGGATGAAAATTTAAAAAGATTCTTAAAAAGGAATTGCAAAAAATGTAGTTGAAAAAAGAAAAAAAAAGAGGAAAGAGTGTGATCAGGCTGGAGACTAAAAGCCATAGGCTAGATTTAGGGTATATTTTGATCTGTTAGAAGAAATTGTATCCCAAAATTTTAAAGAAAAAAAAAAAAAAGCCCTATATGTATATAAAAAAATAAGGTTAAATACAATGAAGAGATAAAATATGACCCTCACAATGAAAATTTGAAAAGATTTCTTCAAAAGGTATTGGTAAGATAAAATAGTTAAAAACCATTAAATAGGAAAGAGGAAAAACTTTAAAAATAGAATAAGAAAAAAATAAAATTAAGAAAATTTAACTTTGAAAGACTAATGGATCATGGGAAAAAAGCCATGAATTCTATGTGTTGCTTTCCCCTAGATTTGGAGTTCCACAGTTCGTTCATTCTTTTTTTTTTTTTTTCTTTAAGATCTTTATTTATTTATTTGACAGAGATCAGAAGTAGGCAGAGAGGTAGGCAGGGTATAGGGAAGCAGTCTCCCTGCTGAGCAGAGAGCCTGATGCCGGTCTTGATTCCAGGACCCTGAGATCATGACCTGAGCTGAAGCCAGAGGCTTTAATCCACTGAGACACCCAGGCACCCACTTCTGCAATTCTTTTTTTTTTTTTTTTAAGATTTTATTTATTTATTTGACAGAGATCATAAGCAGGCAGAGTCAGGTAGAAAGAGAGGGGGAAGCAGGCTCTCTGCTAAGCAGAGAGCCCGATGCGGGGCTCGATCCCAGTACCCTGGGATCATGACCTGAGCTGAAGGCAGAAGCTTTAACCCTCTGAGCCACCCAGGTGCCCCCAGTTCCTCAATTCTTGATCGGTGAGCTTGGTCTTGGCTGGATATCCTTGCTGATCTTCTGGGGGCAGGGCCTATTGCTGTGATTCTCAAATGTCTCTGCCCGAGGCAGAATGGCACCTCCCTTGCCAGGGGCTGGGCTACATAATCTGCTCAGATTCACTCTTGGTAGCCTTTGTTCCCTGAACACTTTCCGTACCACTTTGGAGGACGGGAGCAAAGATGGTGGCCTCCCAATCTCCAGCCCCATAGTTGTCGGGTGCTCGGAGCCCCACTCCTCAGTGCATCCTCAGAGAAAAGCAGTCAGTCCCTCCCATCTCCCTGGTCTCTGGCCACACTCTGAGCTCACCTGGCCCATGACTGAGCATTTCTATCTTGAGCATTTCTATCTCCAAATGGGGTCCTTGGAGTCTCCAAACCCAGCAGATTCCTGCTGTGCACTTCTGCGCCACTCCTCTTGGAGGAAGAAGGAGGGTGTCTTCCCGATCTACCACTTGTGGGGTCCCTTCTCGAAGAGTAGTGGTCTGACTATGTGTTGGATCACAGTTTACAGTAAGCCTGACTGAGAGCTCACTGCTCAGCTCTGTTTCTGCAGCCAGCTTCCCCGCTCTGATACCTGGTAGCTCTGCCATCCTCAGACACCCCTGGTCTTTCTGCAACCCTGTGGGTCCTGAGACCACACTGTCCCCGCAAGAGCTCCAGCCCCGCTTAGCCTCTGGAGTGATGTCCCTCGGTGGTGAAGACTTCTCAAAGTTCCGATATTGTGCTCCGCTGCGCTCTCGCTTGCTGGGAGCTGACCCCTCCCCCCGCTGTCTATTTCCCCATCGCTTTGGATTCACTTTTCTGCACGTCCTGCCTCCCAGAAAGTGGTCGATTTTCTGTTCCTAGAATTGCAGTTCTTCTCTTCTATCTACTGTTGAGTTTGTAGGTGTTCAGAACTGTTTGATAACTATCAAGCTGAACTGGGACCTGATGATATTTCAGTCTCCTGCTCCTCCACCATCTTGCTTCCTCTCCCTCGAGGGCCTTTTTCTTAACACGGGGACACTTTTATAATCCTTCCTTGGTAATTGCATAAACTTGACAGCTGCATTACCTTTAGTTGCTTAAACTTTTGTCTTACTACTTTCTGTCCTTATTTGGAAAGAGTGGATAAGGGACAGGTATCAGTAATACGTAGGTGTCATTGAGAAGTGTGTATTATGTTCCAAGGACTTGGCTAAGTGCTTTTCCATGGATTAGCCCATTTGATGCTGGTATTATGTGATGTGATAGGCACCACTCTTACCTTTATTTTAGAGGTTGCGATACAGCGGGACTGTTGTAATGACTGGTGTATTTGAGTGGACAGTTGATTCAGAAGATCAATGTTTTAAAGTGTGGTTTGGGCAGTCTCTGGGTCTGTTCTGAGCTGTGTGCCCCTCTGCAGGACCTTGCTCCCGCTCTCCTGGAATGTGGGTGGGAGGAAGGGGGTTCTGAGTTCTCCAGTGGGAATTAGAGATGGCCAAAGCCCATCGTTACTGACAATTCATGTGGCAGCTCTGTCAGACCCGGGTAGGCTTACCCTGCAATAAAGCACACGATTGGGCTGTCTGTTGCTAGACTTGCTTGTGGCGTTGGCAGTTGTGGCCAGTATCGCTTCTGTAAGCTGTAGTAGGAACAGGTATGAACAGAAATAGCGGTGGAATTTCAGGCTGTTCAGTTTGGGTCTGGGACGTGTCTGGAGTTAGGAGAGAAGTTGGGGTGGCTGGTTTGGACATACTGACGTGTAGGTGGGAGGGAATTAAAGCCAGGCGATCCGGTGGGATCACAGTTGGGTGCAGACAGCAGAGTAAGGGACCAAAAACAGAGCCCCGGGCCCTCTAACTTGAGGATGACTTGGAGAACAGGGGAGCCAGCAAAGGAGATAGAAGGAGCAGTGGGAGAGGTGAGAGGAGAACCGACATTGGTAATGTTCTGGAAGCAAAAAGGAGCAAAGTTCATCCTGCATCCGTGGGAGTGCTCCTCAGTGCTGTTTTCCTCAGGGCGGCAGCTGCGTCTGCTGGTCTGTGTCCCCAGCAGCCAGGATTGTTCCTAGCTCATAGTGCAAAACGGTATTTTCTTTTTTTATGTATGCTAAATGAACTCATCCTGGCATATTTTTGCTATGTTTATTTTCTTTCCACAATAAGGAAGGTATACAATGTTCATAGATAACTTGACCAGTGAGCTTGGTAAGCTCTTGTCCTCGTCTGCCTTCACCTCATCCAGTTCCGATCCGGTGCCATTGCAGGGGCCAGTGTCATTCAGGGACGTGGCCGTGGACTTCACCCAGGAGGAGTGGCAGCAGCTGGAGCCCGAGCAGAAGACCACGTACCGGGATGTGATGCTGGAGAACTACAGCCATCTCGTTTCCGTGGGTGAGGAGAGCCCGCTTTCTTGATTGCTAAGATACATGGGATTTCCCTCAAATGTTACCGACTCTAACTTGGAGTTTGACGGGACAAACGTGAGTGGTCTGTTTTGGGCAGCAGGCAGGGCATTTTGGTCTTCACCTCCCCAGTGAAAGGTCCTCATTGTGGTGCTGGTCGTGAGGCATCACTGTCCTCGGACAACAGAGACCCAGCAGCCCAGCAGTCAGGCTCAAGTTCTCTTTCGTTTCTGTTAACAGGCTGTCACATTATCAAACCGGAAGTTATCATCAAGTTGGAGCAAGGAGAAGAGCCATGGATAGTAGAAGGAGAATTCCTACCACAGAGTTACCCAGGTGTGTTAGTGCAGGCAGTGCGGAGCCTGGTAACTTGGAAGTGTTTTTCCCGGGAATTGTTAATGGTCCCGAACGTGTAGACGTGACTACAGACAGTCACCTGTGTGCTCCAGCTCCCCGAGTCCCTCTCCCAGCGCCTTCTTCCTTCCCCCACGAGAACCTGTGTTTGCAGAACGTTGCCATGCTTGCCTCTTCCCAGAGCCCCTGCCCAGTCACTTCCTTCTTCCCCCAGCCTTGGCGTCTTGCTCGCTCCCAGGGCGTTTCCATCCCTGGGTTCTTTCTTTCTTAGGCCTTCATAAGCCTGTTGTCGAGAAGGGACTGATGTGACTCTTCGGTTCTTGCTCCCTTTTTTCTTCCTCTTTTCTGTGAAATGGCTCAGACTGGTTTCTGACCCCGGTTTCACGTCCCCCTTCTCTGAGGTCAGATTCCAAACCCTCACCTGTGCCTGAGCCGGTGTGTTCAGTTCACCTGTGGCCTGTGCTGCTCGTCCTTCCCGCAATCCGGCGCTTCTTACGTCTGGTGACAGCGGTGTCTGGTCTCCTGCCTGCCCCGGACACCCGTGTCCATCTTGTCTCTCACTCCCTGTTCTGTCCCAGTGCTTGACCAGCATCCTGTCCCATCAGGCGCTCAGTGCGTGTGGTGCATGGGAGTGAGTTCTGTTCCCTCCACCTTCCAGAAGATGCCCCCGACGGATCTGCTTCCGCCTGTGGTGTGTTCTGGCTCCTGAGTTCCTCCCAGGTCTCCTCCTGCCTCTGTCCTTAGGGCTGTTGTTGGCCTGTTTGTTTCTGCTTTACCGTCCCTGTCCTCCTGTCCAGCCTCTCCTGTGGTGGCCGTCCCGCACCCCCTTGCACCTGCACAACGAGTTCCTCGACGTTTCCAGTCGATTTTATCACTGGTCGCCCAGGAGGAGCCTTTGGTGAGCCCCTGCTGCTTCCCAAGGGGGTACGAATTCCTCCTCTTCCCTGTGCTGCCTGGAAAGTCAATGTTCTGTGCTTCCCCACAGCCCTTGGTACACTCCATGGGGTCCTCGCACCTAAGTGTCTTCTGTTAGTGTGGTTATTGTCCCTGTCACTTCACTTCAGAGGGGTCTGCTCTGTCCGATGACACGTTCTTCCCGTCCGGGCTCAGTTTTCCCAACCCCTCCTTGAAGTTTTTCCTTCTGGCTCTTACCATTATCTCCGTCTGCTCCTTCTCTCAGAGGGACTCTGCCTCATGGCCACACCTTGAAAAAAGTTAGGTTTGATCAAGTAATCTGTTATTTGGTAGGATATATATATTGTTTGTGCTTTTTTCTTTCTTTTAAGATTTTATTTATTTGTGTGAGAGAGCGCATGAGCAGTGGGGAGGGGCAGAGGGAGAAGGAGAAGCAGGCTCCCCGCTGAGCAGAGAGCCCAATGTGGGGCTCAATCCCAGGACCCTGAGATGGTGACCTGAGCCGAAGGCTGAGAGGCCTAACCACTGAGCCACCCAGGCACCCTTGAGCTTCTTTTCTTCCCCAAATCAGTGTGTAGTGTGTTCTCTCTTGCCTTGGTATGTACCATGTAGTGTGCACCCGAGTATCTGAGGAGCCAGGTAGGTGACAGAACTTTCTTGTCCATCTGTTGAGAAATAATCCGTAAGCGGTTCTGACTACGCATGGCCTGGGTCACATCCCCATTTATACCGCGGGTGCCTGAAGCATACCCACAGGATTCAGATGAAGAGCAAACCTCGGATTTTGTTCAGGGGCTCAAAGGAAACAGGGAATAGAGTCGTACTTTCTAAGAGACAGGATTTGGTTAAGAAAGGAGTATTGCATGGTGTAAGTTAGAACTCCACGTTCACGTGGACCATTGATGGTCCAGTGCATGGCTGAACCAGTGTGCTAAAGTCATTGTTGGTGGTGGGGGTGGTAATTATTTTCAGCTTTCAGGGGAAATGGAGCTGATTGAAGTGAGAAAGGATTTAAGCAGTTTTTGGTTTTGGTTTTGTTTTGAGAACACAGAGACTCCCTCCCTGAGAGGTTTTGAGTAGGTCAGGGTTGGAGGTCAGGTGAACTATATAAAGCAGTAAGAGCAGAGACTTGGGTTTGAACGTTTGCTGGGCGTTGTTGGCACCCCAGCGATCTCAGAAGCAGCCCCTGGCACCCGACATGGGACTCCGTGTCTCCCAGCTTGCTGCAAAGCAGAGTAGCGCCGAGTGCTGGTCTCTTCCTCCACACCCAGCCCCCCTCGTGTGTATCAGGTGACACACTTTGCCCAACAAAGAGCTTGGTTTTCCTGGAGCAGAAAGTATTTGTAGATCAGTATAATCCCAGTTTGGAATCATACCGTGAATCTAGGTGAGCAGTATTTTTGGTCAGATGTTTCCCGCATTTTATCTGTCCTGTCTTGGCAGTGGACTCAGGGGAGCTGTAGTTTTGGGAGGACAAGGTCAGCATAGTTTCATTTGATGTGGATGACAGCAACCACAGTCATCTGGTTCATCTAAAAACTTGTAAGATAAGTAAAAATAATGAGCAGCTTGGGAAATCTGATTTTTAAGGTTTATAAATGAAAGTGAAACCAGATGAAACTCAGGAGTGGTGAAGTCTGTTCTCAGAATGCAGTGACCGCGCTATGTCAGAGGCAAGACTCCTTTAAGGAAATCGCCAGGAGACTGAAAATGGGAAAACTAGTTGCTGTGTTACATGTGTCTTGTGCCAGATGCTGGTCTGAGCACTTCATGAGTTTATGTCACCTACAAAGACCCTAGAATGTAGGTACCATTGTCTACGCGTCACCTGGGGGTCATCGTGAGCTAAGGGCGACGTAAGGACTCCCCCAGGTCACCCAGCCAGAGCGTCTGCTGTATTGTCCAAATGGAAACAGAGTTCCGTGGTTCGACTGAGTTCAGGTTAAATCCTAACATCACATAGGGTTTATGAAATCCTGCACTTCAGAAGGGCTGGCACGCTCTGGTCTGTTTTATCCTTCATGTTGGACATGAGCTCCTGGGGCTCTCCTAACACATGACACAGAACCACCGGGAATGGGAACCCTGGCCTCACAGGTGCTCCTCCAAACAGAAGAAGGTTTGGGTGCAAGTGGATTTGACCCTGCTGTGCAGAATCTGGGCAGAATGGTTTGGAAGGATCTGGGCTGGTTAGAGTGCTGCCACAAGAATCTCAGTGAAAGGAGATGGTGCCCGAGACCGACCGTCTCTCCCGCTTGCTGTGCAGTGGCGTGCTGCAAAGTGCCGGTCCCCTCCCCTGCGCCTGATGCCTCCGGGGGGCCTGTCCACCCTTCCTCACCTGGCTCTGCTCCTTGGGGCCCTTCATTCACCCCGTCTGGTGTGAATCCGTCCATGTCTGCCTATCAGCTGCCCATCTGTTCATCCAGTGTCCCTTGTCTTCCCATCATTGCTCTGTGTTTTTACATCTTACCATCTATGCCCAGTTGGAACAAAATCTTATAAAGTAGCAAAGATCAAAGGTGCTTGTGTTTTTCCCCTTTCCTCACCTCAGAGGTGTGTCAGTGTGTGTGTGTGCGTGCGCATGCATGCTTGTATGTGTTTATTTCAAACCATAACTGTACAGGAAAGAAGTACACTGGGAAGTATTTTCATCTGTCCATGCAGCTAGCATCTATGCTAAAATAAAACGCTTGCATGTAAGCCCTCTTCCGTAACTTACATGGGAATAGATACAAAACTTTGTTTATTTCGCCTTTTTTTTAGAAGAAGTCTGGAAAGCTGATGTTCTGGGAGAGAGAGTCCAGGAAAATGAAAGCAAATATTCAAGACAAGCCGTATCCAACAACAAAACCCTGATTGAAGAGAGAGGTAATGTTCTTGGTAAGACTTCTAATGCGGAAACGAATCCCATTCCTTCAAGAAAAATGTCCTATAAATGTGACTCGTGTGAAAAGAGTTTGAAATCTATTTCAGAATATATTAGTAGTGATGGCAGCTATGCAAGAATGAAGCCTGATGAATGTAGTGCATGTGGGAAACCACTTCCCCAGATTAAACTTGAGAAAACTCATCCGGGAGATGAGTCTTACAGATTTAATCAAAATGGGGACGCTTATAGTCTAAATGAAGAAAGTATTTATCATAACATTAATATTTTGGAGAAACCCTTTGAATATATTGAATGCCAGAAAGCCTTTCAGAAGGATACAGTTTTTGTTAATCACATGGAGGAGAAGCCCTATAAGTGGAATGAATCTGAAATAGCCTTTCTGCAAATGTCCAACCTCCGCGTACACGAGAGGTCTCACATGGAGCTGAAGCCCTATGAATGCAACGCGTGCGGGAAATCCTTCTGTAAGAAGTCAAAGTTCATTATCCATCAGAGGACTCACACAGGAGAGAAACCTTATGAATGTAATCAGTGTGGGAAATCCTTCTGCCAGAAGGGAACCCTCACTGTCCATCAGCGCACACACACCGGGGAGAAGCCCTACGAATGTAACGAATGCGGGAAAACCTTCTACCAGAAGTTACACCTCATTCAGCATCAGAGAACTCACTCAGGAGAGAAGCCCTATGAATGTAGTTACTGTGGGAAATCCTTCTGCCAGAAGACACACCTCACACAAC
Organism: Mustela erminea; assembly: GCF_009829155.1. Classification (NCBI taxonomy): domain Eukaryota; kingdom Metazoa; phylum Chordata; class Mammalia; order Carnivora; family Mustelidae; genus Mustela; species Mustela erminea. The sequence continues at coordinate 28,987,069 of NC_045633.1, forward strand.
ACCAGAGAACGCATTCAGGAGAGAGACCCTACGTTTGTCACGACTGTGGAAAAACCTTCTCCCAGAAGTCCGCACTTAACGACCATCAGAAAATCCACACGGGCGTGAAACTCTACAAGTGTAACGAGTGTGGAAAGTGCTTCTGCCGCAAGTCTACACTCACCACGCATCAGAGGACCCACACTGGAGAGAAGCCCTACGAATGTAACGAGTGTGGGAAATTCTTCTCGCGGTTGTCCTATCTCACTGTACACTACAGGACGCATTCGGGAGAGAAGCCCTATGAGTGTAACGAGTGTGGGAAAACCTTCTACCTGAACTCGGCCCTCATGAGACATCAGCGAGTGCACACCGGAGAGAAACCGTACGAATGTACCGAGTGTGGAAAACTCTTCTCTCAGCTGTCGTACCTCACTATACACCACAGAACTCATTCAGGAGTGAAACCCTACGAATGTAACGAGTGCGGAAAGACCTTTTACCAGAACTCAGCCCTTTGCCGACATCGGAGGATACATAAAGGAGAGAAGCCCTACGAATGTTACATATGTGGAAAGTTCTTCTCTCAGATGTCATACCTCACCATACACCATCGAATTCATTCAGGAGAGAAGCCCTATGAATGTAACGAGTGTGGGAAAACCTTCTGCCAGAATTCAGCCCTTAATAGACATCAGAGGACACACACAGGAGAGAAAGCCTATGAGTGTTACGAGTGTGGGAAGTTCTTCTCTCAGATGTCCTATCTCACCATCCACCACCGGATCCATTCGGGAGAGAAGCCCTTTGAATGTAACGAATGTGGAAAAGCCTTCTCTCGGATGTCCTACCTCACTGTTCACTACAGGACTCACTCCGGAGAGAAGCCCTACGAATGTAACGAGTGTGGGAAGAAATTCTACCACAAATCAGCCTTCAATAGCCATCAGAGGATTCACAGGAGAGGGAATGTGAATGTTCTGGATGTGGGGAGGCTTCTCTGAAGTCGGAGAACCTTTCCGTGTGGTGAGTGGGAGATGCCTGCTGACGTGCGTCAGCGCTCACACGGGTGTTGTGCTCAAGGCTTTGTGTTAGTCAGACTCGAGGCCTGAAAGTTCACAGGGTAGGAACCACAACTGTAACAAGACCACAGCACTTGTCGGATTCCAAACTCTACAGGGATCAACGTTCGTAAGCATTCAGAACGAGTATGCACTTCACCGTGGACTTAGACTGTTTTACATATCAGGGAATTCATACCAAGGGAAAAAATCTCTCCGTTTTAAAGAAGGCGGGAAACCTACTCCTTTGGAAATTATCCGTATTAAATGTTACGTTTCTGACGTAGTATCAAGCTTTTTGAAAACAAAAATACAGACGATAAAGATACTTGTGTAAATAGAAGCTGTGAAAGCGGCGACAGCGATCCAGACCGCAGCGTAGCAACCTCACACTCACACGGGAGCGGCTCCTGGGCATGTAGGGCTTAGGTTTCTGAGGGGTTTTCAGTCTCTGTGCTTGCTTTTTAGGGTGCTGCATTACAGGAAGTGTATGTTCAGTTTGAATCCTATTTGGAAAGCCACTGTATCCTTATTAGAATAATTCGGAAGACGCAGTAAGATTATCCATTTTAAGCTCCACCGTGTTCGTATCCCAATACCCTGAAACGGTCACCATGCTGACATCTGATAGTCTCAAGTACACTGCTTCTCGTACACTTGCTTGGCATTTTTAAATGTTTTTGATCGCTGTTAACGAACAGAGTCTTCTGTAAAGAAGCCAGTGTTTTTTATAACATGTTCAGCTGTATCTGAGTCAGCAGGAGTTAGAAATTCACACATACAATAGAGAAGTGCATAGATAACTTTAAGTTGTTAATGCGAGACATTTCCAGTAGTATGAAGCACCTGTAGTATTCATTGTACTCTATAATTATATTTACTTTAAATATTTAAGTACTTAAGGTATTTCCATTTGTATCAGTTTTTTCCATCTATTTTATTTGGATGCTGACATAAGTGTGGAGAACATACATACTATGTAACTTAGGAATTTTCTGTATTTTTATTTGATAGGATAGTATTTTTAAATATCGTGCTCTATTCCTTCTGAATGACCTCTTCCTATGGGTTTGTGGCAGACGATGCTGAGTGACCCTGGTCACTCCTTACTGTTCGCTAGCAGAATTTGGGGCTCCATTTCTCCTCGTGGGTTGGGGGGAGTTCCTGACTAGTTTCAACTAATAATGATAATCCCTTTCTCACTGCCAGCAATTGGTTTAGAATGGTCGAAGGACCCAGCTCTGTGCAGATAAACAGGAGATATCTGACAGGTTATTTCTGGAAAAGGTTCCCTTCAAGATTCCAGGAAAGAACCGTGCAGGGTGAAGCATCTGTTGTGGACCTTTGCCTTTGCTGCGTGTGATGCCCGGCTGTGCCCTTCAGCACAGAATTAGAGTCTAAGCGTGGCAGAGCAGAAGGACGGGGAGATTTGGGGACCCGGTCATGGCAGAGCCCTGACCCGCCCAGCCGCGCGGCTCCTCGGCCCCTGGACTGCTGCTTCGGTTGTAGATGAAATTTACTTTGGAGCCAGTTGGTTTAGGCTGCTGTGTTAGGGACAGCTGAAGACACAGAGCTGTACCTTTGTAGGAATTATGCAGTTGAGAAGGACTTGAGGTAAATCGCCAGTTTAGAAGTACGGATAGAGATTGGTCTTATTTTCTGTAAATTTTGATGTAAATAGTTTGAGCACTACAAACCAACTTCAAACAATTAAATGTGTATGTTTCCTCAAATGGTTACATCATTGACAGAAGAACCCTTAGAGCCCAATAATGATGTCAGATACGCCTTCCTTTTTACAATGCATGACATTAAATCTTGTTTAGGTTGATTTATGTTATTCACGGATCATCACTCCACTGCTGGTTCACAGTATATGGTGTGGCAGTAAGGACCTTTGCTTTCCAGTGGTCAGCCCGATAGCCTGTATGTGAACGCCAGCCCTGCACATGGAGGTGAAATGCCATATTTTTCATGTGTTGGGATCATTTGTGACACCAGTTTTTGTTGCTCAGCACATATTCTTTAGCACACTGTGCGTTTGCTACATAACTGGGATGGAAAGGCTAGTAGATAGTGTACATTGGTGTAGGAAAATATATTCATGGTATATTTGTTGAAATATCTACAAAGATTTCCCAGTTTGTCCTCATAGCTTAAATACACAGTATGCATTTTAAGTAAAATATTTAAAAAGTGGACGTGGTGTAACACATTCTTCCTCACGGAGCCATGCACTCAAGGGCCTGGTGCACAGAGCTTCCTCATAGCTTAAATACACAGTATGCATTTTAAGTAAAATATTTAAAAAGTGAACGTGGTGTAACACATTCTTCCTCATGGAGCCATGCACGCAAGGGCCTGGTGCACAGAGCTGGTCCCGAGCTGCATCCCTGACGACGTAATAACGAGGTTTATTCATCACAGTGAATGTGTCGGTGTTTTCGTGTCACATCTCTGTGCGGGCTCAGTGGCTGCTGCTGCTTTAATGACCCTGTTTTTCTTCTTCCCTAGAGGCACTTAAAATAATGGTTTGTCTTAAATTTGATGGAATACAGTGTTCAAAAAATTTCTAACTGTTCCTGGCAAGCGTGTAAGATACCCAGGCCTGAGTCTCTGAGGCAGAGCACTAGAGGGACATCTGCATCCGTCCCATAGCGAGGACCACACGTGGACTGGGGCAGAGCGGGAGTCCGTGTGCCTCACAGACAGGGACCTCATGAACTCTGAGAGGCGTTTTCCAGGGCTGAGGGGAAGGAAGACCCTTCCTGGCCAGTGGACACGTGAGATTCCCACAGATTTTTCTGTCGAGTCAGTGAAGCAGCTTCAGATAGGTGAAATCAAAGACTGCCAGCACCAGGACCCCATCTTCTCAGGGACCCCAGAGCTACTCTTCTGTGGCCATGTGCCTGGCCATGCTGTGCCACCAGCGCCCCTTTCCCCCCAACCGCCACGACTACAGCCCCAAGAATGACCCACTTTAGAGTGCCTGCAAATAGAACAAGCGAAATCCTTTTCCTTCTCATCACGGAGATAACTACATCACAGATAAATCGCTTTTCCCTTCCCTGAACTTAAACCTAGGATTCTTGCCAAACTGATGACCTAGCATGGGCTGCTGACTCCAGCCCAACGGACAGAGCCCAACCCTCGGGCTGCCATAAAAGAGCAGCTTGTGGGGCGGGGGGCTGCAGTGGGGGGCTGCTGGGGGCGGTGTGAGCAGCCAGAGCCACTGGAGAGGCAGCTGCTGGGGAACCTGGGGCTTGGAATCTCCTCCACTCTCCTGCCCTGCACGGTCGTGTCCCCAGCACCTTCTGGCCCAGCACGGCGTCTTCATGCAACAGCAGGCGGAGGCTCCATCCATCTGAGGGGGGCAGGGGGCTCCCTGCCCGGAGCGGCCTCTTCTCACGCCACGGCCAAGTCCCTACAGTAAGTAGACACGGGTTTCTGGATGGAGGCGGACCCTTCAGTGGTGGATTAACATGCCAAGAGGAGAGGGTCCATCAGGAAGGGGGTTCCTCCCAGCCGGGGGCGGGCTTTCTCTTGTACATGGGTCTGCGGAAGGCATCCTGAGGAGCAGGAACTAGGGATTAGACCTTCCATTGCTCCCTGTACTGTCCTTGATTTGCAGAATTCATGTGAAAATGCTGGGAAAAACCAACACAGAAGGAGTCACTAAGAGCACACCAGACGTCTCCACAACTGGCAACCTTAATGGGATGTAGAAACCCAGATTTCAGAATTGTCTTACAAGACATCCTTACAGAAAGGTATATTGGTTATATGAAGCGGGAACGGTTACTCCAAGGTAGGGGACGGGGCGGGAACCCAGCCATAAAACCAGTCAGTGGGCAGTGTGAGGAGAGGAGTGGTTGGCCTGGGGCGCCAGACCGAGAGAAAAGAGATATATGTAGAAAGTGAAACACTGAGAGCAGAACACCACAGACATCCTACCCGTATCCTGGGGTTCTTAACGTAGGATGGGAAGAAAATTATGAATTAAAAACTTCTCCATGCTGGGAAGTGTGTAAACCTGGCGATTCACAGACCTGTACCCCTGGAGATAAAAATAGATGTTTATAAAGAATAAAAAAATCTTTTCCAAATTAAGGATGAGATTAAAAGGGGCTTTTGTGATTCCAAATGCAAAGGTGCAGAAAAATCTGCTGTCTATAAAGCAAAATTATTTAACTTAAAGACCAATAATTAGAATATATGAGGAGGGGCGCCTGGGTGGCTCAGTGGGTTAAGCCTCTGCCTTCGGCTCAGGTCATGATCTCAGGGTCCTGGGATCGAGCCCCGCATCGGGCTATCTGCTCAGCAGGGAGCCTGCTTCCCCCTCTCTCTGCCTGCCTCTCTGCCTACTTGTGATCTCTGTCAAATAAATAAATAAAATATTTTTAAAAAAATACATGAGGATGGATATCCAGCAAAGTAGCAAGAAAGGGCAGTGCTTAGACTCCTCTGTCACCAGAAATACATTTGTGAACCAGTGAAGTACCCCTTACACTAATGACAGCGGCGTGTACCATCAGTGTGGAAATGGGTAAACTGACCTGGAGATACCTTTTAAAAAATTCATGTGTGTGCCTTGTGGAGTGGTACTGCTTTTGTGTCCCAGAGACATTCTGTACACACGTAGACGTGTGCACAGAGCAATGCTGTCAGCACGAAGTGCGGGACCGTCTAGGTCCGGGAAGAGGCGAGCGAAACGCAGATGAAGCCGTGGGGTGCTCGCTGTCCAGCGGCGCGGCGCGGAGCCTGTATCTGCATGTAGCTCGTCTGATAAAGCATAAGGAAGAATTTCAAAAAATGGAATGAGACTTCATGAAACTAAATCCTTGTATCCGTTTTCATGACCTGCCACTCCCACACCCCCACACAGGCTCCAGGGGAATGGGCTCGCGGTCGCACACGCATGAATGGTGTCGATGGGAAGCGCGTGGAATCGGGGTTTGGGATGAAGAGAAGAACCAGGTCAAGAACGGTTTCCAGGCAGAAACCGGTACTGAAAATGTTTTGAACTGAGTGGTATGATCCACACTTTCCCCAGGACTCCAGAAACATTACACAAAAATTAAACGACAGAAATAAAAATCCTTGGCGTTTTATGCTGTTCAGTTTTAGCTGGAGTTTTGGAGCCCAGGTACATAAATGATGTCTCTGTCCTTTTTGGCAACTTCACCCCAAGCCAACTTGCTGTAAATGGTTGTAGCTGCTCCATTAGTTGGTTATTCTGTACTTTTAAGAAATTATTTATTTTAAAGATTTTATCTATTTATTTGACAGAGATCACAAGTAGGCAGAGAGAGACAGAGGAAGGGAAGCAGGCTCCCTGCCTAGCAGAGAGCCCGACGTGGGGCTCGATCCCAGTTCCCTGGAATTGTGACCTGAGCCAAAGAGGCTTTAACCCACTGAGCCACCCAGGTGCCCCCCAAAAATTATTTTTTAAAGAACGCTCCGACCCCAGCATGGGACTTGAGCTCACAGCCCTGAGATCAAGAGGCACATGCTTTACTGACTGAGCCAGCCAGGCGCCCTGGTCACTGTGCTTTGAACCATCCGTCCTGGGACAGGGATTCCACCCCCACCCCGGGGAGGACACGCGTGGCCTTGCAGAACTCACCGAGTGGGCCAGCCTGCGCTGCTCCGGGCACCAGTGCTCCCTTCCCTCCAGTGCCAGCCGGCACCCCACGGCAGCTCTGACGTCCAGCTTTGGCTAGCTGAGGTTAGTTAGGTCCATGGGGCGTGAGTAGGGTGATGTGTCATCTTCTGAGTCCCATTCTAGAAGGACTGTCTCCTTCACTGCCTCTATTTGGCTGTGAAAGAACCATGGTGTCAAGCCAGCTTCTACCCTGAGAACAAGGACAACACTTAAGGGCTGGGCTTGGCCAATGGGCCCTGGGAGGGGCCAGCTGGGAGCACTTCGGGCTTCGTGGGCACAGCCTCTGCCACCGCTCAGCCCTGCCTCTAGTGGGAACTGTCCCAATAAACCTGACATGGGACACAAATTTCAGTCTCACTGAATTTCATAAGCTATAAAATACTCTTGATCTTTTTTAAAAAACTACTTGCAAATGTGAGCCCAGTTGTGGCTTCCACGCTGTATGAAAGAGGCAGGGGCCAAATGTGGCCCATGACTGTCTCTTGCTGACTCCTTTCTGGGGGACAGAGAAGCAACTGGATAAAGGGGACCCTTTCCCTCTGGAGAACCACCTGGAAGGGGCTACCCTACCTCCCGGGGACCAGCTGTTAGACTGGAATTGTACAGGAGATAGCAATCTTCTATCCTGGCAGCCAGTCAGACATGGATACAGAATTCGCCAACAAAAAGTGAAGTGCCATCATTTCTTCTAATAGAAACTGCAATGACTGTGTCCCTCTCAAACCTCATGCTCCTGCTACAAGCCGACAACAGTACGTCGTGGGGAGAGAGGGCGGCCCACTTGAGACTTCTGTAACGTAACCAGAGATCTTGCAGAATCCACAGCAATCCTAACAAAAAATACTAGCACAGTTTGCAAATTTTAAGTTCCTACAAAAGCATGTCGTATTTTTATCTTTAGGAAAGTATGCGCTCAGACCTTGATTTCTAAATATTCTTCTCCACCAGATGGCACCAGGGCTGCTCAGGAGCGCTCACAGCACAGGACACTGGTCAGTGGGACGTGCTTAAGAACTGACAGTGGCAGAGGCGGGACACGGAGGGTTCGGGTTCCACCCCCCCCCACCCCTGCCGCTGGTAGAAACAGCTGATGAGTGGGTGACCTCTGCAGGTCTCGGGACTGTTGTCCAAAGCAGGGGAGGCATGGTGAGGGAGGCATGCTGCGCAGCCACAGAGCTCCCGACTTAACACCTGCCACCCCCCCACACCCCATACTCCTCAGATCAGCTGCCACGCGGTGACGGGCGGTGCAGGCAAGTTCCTGGGCTGGGGCCAAGTGACAGACCTTGTTCTCACCTGCAGAGTGGGTGTCCCGGCTGGACCGCTGTCTGGAGGAGGGCTGTGTGGCTTCCCCTTGTCTCCTGGACTCCCGTCAGTCACAGGTCTGTGCAGCTTCCCAGACAGCTTGTGCCACAAGCACGCAAAGACCCAGGTCCTGGCTATAAGCCAGCAGGGGCCAGGAATGGCTGTCATGGTGAGTAGCAGACTGACACACCTGGGAAGGAGGAGGCTGAAAAGGAGAGCTGTGTGGGCATAAGCTTCTAGAAGCTTCCATGCGTGCCAGGAAATCACCTGTGCCTAGGGTGGACACAGGCTTAGAGACATCTGTACACGCTCACCTCGGATGGGCCTCCAGGCTCCACAGAAACGATGTGAAGGCTAGGGCAGGACGGGAACCAGCTTGGCTAAGCGCTGAAGGTCTGCAGAGATGGGGAGTTATTTTTCCTCTTTTTCTTCCCCCACCTTTAAACCTTTTTTCAGCTCCTGATGTTTAAGGAGAATCTGGCAAAACACACCTAATCCCTGAGTTAATGGAACAGTGCATCCAGTGGCTGCATGTGACAAAGATGACACACCTACTGAAACAGAAAACGCCATTTAGAAAGCACATTTAAGAACCCACTAGGGTGGGGCACCTGGGTGGCTCAGTGGATTGAGCCGCTGCCTTCGGCTCAGATCATGATCTTGGGGTCCTGGGATCGAGCCCCGCATCGGGCTCTCCGCTCGGCAGGGAGCCTGCTTCCTCCTCTCTCTCTGCCTGCTTGTGATCTCTCTCTGTCAAATAAATAAATAAAATTTAAAAAATTAAAAAACCCACCAGGGTGCCTGGGTGGCTCTGTGGGTTGAGCCTCCGCCTTCAGCTCAGGTTGTAGTCTCGGGGTCCTGGGATCGAGTCCCGCATCAGGCTCTCTGCTCAGCAGGGAGCCTGCTTCCTCCTCTCTCTCTCTCTCTGCCTGCTTGTGATCTCTGTCAAATAAATAAATAAAATCTTAAAAAAAAAAAAAAAAACCACCAAACCCTCCAAAACCCCTGGGGGTGGGGAGAATCTAATTTCCAGAGTTGCCACATTATATTTAAAATGTCCAGTTTTCTGGGCGCCTGGGTGGCTCAGATGGTTGAGCCTCTGCCTTCAGCTCAGTTCATGATCCCAGGATTCTGGGATCAAGTCCTCCATTAGGCTCCCTGCTTAGCTCCCTCTCCCTCTGCGGCTCCCTCTGCTTGTGAGCTTTCTCTCAAATACATAAAATCTTAAAAAATAAATAAAAGGACCAATGAAAACATGATCTTGTTCAGTACAATTATAGGTCAGTAAAACAGAAAACAAACCCAGAATCAGAGTACTTACAAGCCGTGAGTCAGGACTGACTGCAAACAGGAGAAAACTCGGATAACCAAGCTGCCGGCAGCTCTGCGAGCCAAACCAGCCAACCGCTGCTCTGTGACGTCCACCAGAAGCCCTGGCTGGAACTCCCTGGACTCTCACTGGCCTCTAGATTAAGTGTCCCTCCCAGGAACAACGAACTGTGCCTCAAGGGTGGTGCTGTGACTGGCCTGCCAGGGAATGTGCCAGCCCTGGAGGGATCAGCTTCCCTTTCTGGAAGGATGTGGGGAAGAGGCTGAGCGGACAAAAAGCGAAGCCACTGCAAATGGTAATTTAATCCACGATAAAGACAGTACTTTAAGTCAGGGACAGAAAGATTAATTCAGTGGCATAAAGACAGCAACTCAGGAAGAAAATAAAAATCAAATGCATCAAACCACATCTTGTTGAGAAAAAAGTGGGAAAGATAAATGAAAGGAATAAATTAATAAGAACAAATAAATAAGTAAATTTCACATAAAGAATATTTAATATGTAACTGGGTTGCAAAATGACATTTCCTGTGCTCTATTTCTTTCCAACAAGAAATAGCATTATTTCATCAAGGCATGGAACTGTACAGGGGAGAAAGCAGTCACTGAATCATTTTCTTGAATGAAATCATTCTTGCTCCCAAGTTCTGGTGTCTACCACTTTGGCTTATAGAGTAAGATATATACTACATATATATACATGTATATATAGACACACACTGTGTGTGTGTGTGTATTTATATATTTGCAACATTAAGATGCCTTATAGCTCCCAGCAACAGAAAAATCCCAACTCCCAACAGGTGTAAACTCAAAGGGAGATTGAAGACCTCAGTCTTCCCGGTACAGAGACCACTCTCCGCGCTCCCTGCCCTGGGGACCGACCTTCCCTCAGATCACCATCCTGACAACCAGCCCCGAGTCACAAGATGCCATCAACAGGCATCCACACGGACAATGCCATTCTGGTCCTGATTCTTTATTGATGACAAAACCTTCCCCCAGATCACCCGGAATACTTCAGTGTCTGGTCATCCCGCCAACACCAGTCTCTGGCAAGGAGGGAGCACAGGCCCCATCAAGGCCCTCTACCAAGGGAGATGCGACAGCAGCTGCCAGCCTGCTTCGAGGGGAGCAAGGACCAGGGTACAGTCCCTGGAGCCTGCTCTTCCTCCCATGGGGACTCCAGCCGCCGAGCCTCGGCAGGCGCCCTGCAAATCCCCCCAGGAGTGGGAAGAGAAGGGTCTTTTCTACACACGGCGCTGTCTGCAGCGGGACAAGCACCACCGCCTGCAAAGAGCCACACCCCTGCCCCTGCACACTCGATGAACATGTGTTCATTAAATCAGCCAAGCCCAAGACACATACTTTTTTTTTAAGGCAATTGTTCGGCTTTTTTATTGATGTGCAGATCAGTAACAATGGGCATCACTATATATGCCAAAAAACAGTGCTTTTCCAAAAACGGTTAGCATTGATCAGAGCTTTGTAAAGAAAAAGAGAGTGAACACCCATGTCCCAAGCACCACCCTCAGTGCTTGCTGAGATTTTTGCCCTATTTCCTGCTTCCTCTAATAATGCACATTCCTGTCCCAAACCATTTCCCAGCGGCAGAACCGACAGCCCACCTCTGTTCCGCATGGTGTCCTAGAGACTCGCACTCATAACCACCGTTATCACACTGAAGAAAACTGCTCGAATTCCCTAACATGATCCAATGCCATTCCACATTTCAGTTCCTCCAAAGGCCTCAGAAGTACCCACGTGGATGTCTTTTCGAGCTGAGTGGGGTTTGGATCCAATCAAGGACCACACATTGCATCTGGTCAGGTCTCGTAGTCTCTCTCGATGGAAAGAGCCCCCAGCCCCGACCTTTTCCTTCTAAAATGACATTGACTTTTGGAGGCACCAGGCCAACTGTCTTGGTGGATGCCCCCACATTCTGGATTTTGGTTTCTTCCACTGAAGCTGCTCTCTCATATCTGCTGTAAACCAATCACCTGACTAAACTCCTATGAAATACTTGGGCAAGAGCACACCCCCAGGTGACGTGTGGACCCCACGCTGCACCCTAACAGGAGGCACACGGTGTGGTGTCACCACTGCTGATGGCGAAAGGGGGGCAGTTAATCATTCCACTGTAAAGGTGTACCTTTTACGGGGCCAGTGAAAAAGATGCCTGCGGGAGGTTCTCTGGCCCGGCACAGATCCCCGGTCCTTTACACCTACTGATGCTGGCGTCACAGACGCTCTTTGCCGAGACACCCTAGGGGTTGCAAATTAATGATCTTTCAAATTCTATCATTCCTTCTACATTTATTAGTTAATACTTGTCTAGAACATGCAGCCTTCCCACAACTCTTACTAAAAGGGCAGGGTGAAAATGCCTTTCTTCTCATTAAAGAGAAAGGAGCTTATGTAAGATTCTCCTACAACGGTGGAAATAAGCTCGTGCCCCTCTTTTTCCACATTGATGTGGACACAGATTTTTGTTTAATCAAATGTTGTGCGATCCATTACAGCTGTTCTGTTGGACCGTCAAACTACCTCAAATTTGGCCAGGGAGAAACCCTGCAAGGTAGCCTCTGGGACCACTGACACGTCCCCGTTAATCTCGAGGACTTCCTTGGTTTCTTGACCCAAGAGCTCCCAGCCTCACCCCTGGACACTTAAGGGCCCGGACCTAGAACCAGCTGTTTCTCCAGGGAGTCCTGGATCCTCAAGAGGGAGATGCTGGCACCGAGGCTGCCCATCCATGGGGCTGCCCCTGCTTCCAGACCCTCAGCGGACGAGCTCAGACATACATACACTTTTTTAAAATAATGTCTGATCAGTTCATACTTCTTATGGGGAGTTTTACATAAATTCTTTCATTTTTATGGTCATCTCTTCTTGTAAACTGGGAAGTGTGGTTCCTGGTAACATTAACAGTTTCTTTTTGCTTTATCTTACAACATACACAAACTAGATCTAAAATAACACCAATTATTACTAACAAAAAATGAGTGGTGTTTATAATTTTTTTGCAAATCTTTGCCCTTAAACATACCATTAGGGATATATAGTCCTAACTCTGTATTCCGAAGTTTCCTGTAAGAATTGTTTTCTCTGTGTTGTTACCAATTTGACGTAAAGTTCATTTCTGTTTTCGATTTCAGAATGCCTTTATTTTCTGGTTTTGAATATATAAATCATTTATATTGTTCAAAAGTCAAAATGTCCTACGAAGGCGTAACCAAAGAAACCTTGCTTCCATCTCTGACTCCCCCCTGTTCAGTCCTCCCTCCACAGGAATTCATTTTTCTTAGCTTGTCGTTTCTCCTTCTAGCCTTTCTCTTTGCAAAAACAAGCAATTGTGTGTGTAACTTACTTCCTCTCAACTTACACGGAAGGGAGCATGCCGTACGGCGGACAGTACTCCGTGATCCTCACTGAACAGTATGTTGGCGTATAGAATTTCAAAATTTGTCAAGCAGGTCCCCTGTAATGCATTCTGTACTACAAACATACAGAAACACATGGGGGCCCTGTAGTGTGAGCAGTCTGTCATGGGAATTATTGAGCTGTGGGGAGACACTTCCTACCGACACCTATTTCAACGCCTGCCACGTAAGCCAAACGTGCACGACGTGTCTATGCTGCGCACAATATACCAAAGCCTCGATTCCTCAGGTGCACCTCTGGCGTCTGGTGCTGTGAGCGGCCGCCACCAAAGGCCTCGTGATCCCACAATGAGCACCGTTAGCGTCAGAGGTATCTTATGCCACATCTTCAACATCTTGTACCACATCCGAATCCGGACTTCTAGTGTTACGATATTTCCAAAGAAAATGTATCCACATTTCCCAAATTGACAGATTTTCCCTCAAGATTAATTCCTTTCTTATACAGAGTCTGATTTTTTTTTTCCTCAAAAGCTTTCATGCATGTAAAACACTGGTAACAGTTCCACTCGAATATCAATTACCTGATGATCCGTAAGTTGTGACTCTGTAAATGCTTTTATACTTCTGTGGCATTCTTTGTGATTTGAGCCCTGTGACTGATTCCTCTGAGACATCTTCTCAGATTCATAGGTGGACACTCACATACAGGACGTTCTCAGCTCTCTCCATGTGGGCTCTCTGGTATTTCATAAGATCTGACACAGAAATTTTCTGAGAGAGAGCCCACCTACCCCCACCCCATGTTGTGTCTTTCGATGCCAACTGAAGACTGAAGTTCCCCAAGAGTTCTTCACATTACTACAGTCCTAAGGTCTCTCCCACGGGTGCTCTTGGTGTTGACGAAATTCGACTTCACACAGGAGGGCTTTCCACATTTGCTGCACCTTAGGGTATCTCCCTTGTGTGAACTACCTGATGTTTCGTGAGAGTCGACTTCTTGCAGAATGACTTCCCACATTCGTTACATTCATAGGGCTTCTCCCCCGTGTGTGTGCGCTGATGAACCGTGAGGGTCGACTTCATACAGAAGGACTTCCCGCATCGCTTACATTCATAGGGCTTCTCCCCTGTATGAGTCCTCTGATGATTGATGAGGTTTGACTTCACATAAAAAGTCTTCCCACATTCCTTACATTCAAAGGGGTTCTTCCCTGTGTGAGTTCTCTGATGGACGGTGAGGTGTGATTTCATACAGAAAGATTTCTCACATTCATTACATTTATATGGTTTCTCTTCCGTGTGAGTTCTCTGATGTATGGTTAAGGCTGACTTGTAACAAAAAGATTTCCCACACTTGTTACATTCATGGGGCTTCTCCCCAGTGTGGGTTCTCTGGTGTTCAATGAGGTGTGACTTCTGGAAGAAGGTTTTTTTACATTCCTTACATCCATAGGGTTTCTCCCCTGTGTGTGTGCGCTGATGTTTCGTGAGATGTGACTTCTGGAAGAAGGTTTTCCCACATTCTTTACATTCATAAGGCTTTTCCCCTGTGTGTATTCTCTGGTGTTGACTGAGGGCTGACTTCATATAGAAGGATTTCCCACATTCATTACATTTATAGGGTTTCTCCCCTGTGTGAGTTCTCTGGTGTACCGTTAAAGTCGACTTATGGCGGAAGGTCTTCTGACATTCGTTACATTCATAGGGTTTCTCTTCTGAATGTGTCCTCTGATGATCGGTGAGATTGGACTTCATAGAAAAGGCTTTCCCACATTCACTACATACGTGGGGTTTCTTTCCCGTGTGATTTCTCTGATGAATGTTAAGAAGTGACTTCACGTAGAATGACTTTTCACATTCGTTACATTTAAAGGGTTTCTCTCCAGTGTGAGTTCTCTGGTGTATGACCAGGGTGGATTTCATATGGAAGGCCTTCCCACATTCGTTACACGCGTGTGGTTTCTCCCCTGTGTGTGTTTTCTGGTGTTTAGTGAGGGCTGATTTTTTATAGAAGGACTTCTCACATTCATTGCACCCATAGGGTTTCTCCCCCATGTGGGTTCTCTGGTGTACTATTAGGATCGAATTCATAGAGAAGGCTTTGCCACACTCATTACATTCATAAGGTTTCAAACCAGTGTGAATTTTCTGATGTTTAGTGAGGTTTGACTTCACACAGAAGGTTTTCCCACATTCATTACAGTCATAGGGTTTCTTCCCTGTGTGAGACACCTGATGGATAATTAAGGCAGATTTATAGCAGAAGGATTTCCCACAGTCGGTGCATTTAAAGGGTTTCTCTTCTGTATGCTTCCCCTGATGTACGTGCAGGGCTGACTTATAGTAGAAGGATTTACCGCACTCATTACATACATAGGGTCTCTCCCCCGTGTGTGTTCTCTGATGGTCAGCAAACTGTGACTTCTGTAAGAAAGTTTTCCCACATTCATTACATTTGAAAGGTTTCTCTCCTGTATGTGTTTTCTGATGTTTAGTTAAGTTTGATTTCACACAGAAGGATTTCCCACACTCCGTACACTCATAGGGCTTCTCCCCTGTATGAGTCCTCTGATGATGGTTCAAGTTTGATTTGGCATAGAAGGATTTCCCACACTCGGTGCATTGATAGGGCTTCTCTCCCGTGTGAATTCTCTGATGGACTTTGAGGGCTGAGCTATGACGGAAAGACTTCCTGCACTCGTTACACACATAAAACTTCCCTTCTGACCGTGTTCTCTGCTGATCGGCAAGGCCTGACAGCACAGGGGCTTCGCCGTAGTCACTGAGTTTCTCTCCTGCCTGAGATTGCAGAGGGTCTGTGAGCTGTGATTTCTGAAGGGTTTTTCCAGATGTATTACTTCCACGGGGTTTCTCTCTTGTGTGTGTCTTCTGGTGCTGAGTCAGGTGGGCCTCCTGGTCGAAAGATTTCTGGCAGTGACTACATTCAAAGGTTTTCTCTCCTGTGTGAGTTTCGGGAGGTTGAGTGTCATGGGACTTCTTGCTGAAATTAGTCTCGTTGTCATTACATTCCACATTAACTTTCTGATGTTTTAGGAGGGTTGACTTCCAGCACTCATCAACCTCACAGCGGTTCTTCCTTGTGTGAGTTTCCTGAAGGACTTCAAGGGCTGACTCATCTCTGGTATTTCGCCCCTGTTCCTTAGAATCACAGGATTGCTCTTCTGTTTGAGCCCTCGTAGGTGTAATGACAGCTGCCTTATTAAGAAAGATCTCTCCACATTCATTATTTTCAAAAAGTGGCCCCAAAGTTTGAATTTTCTGTTGTTCAGTACAGCCCTCAATAGGACTTGGGGATTTCCCACCTAGGTTCTGTTCGCCAGACTTTTTTCCAGTATGAGTATTTCCTTGGTTATTACCAGAGAGTAACTTCCCACATGCATTAATTTCATCATAGATCTTACCTGAATAATTGTTATTACTAATAATTGATTCTGAAACATTTTTCAAACGTTTTCCATGAGAGACATCCTGACAGGGTGTTTCTCTGAAAACATTCTCTCTGTTCTTAGTCAGTGATTTTTTGCTGATGAGTGAAACTCGCCACAAATGTTTGTCTTGGTCTTCCTGGTTTCTGTCTGTAAGGTCATAAAGAAGAAAAATTAAGTGTACTTCAAAAATGTTAACACATTTCCTATGATTATCAAAATCAAGATAATCAAAATATCTATCATCATATTCAGTTAACCCAGATAAACTGTGTGTGGTTAGAACAATCAACATCTACTCTCCACAACTTTCCACTGTACTTATTGTACTAGTAACCACAGTCACCCTGCTGCACATCACATCCCCAGAACCTGAAGTCAGTCATTTTTAAGAGAGGGAAAAAAAAAAAAAATCAAGCTGATTTCAGGCATCCGTAATAGAATTCAGTGCTAAAAGCAGTGAAGAAATAATTACAAAATCCTTGAACACTAAAAGTAAATCCCAATAATTTTATATGTAGACAAAATAATCCTCAGTTGAAGTAACACCAGGAAGTCTGTATTTGTAAGAATGCAGGGAAGTACTGTTCTCATGAATTCTTAAGAACCTACTAGCAAATGAACTTTGGTCAAGAAATGGTGAAATGTAATACACCAGAAGACTGCTTTTGAGAACTGATCTGCTTACCAAGTCTAGAACTAAAGCAGGGACTGGCTATCCGAATAGAACTAAAATCTAAAGGACTTCAGGTTTTAGAATTAGTAGATGTTAAATTTTAAACTTCCCCCAAACATCTCCTGCCCAGTCTGCCACATCGGTAAACACCGCCCACCCCTAACCCTTACCCTTGTCCCTCTCTCAAAGGCCACCTCGGACTCAGTGGCAGACCCGCTTCTCCACACGGTGCAGCCCCGCCTCCTCACACGCACCAGCTCGGAACTCGAAGCCCCCATCACAGCTTACCTGAACCACGGCAAGCAGGTCTGCTCTGCTGAGAACCGAAACCATCCACACCCACACAGCCCAGTCCCTACATTAACCTGACCAGTATTCTGTCTTCAGAACAGGACTGTACTACTCTGGGACACTTGCCCGGGAAGCTAAGAGTTGCAAGCAATTTGACTGCTCAGTTCAGAATCTTGCCCCCAAACCTTTTAAACAAACTGTTCAACATACCAATTAATAATAAACTTATTCTCCAGGACCCTTCAATCCTTGTTGTGTCCACACATCCACACATCCGAAACTATATTATGGTCCTTACTCAATGGTTATCAAGTTCCTATGTTAAAAATGTACCTGAAACCATGCCCTCAAATGCTATAAATAACCTGATTTTGTTCAACTTGCTCCATGGCACTACTGAGACTATCAGCATGAACAATAAATTGAAATATGCCAGATCAGTGGGTAACTGGCATTGCACTGGGGGAAGCAGCCCTGCATTCCATCTCTGTTTCTACTTTCATCAACCACCCTCATGCTCATCTCTGATCTTCTCTGGGCAGTAGCCAGAGAAATTCTTTTAAAACACTGTTTTGTGGAAATCCATGAACAGTTGTCCCTCTCACCTAAAGCAGAATCAAAGCCCTTAGCTTGTCCTGTAAGGCATCCTCCTCTGGGCTCTGGCTACCTCTCCGAAGTCAGCCCCTACCAATGTCCCTCTCAGCACCCCTACAGCCACGATGGCCCCCTGCCATTCCCAGAGCTCTTCCAACCAACAGCTACCACAAGAGCATGGCCTGGCTCTTCCTTCTCCCTGGAAAACCCAGTATCCTGCTCTAATGTGGACCTCATCAAAAAGGCATTCTCTGGCCACCTTTTAAAAGAGCACACCCCGGAGGGAGGAGTCAAGATGGCGGAGAAGTAGCAGGCTGAGACTGCTTCAGCTAGCCGGAGATCAGCTAGATAGCTTATCTAAAGATTGCAAACACTTGAAAATCCATCGGCAGATCGAAGAGAAGAAGAACAGCAATTCTGGAAACAGAAAAACAACCACTTTCTGAAAGGTAGGACCGGCGGAGAAGTGAATCCAAAGCGACAGGAAGAAAGACCCCGGGGGGAGGGGCCGGCTCCCGGCAAGCGGCGGAGCAACGGTGCACAAAATCAGGACTTTTAAAAGTCTGTTCCGCTGAGGGACATCGCTCCAGAGGCTAAACCGGGGCGAAGCCCACGCGGGTTCAGCGTGGCCTCAGGTCCCGCAGGGTCACAGAAGGAGCAGGGGTGTCTGAGTGTCGCAGACCTTGCGGGTATTGGAACGGGAAAGCTGGCTACAGAGACAGAGCCGACAGTAAGCTCACAGCTCGGTGTTACCTTGAACTGGTCGCAGGCTCGGAGAGCTCGGAGCGCGGCCGGAGGTCAGGCGGACGGGAGTAACTGGGCGCTGTTCTCTGAGGGCGCACTGAGGAGTACGGCCCTGGGCTTTCGGCTCCTCCGGGCCGGAGACCAGGAGGCCGCCATTTGTATTCCCGTCCTCCGGAACTCTACGGAAAGCGCTCAGGGAACAAAAGCTCCTGAAAGCAAACCCGAGCGGATTACTCACCCCGGCCCCGGGTAAGGGCGGTGTAATTCCGCCTGGGGCAAAGACACTTGAGAATCACTACAACAGGCCCCTCCCCCAGAAGATCAACAAGAAATCCAGCCAAGACCAAGTTCACCTACCAAGGAGTGCGGTTTCAATACCAAGGAGAGCAGCAGAATTCCAGAGGAGGAGAAAGCCAAGCACGGAACTCATGGCTTTTTCCCTGTGATTTTTTTTTAGTCTTGCAGTTAATTTAATTTTTTTCTTTTTCATTTTTTTTTTTTTTTCTCGCCTTCGGGTAAAATTTTTTTTTTAACTGTTACCTTTTTCTTTTTTAACGATTTTTTACTAGTTTATCTAATATATATATTTTTTCTTTTTTACATTTTTCTTAGGTGTTTTCCCTTTTTTTTTAAATTCTTTTCTTTTTTCTTTTTTTTTTTTTTCTTTTTTCTTTTTTTCTCTTTCTTCCTTTTTGAACCTCTTTTTATCCCCTTTCTCCCCCCTCACGATTTTGGATCTCTTCTAATTTGGTTAAAGCATTTTTTCCTGGGGTTGTTGCCACCCTTTTAGTATTTTACTTGCCCCTTCATATACTTTTATCTGGACAAAATGACAAGACGGAAAAATTCAACACACAAAAAAGAACAAGAGGCAGTACCGAAGGCTAGGGACCTAATCAATACAGACATTGGTAATATGTCAGATCTAGAGTTCAGAATGACAATTCTCAAGGTTCTAGCCGGGCTCGAAAAAGGCATGGAAGATATTAGAGAAACCCTCTCGAGAGATATAAAAGCCCTTTCTGGAGAAATAAAAGAACTAAAATCTAACCAAGTTGAAATAAAAAAAGCTATTAATGAAGTGCAATCAAAAATGGAGGCTCTCACTGCTAGGATAAATGAGGCAGAAGAAAGAATTAGTGATATAGAAGACCAAATGACAGAGAATAAAGAAGCTGAGCAAAAGAGGGACAAACAGCTACTGGACCACGAGGGGAGAATTCAAGAGATAAGTGACACCATAAGACGAAACAACATTAGAATAATTGGGATTCCAGAAGAAGAAGAAAGAGAGAGGGGAGCAGAAGGTATACTGGAGAGAATTATTGGGGAGAATTTCCCCAATATGACAAAGGGAACGAGCATCAAAATTCAGGAGGTTCAGAGAACGCCCCTCAAAATCAATAGGAATAGGCCCACACCCCATCACCTAATAGTAAAATTTACAAGTCTCAGTGACAAAGAGAAAATCCTGAAAGCAGCCCGGGAAAAGAAGTCTGTAACATACAATGGTAAAAATATTAGATTGGCAGCTGACTTATCCACAGAGACCTGGCAGGCCAGAAAGAGCTGGCATGATATTTTCAGAGCACTAAACGAGAAAAACATGCAGCCAAGAATACTATATCCAGCTAGGCTATCATTGAAAATAGAAGGAGAGATTAAAAGCTTCCAGGACAAACAAAAACTGAAAGAATTTGCAAATACCAAACCAGCTCTACAGGAAATATTGAAAGGGGTCCTCTAAGCAAAGAGAGAGCCTACAAGTGGTAGATCAGAAAGGAACAGAGACCATATACAGTAACAGTCACCTTACAGGCAATACAATGGCACTAAATGCATATCTCTCAATAGTTACCCTGAATGTTAATGGGCTAAATGCCCCTGTCAAAAGACACAGGGTATCAGAATGGATAAAAAAACAAAACCCATCTATATGTTGCCTCCAAGAAACTCATTTTAAGCCCGAAGACACCTCCAGATTTAAAGTGAGGGGGTGGAAAAGAATTTACCATGCTAATGGACATCAGAAGAAAGCAGGAGTGGCAATCCTTATATCAGATCAATTAGATTTTAAGCCAAAGACTATAATAAGAGATGAGGAAGGACACTATATCATACTCAAAGGGTCTGTCCAACAAGAAGATTTAACAATTTTAAATATCTATGCCCCCAACGTGGGAGCAGCCAACTATATAAACCAATTAATAACAAAATCAAAGAAACACATCAACAATAATACAATAATAGTAGGGGACTTTAACACTCCCCTCACTGAAATGGACAGATCATCCAAGCAAAAGATCAGCAAGGAAATAAAGGCCTTAAACGACACACTGGACCAGATGGACATCACAGATATATTCAGAATATTTCATCCCAAAGCAACAGAATACACATTCTTCTCTAGTGCACATGGAACATTCTCCAGAATAGATCACATCCTCGGTCCTAAATCAGGACTCAACCGCTATCAAAAGATTGGGATCATTCCCTGCATATTTTCAGACCACAATGCTCTAAAGCTAGAACTCAACCACAAAAGGAAGTTTGGAAAGAACCCAAATACATGGAGACTAAACAGCATCCTTCTAAAGAATGAATGGGTCAACCGGGAAATTAAAGAAGAATTGAAAAAAATCATGGAAACAAATGATAATGAAAATACAACGGTTCAAAATCTGTGGGACACAACAAAGGCAGTCCTGAGAGGAAAATATATAGCGGTACAAGCCTTTCTCAAGAAACAAGAAAGGTCTCAGGTACACAACCTAACCCTACACCTAAAGGAGCTGGAGAAAGAACAAGAAAGAAACCCTAAGCCCAGCAGGAGAAGAGAAATCATAAAGATCAGAGCAGAAATCAATGAAATAGAAACCAAAAAAACAATAGAACAAATCAACGAAACTAGGAGCTGGTTCTT
Source organism: Mustela erminea (assembly GCF_009829155.1). Lineage (NCBI taxonomy): Eukaryota > Metazoa > Chordata > Mammalia > Carnivora > Mustelidae > Mustela > Mustela erminea. Next base: position 29,008,468 of record NC_045633.1, read on the forward strand.
TGAAAGAATTAATAAAATTGATAAACCCCTGGCCCGACTTATCAAAAAGAAAAGAGAAAGGACCCAAATAAATAAAATCATGAATGAAAGAGGAGAGATCACAACTAACACCAAAGAAATACAAACTATTATAAGAACATACTATGAGCAACTCTACGCCAATAAATTTGACAATCTGGAAGAAATGGATGCATTCCTAGAAACATATAAACTACCACAACTGAACCAGGAAGAAATAGAAAGCCTGAACAGACCCATAACCAGTAAGGAGATTGAAACAGTCATTAAAAATCTCCAAACAAACAAAAGCCCAGGGCCAGACGGCTTCCCGGGGGAATTCTACCAAACATTTAAAGAAGAACTAATTCCTATTCTCCTGAAACTGTTCCAAAAAATAGAAATGGAAGGAAAACTTCCAAACTCATTTTATGAGGCCAGCATCACCTTGATCCCAAAACCAGACAAGGATCCCACCAAAAAAGAGAGCTATAGACCGATATCCTTGATGAACACAGATGCGAAAATACTCAACAAAATACTAGCCAATAGGATTCAACAGTACATTAAAAAGATTATTCACCACGACCAAGTGGGATTTATTCCAGGGCTGCAAGGTTGGTTCAACATCCGCAAATCAGTCAATGTGATACAACACATCAATAAAAGAAAGAACAAGAACCATATGATACTCTCAATAGATGCTGAAAAAGCATTTGACAAAGTACAGCATCCCTTCCTGATCAAAACTCTTCAAAGTGTAGGGATAGAGGGCACATACCTCAATATCATCAAAGCCATCTATGAAAAACCCACCGCAAATATCATTCTCAATGGAGAAAAACTGAAAGCTTTTCCGCTAAGGTCAGGAACACGGCAGGGATGTCCATTATCACCACTGCTATTCAACATAGTACTAGAGGTCCTAGCCTCAGCAATCAGACAACAAAAGGAAATTAAAGGCATCCAAATCAGCAAAGAAGAAGTCAAATTATCACTCTTCACAGATGATATGATACTATATGTGGAAAACCCAAAAGACTCCACTCCAAAACTGCTAGAACTTATACAGGAATTCAGTAAAGTGTCAGGATATAAAATCAATGCACAGAAATCAGTTGCATTTCTCTACACCAACAGCAAGACAGAAGAAAGAGAAATTAAGGAGTCAATCCCATTTACAATTGCACCCAAAACCATAAGATACCTAGGAATAAACCTAACCAAAGAGACACAGAATCTATACTCAGAAAACTATAAAGTACTCATGAAAGAAATTGAGGAAGACACAGAGAAATGGAAAAATGTTCCATGCTCCTGGATTGGAAGAATAAATATTGTGAAAATGTAATGCAATTCCTATCAAAGTACCATCCATCTTTTTCAAAGAAATGGAACAAATAATGCTAAAATTTATATGGAACCAGAAAAGACCTCGAATAGCCAAAGAGATATTGAAAAAGAAAGCCAACGTTGGTGGCATCACAATTCCGGACTTCAAGCTCTATTACAAAGCTGTCGTCATCAAGACAGCATGGTACTGGCACAAAAACAGACACATAGATCAATGGAACAGAATAGAGAGCCCAGAAATAGACCCTCAACTCTATGGTCAACTAATCTTCGACAAAGCAGGAAAGAATGTCCAATGGCAAAAAGACAGCCTCTTCAATAAATGGTGCTGGGAAAATTGGACAGCCACATGCAGAAAAATGAAATTGGACCATTTCCTTACACCACACACAAAAATAGACTCAAAATGGATGAAGGACCTCAATGTGCGAAAGGAATCCATCAAAATCCTTGAGGAGAACACAGGCAGCAACCTCTTTGACCTCAACCGCAGCAACATCTTCCTAGGAACAACGCAAAAGGCAAGGGAAGCAAGGGCAAAAATGAACTATTGGGATTTCATCAAGATCAAAAGCTTTTGCACAGCAAAGGAAACAGTTAACAAAATCAAAAGACAACTGACAGAATGGGAGAAGATATTTGCAAATGACATATCAGATAAAGGACTAGTGTCCAGAATCTATAAAGAACTTAGCAAACTCAACACCCAAAGAACAAATAATCCAATCAAGAAATGGGCAGAGGACATGAACAGACATTTCTGCAAAGAAGACATCCAGATGGCCAACAGACACATGAAAAAGTGCTCCATATCACTCGGCATCAGGGAAATACAAATCAAAACCACAATGAGATATCACCTCACACCAGTCAGAATGGCTAAAATCAACAAGTCAGGAAATGACAGATGCTGGCGAGGATGTGGAGAAAGGGGAACCCTCCTACACTGTTGGTGGGAATGCAAGCTGGTGCAGCCACTCTGGAAAACAGCATGGAGGTTCCTCAAAATGTTGAAAATAGAACTGCCCTATGACCCAGCAATTGCACTATTGGGTATTTACCCTAAGGATACAAACGTAGTGATCCAAAGGGGCACGTGCACCCGAATGTTTATAGCAGCAATGTCCACAATAGCCAAACTATGGAAAGAACCTAGATGTCCATCAACAGATGAATGGATCAAGAAGATGTGGTATATATACACAATGGAATACTATGCAGCCATCAAAAGAAATGAAATCTTGCCATTTGCGACAACATGGATGGAACTAGAGCGTATCATGCTTAGCGAAATAAGTGAAGCAGAGAAAGACAACTATCATATGATCTCCTTGATATGAGGAAGTGGTGATGCAACATGGGGGCTTAAGTGGGTAGGAGAAGAATAAAGGAAACAAGATGGGATTGGGAGGGAGACAAACCATAAGTGACTTTTAATCTCACAAAACAAACTGAGGGTTGCTGGGGGGAGGGGGTTTGGGAGAAGGGGGTGGGATTATGGACATTGGGGAGGGTATGTGCTTTGGTGAGTGCTGTGAAGTGTGTAAACCTGGTGATTCACAGACCTGTACCCCTGGGGATAGAGTATTATGCCTCCATCAGAAAGGATGAATACCCAACTTTTGTAGCAACATGGACGGGACTGGAAGAGATCATGCTGAGTGAAATAAGTCAAGCAGAGAGAGTCAATTATCATATGGTTTCACTTATTTGTGGAGCATAACAAATAGCATGGAGGACATGGGGACTTAGAGTGGAGAAGGGAGTTGGGGGAAATTGGAAGGGGAGGTGAACCATGAGAGACTATGGACTCTGAAAAACAATCTGAGGGTTTTGAAGGGACGGGGGGTGGGAGGTTGGGGTACCAGGTGGTGGGTATTATAGAGGGCACGGATTTCATGGAGCACGGGTTGTGGTGCAAAAATAATGAATACTGTTATGCTGGAAATAAAAAAAATAAAATAAAATAAAAATAAATTTAAAAAAAAAAAAAAAAAAAGAGCACACCCCACAATCTCCTTTTAGCCTGCTTTAATTCTTTTCATGGGTCTTGTCACCACTTGAGAGGTAATTTTTTTTCGTTTACATCTATCTTCTCCTGCTCGCTTGTAAGCTCTAAGAGCTCAGGAACATTGTTAGTTCACCAGCATATCTCCAGCATCAAGAACACGAGTGGCACGCAGGAGGAACATCTGCAGAAGGACAGAAGGATGGATGGATGGATGGACAGACGGATGGATGGATGGATGGCCAGAGGGAAACATAAAGAGGAAACAGTCCATGAAATGGAGGAAGAAGAATACTAGAGAAAGAAACCAAAGACAAAGGTCTAAGGCGAAGAAGGCAGGGGTTCCACACCAGCTGTCAGGCAGAAGAGGGCAACATGGTATTTACAAGTGACAGACAGGGGTGACTTGGGTGACTGGAGGTCTGCCAGCTCGCTGCTCAGCTACTTCCAAAGGTCTGAGGGCCCAAAATTGAATTACAGAGACACACACCCACCTCAGAACCGACCCACCTGGGACCTGATTTCTGTCAGGTTCTTCTTTCCACCGCAACGACTAACTCACCTTGATCACCCTGGTCTGGGATCTCTGCGTCTGAGGGCCACAGCTCCTCGCCTTGCTCCAGCCTGAAGATCACCTCTGGTTTGGCGAGGTGACACCCTGCAAGCGGAATACAGGGTAAAACTCGTCATAGCTGCTTCAACATAAGGCCCCTGGAGGACGAGGAAGGTGCAGCTTCAGGAGCCACGTGATAAAGATGCCCGTGTGCACCTTGCATTAGGGAGGCAAGAACACAGCGTCCTTTCTGTGCCCGATGGGAGCATCTCTGACCCGTGAGATCATGAGATACACACACAGTATCATTCAACACTCCTTCAGGGGCCCACAAACTCTGGCAGCTACGAAGGAAGAAAGGAAATGCGTGCTGTGAGACGGGACACAGGGAACACCCTCACCCACTGAGACCAGGTGACTGTAGTTCTCCAGCATCACGTCCCGGTACAGTGTCCTCTGTGTGCCCGTCAGTTGTGACCACTCGTCCCGGGTAAAGTCCACAGTCACATCCCTGAATGACACGGATCCCTGACCAGCACATTTCTGTTCAAGCCAAAGAGAGCAGCATTGGGTGACATGAAACAGACAAGTGGGAGACAAGCCTTAACATGTTTACTTTGCACGTTTACCATAAAAGTGTACATGTGGCCTATTGTATTTTTTTAATATTTTATTTATTTATTTGACAGACAGAGATCACAAGTAGGCAGAGGCGGGGGGGAAGCAGGCTCCCCACTGAGCAGAGAGCCCCATGTGGGGCTCGATCCCAGGACCCTGAGATCATGACCTGAGCTGAAGGCAGAGGCTTAACCCACTGAGCTACACAGGCGCCTCTATGTGGCCTATTCTATAATGTCTTTTGTTTTTACTTTGTGGATAAACTGAACGTGATGGGAAAACCCAGAAAACCCAGTATTAGCTTATTAATTCAAACAAAAAAACTGAAGTTCTTACTGTGTTTCTGAAACTGACTTACTCTGCAAGGAATATTAAACTAAACAAATCCTGTTCTTTTTTCCTGCCCTTAAGGAGCCTAAGCCCTTTTCTTTTTTTTAAGATTTATTTGAAAGAGCATGTGAGTTGGGGGGAGGGGTAGAGGGCAAGGGAGAGAAGCAGACTCCCCGCTGAGCACAGAGCCCATCAGAGGGCTCGAGCCCAGGCCCCTGAGATCATGACCTGAGCCAAAATCAAACATCAGACACTCAACTAACTGAGCCACCGAAGCTTAGCCCCAGGAGCTTCAGTCTTAATAAGGAGACAAATCAGATTTATGAACACTTATGCTGTAATAAGGTACTGTGCGAGCTGTGCTAGAATCATTTACAGAGAGTATTAAGTAATGGCAGAAAATGGGGTTCTGTTTTGTATTGTCAAGTTGGGCTTCACTAAGCCGGAGATCGTCATTAATGTGGCACCGTGACGTGAGCAGGGCCAAGTAGTCAGGAGACACACCCAGAAGTGTGACAGAACAGTGTGTAGGGCTATAAGATGATAGAGATTTGCCAAGGTGTCCTGGGATACTACAAAGCAAGTCTGGGTTCATTCCTATACTGTAGTGTCTCCAGAATAATTCACCCTCACCCTAGGAATAAAGGTTGAGCATCTCCCAATTTATTTACTTCTTAACGGATAATATATACAGACTGCCAGTCCACACAATAATGATAAACTTAATTTGTTTTTTTTTTTTTTTCCTGGCTAAAAGTTAAATAAGACAACCCACTGTTTCCTTTCTGCCAGAGCATCCTGGGCCCTCGGCAGGCAGCAGGTGTGACCCTGAGGATAAGGAGGAATCACAAAGGACTTGAAAGCCATCACCCTTACAGCTCTCAAATCAATAACCTGACTTTACAACTTAAAGAACCAGAAAAACAAGAAAATTAAACCCAAACCCACCTGCTGGAAGGAAATAAGATTAGAGCAGAAATAAACAAGAGATAAAAACAACAGGTAAAATGAAAACAAAAGCCAGTTGTTTGAAGAGATGAACAGAACAAATTTTTGCCTAAATGGAGTAAGGAAAAAAAAGAAGACTTCAGGAGTCAGAAATAAAAATAGGAACATTTCTACCAGTTCTGCTGAAATAAAAAGGTTTATAAGAGTAGTACGAACCACGGCATGCCAACAATTTGGGTAACCAAGAGATAATGGAGAAAATTCTAGAAACACAAAACCCAGTCAAGGCTCAATCAGGATGAAAACAGAAGGTCTGAACTGCAACTAGTAAGGACACTGGGTCAGTACTGAGGACTATCCCAACAAATACAGTCCTGGACCTCATGGCTTCGCTGTATCATTCTACCAACATTTTATTTTTTTTTTTATTTTTATTTTTTTCTACCAACATTTTAAAGAGGAGCGAATACCAATCCTCCTCAGACTTTTCCAGAAAATTGAAGGGGAGTGAATACTTCCTAACTCATTGTGTGAGGCCAGCATCACCCTCATACCAATGCCAGAAAAAGACACTGAGAGAAACCTACAGACCATTATCCCTTATGAACACTGCTATAAAAATCCTCAACAAAATACTAGCAAACCAAATTCGGCAGCATAATAATAAAAGGACTACCAGCTTTGGCCAAGTGTGGTTTATTCCTGGAGCGTGAGGATGGCTCCAAATATGAAAATTGATCAACACAACACACCATACGTTAAGGGAATGAGGGGGAAAAACACACAATCATCACAACTGGCGTGGAAGAAGCATCTGAGAAAATCCAATACTTGTTCACTATAAAAAGACTCAAGAAACTAGGGGTAGCAGGAACCCACCTCAACATAATAAAAGTCATACATGGAAAAACCCACAGCAAACATCACACTTATTGGTGGAAGCAGAAAGTTATTCCTCTAAAATCAGGAAAAAGACAAGGATGCCCACTTATGCCACTTCTGTTCAATCTAGTACTGGAAATTTTAGCCACAAGAATTACGAGAGCGAGACAGAGAGGAGGAGAGAAGGAAGGAAGTGAAACAAAACATTCAAATCGGAAAGAAGTAGTAAAATTATATCTATTTGCAAATGGTATGATTGTGTATGTAGAAAACCCTGGAGAGTACACACAAAAAATATTAGAGTTGATAAGTGAATTCAGCAAAGTAGGAGGAAGGATAGAAATCAACACACAGGAAGCAGCTGCATTTCTGTACACGAACAACAATTTGAAAAGGAAGTTATAAAAACAATCCCATTTACAATCACGCCAAACGAATAAAATACTTAGGAATTAACAAACGAGGTGAAAAATCGCACAACAAACACCAGAGAACACTGGTTAAAGAAATTAAAGACCTAACTAGGTGGGAACACTGCCCACATTCATGGATTGGAGGACTTAATATTGTGAAGATGTCGACACTACCCACAGTGATCTACAGAATCAACGCAATCCCTCTCAAAATCCCAGTGATGTTTTTTACAGAAATAGAAAAACTCCTCTTAAAATTCACATGCAATGTCAAAGGGAGATCCTTTGCCCAAAACAACCTTGAAAAAGAAGAGTTGGAGGACTCATACTCCCTAGTTACAAAACTCAATACGAAGCGACAAAAATCAAAACAGTGTGGCACAGGAATATAGACAGACACCCAGACTCAGGGAATAGAGAGCCCAGAATTAAACCCTCGCATTTGTGGCCAGATAATTTTTTATAAGGCTGCCAAGACCATTCCATGGGTAAAAGACAGTCTTTTCAACAAACGGCACTGGGAATATTGGGTATCCACAGGCAAAGAATGAAACTGGGCTCCTATTTAACACCACATACAAACATTAACTTAAGTGGATCAAAGACCTAAATGTACTATTTTAAACTATAAAACTCTTAGAAAAAACATAAGGCAAAATCTTCATGACACTAGATCTGGCTATAATTCCTTGGATATGATGCACAGGCCACAAAAGGGAAAAAAACCAAAGTGGACTTTCTGAAAATTAAGAATTTTGTGCATCAAAAGACGCTATCAACAGAGTAAAATGCAACGCACAGAACGGGATAAAATATTTGCAAGTCATCTATCTGATAAGGCATTAATTCCCAGAATATATAGAGGGCTCTAAACACACACATACACACACACACACACCACAAACATCCAATTTAAAAATGGGCAAAATTCTTCATCAGATATTTTTCCACAGAAGACACAAAAATGGCCAATAAACACATAAGACCACGCTCAACATCACTGATCATTAGGGAAATGCAAATTAAAACTACAATGAGATACCGCCTCATACCCATTAGGACAGCTACTATAAAACACACGTGCGCACACACACAAAACACACGCTTGAGAGGACGTGCAGAAATGCTGGTGGGGACGTGAAACGGTACAACCAGTACGGAAGGGCATGGCAGTTCTTAAAAAGTGAAAAACAGATTTATCATATGACCCAGTAATTCTACTTTGGGTTCTATACCCCAAAGAACTGAAAACAGGGTCTTAAAGGCATATCTGTACTTCCGTATTTACAGCAGCATTATTCACAATAGCTAAAATGTGGAAGCAACCCTAGTGCTCATCAACAGACAAATGGAGAAGCAAACGTGGTATGTACATAAGATCGAGTGTTATTCAGTCAGAGAAAAGGAATGACGTTCTGACACTTGCTACAATATAGATGAACCTTTAAGACGTTACGCATAAGAGAATATCATACAGACAGAGCAGAATGGTGGTTGCTCGGGACAAGAAAGGAGGAATAGAGGGTTATTACTCAATGGGCACAGAGCTTCAGTTTTATAATATATTAATATATTAATAATATATTTATAATGTGATGGTTGCACATTATGAACGTATTACCACCACCAAACTGTACCCTTAAAATAATTAAAATGGTAAATTTTCTATGCCACAAGAAAAAAAACTTGGAAAAAATTGTTCCTTAAAGAATGAACCCATCAAACTACATGGCTGGAAAGATATACCATGATAATACTGATCAAAAGAAAGCAGGGGCCTATCTTACTTTCAGACAGAGCAGACTTCAAAGAAAAGCTATCAAGGATAAAGAGAGGCTTTCATAATGAAGAAAGTGTCAACTCTCCAAGAAGATATAATAATCCTTAACAGATATGTGCTTCTCCTCTGCTCAGCAGGGAGCCTGCTTCCCCTTCTCTCTCTGCCTACTTGTGATTTCTGTCTGTCAAATAAATAAATAAAATCTTAAAAAAAAAAAAAAAGAAGAAGAAGAAGAAATACAAAATCTATGTCTACATCTATCAAGGAACATGAGTCAATACTTATTAATCTTGGGGCATCTGCGTGGCTCAGTTAGTTAAGCCTTTGGCTTGGGTCATGATTCCAATGTCCTGGGATCAAGACCGATGTCAGCAGTGGAGAGTGTGCTTCTCCCTCTCCCTCTGCCTGCCGTTCTGCCTGCTTTTGCTGTCAAATAAATAAATAGTATCTTTAAAAATAAATAAATAGGGGGGTGCCTGGGTAGCTCAGTGAGTTAAGCCCCTGCCTTCAGCTCAGGTCATGATCTCAGGGTCCGGGGATTGAGCCCCGCATCGGGATCTCTGCTCAGCAGGGAGCCTGCTTCCCTTCCTCTCTCTCTGCCTGCCTCTTTGCCTGCATGTGATCTCTGTCCAATAAATAAGTAAAATCTTTAAAAATAAACAAATAAATAAAATAATTAATAATCTTCAAAACAGAAAGCACCAGGCTTAGATTGGTTCATTGGTAAAAATCCTACTGAACACTTAAGGAAGAAATTATACTACCCCTCTACAATCTCCTCTAGAAGACAGACACAAAAGGGAACAGTTCCTGTTTCATTCTATGTGGCCATCCTTACCCTAATACCAAAATAAGATAGACATCCCTACAAAAGAAAACTACAGACCAGTATCTTCCATCAACAGAGAAGCAAAAATCCTCAACAAAATCTTAGCAAAATGAAACCAATAACACATAAAATTATACACCACAACCAAGCCACCCAGGTACCCCCTATATGTCTGTTACTTTACCACTACCCAGGCGCCCTATGAATTTACTTTAAACAGAGAGAAAGCACGCTTATGTGAGGCGGGGAGGGGCAGAGGAAAACAATCTTCAAGCAGACTCCCCGCCGAGCACTGAACCCGAGATGGGGCTCGATCCCACAACCCACAAGATCATGACCCGCGCCGAAACCAAGAGTCAGATACTCAGCCCACCGAGCCACCCAAGCACCCCAGAATAGCATTTCAGGTTAATTACTCAGGAGGACAGATGTAATCTGGGGGACGAAGAAGCGAGCAGCTCTTCCAACAGTCCAGGGAAGAGAAAATTAAGCTCTGAAAGGGGAGAAAGAATTCAGTAGGAAGAACAGGTTTAAGAACTGTTGCCATCTGAAAAGTAGTAAAACTGAGATGCACACGTGTTAATGTAAGGGAGCGAAGGCTTCAGGATGAATGCCATTCCAGGGCTTCCTTTACCTGTGCCCCGCAGATGGCCCACCATCCGACAGGGGATGGGCAGGCGAGATTAGATGGGAAATGGGGGAGGCTGCAAACCATCATTTTAACTTCGGAACGTGGAAAACAGAGGAGACTTCGGCCACCGGCACGGAGAAGGGCACGTGAGGGGAGAGCCCAGGCTCACACTTGGTACCACCACCACAGCGGGGAGGAAACAGAAAGGACTGGCAGAGTAACAGGAGGAGGGAGCAAAGGATGGGAATTTGGGGAAAAGCCGTGAGAATGGGTCTAAGAGGAGGAGGATGCCATGAGAGAGACAAAGAAATCAGAGCAGGGAAAAAGCCAGAAGAACATGCCACAAAATGCCAGAGAAAGAGGCCTTCTAGAAGGTCAAAGTGGGTTAACTGCCACATGCAGCCGAATGTTCTAGTAAAGTAAGGTCTGGAAAACACCCGCTGGCGTCCACAGCAGAGACATGACTGCCAAGTTTTATCAGGACATATTTAGGCAAGTAATGCAGAAGAAGTGAGGATACCCCCAGTGCACTGAAACGCGAAAGGGTAGGCAGATCCTTGTACTTGAACGCTCACAGCAGCACTATTCTCAAGGGCCAAAAGATGGAAACAACCCGAAGTGTCCATTAACACACGAATGGATGAGCAGAAGGTGACACATCCGTAAAACGAAAGATCAAGGAAGGAAGTTCTGATACACGCTACGACAGGGATGAACCCTGAAAATGTTACATGAAGGGAAAGAAGCCAGACACAAAAGGACAGAGACTGTGTGATTCCATGTATATAAAATACCCAGAATAGAGAAATTCCGAGAGACAGGAAGATTTGGTTACCGGGGCTGGGAGGACCGCGAGTTACTTACTGGCCAAGGATTACAGAGATTTGTCTGGGCAGCCAAGAAAGTTATGAAAATAGGGGAAACGGTTGCACAACACTGTGAAAGTAATTCACACCACTGAGCTGTACACTTCCGGTCAAACGGTTAAAATGAAGAATTTTGTTATATATACTTTATCAAAATGAAAGAAACGTGACCGAATAGTGCACAAGCATTTGCCAAAAACGGAGTTGGACCCATCTGCCGTCCAACTGTTTGAGGAGCTCAGAAGAAGCCATCCCTTTCTTTTGTGCCTCCAGAGAGCCTGAGGGTTTTGTCCCTAGATCAGAGCGGACGTTCAGGAAGCTCTCCGGAGTCCAGCAGCACTTTGGTCCCTAATAAAACCTGAGGTCTGGCCTCTACCTCCAGTGAAGAATGATTATAGGCACACAGGGGTGACCAGAAGGCTCTTCACCACCTGAAGAACTTCAAAGACATTTTTTCCCAGACTCCAGGGTCACTAAGTCTTTCGTCCCAGGAGTAACTGGCCGGTTCCTCTCTGTGGTCACTGAAAATCCTATGTAGATCAGGAAGCTCAAAGACAAACGTGAGGCTCACCTGTGACGGTGGAACAGTCACATGACTCACAGCCACCACCGCAGGTTACAAAGGTACCACTCCCTCTTTATCTACCCAGAAGCAGCTTTTTATCTATTTTGACTTTTCTACTTTATGAACACACTTACAAAAACCACAAAATCTGCTGGAAAATGAAATACGCAATAAAGAAAAGAAACCACTCACCTGGGATTTGTTCATTTTCTGCTGTTCTGGGTAGAATGTCAAACGCTGGGAAGGCACCTGTAAGAGGAGGAAAGCCCACCAGGGTAATGAGAGCCGGCCGGCCCCATAGCTCCCCGGTTCCCGTACAAACTTCTACACACCATCTGGCTAACCCCTGATCCTGGAAAAGAGAAAGAAGATAACATCCGTCCCCCTTTGACTCCTTAAACCTGCAGTTTCCTACTGCTTTAACTGTGTCCCCCTCCCACTAACACAGAAACGTTTAAAATAAAACTTATTATTGGAGGATTTTGCGAGAGTGTGTGCGTGTGCACGTGTGGGGGCGAGCAGAGGCAGAGGGCCAAGCAGACTCCATGCTGTGTGCAGAGCCTGACAAGGGGCTCTATCCCATGACCCCGAGATCATGACCTGAGCAGAAATCAAGAGTCAGATGCCCAACAAACTGAGCCACCCAGGTGCCCCTTAAAACAGAACTATTTAAGCAAATGCTGGCATGTCAAAATATGAAATACAATGTCTTCATTTAAACCGATCTTGTAGGGCGCCTGAGTGGCTCAGCGGGTTGAACTACCGACTCGAGTTTGGCTGGGATCCTGATCACGGGCTCCATGAAGAGTGTGGAGACTGCTTGGGATTCTCTTTCTCTCCCTCTGCCCCTCCCCCCACCACTTGCGCACCAATGCTCTTTCTAAATAAATGTAAAATCAGGGACACCTGGGTGGCTCATTTGGGTAAGCATCTGCCTTCAAGGCTCAGGTCAGGATCCCAGGGAGCCAACTTCTTCCTCTGCCTGCCCCTCCCTCTCTCTCTGGCTCCCGCTCTCTCACTCTATCTCTGGCAAATAACCCAATAAAGTAAATAAATAACAAATAAGTAAATTTTAAAAACAACAACAAAAAAGTGATGTTACAGGGGAAAGCAAACCCTAAAGGCTATTTCGTGTATCTGATTTACTAACAATAACATTCACTCCAAGTCCAAGAATCCTCAAAGCTTTGGGAAAAGGGATACATACCTTAAATGCAAATCTTTGAAGAAACTGTTTCTTCTAATTCGATTGGTGTTTCTCAAAAGCATCTTTTTTTTTTTTAAAGATTTTATTTACTTACTTGACAGAAATCACAAGCAGGCAGATAGGCAGGCAGAGAGAGAGGGGGAAGCAGGTTCCCCGCTGAGCAGAGAGCCCCATGCAGGGCTCCACCCCAAGACCCCGGGATCATGACCCCAGCCAAAGGCAGAGGCCTCAACCCACTGAGCCACCCAGGGGACACCTCAAAAGCATCTTTTAAGAGGAAACTTATCTTGATGTGATTGTGTGGACAGGACTGAGCCAGGAGTCAGGCACTCTGGCTTCTATTCACCTTTTTATGGATCCTAGACAAGTCATTTTCCCTTTCAGGTTCTTTTTCCCTCTTGCACCAAATGAGACAAAACAGAAAACCCCGGCAAACCCTCCCTGAACTACTACTCCTGACCCTATAAGATCAAGATCTGCTGTGGAAAGACCCTGGAAGACCCAAGTACACATCTCCAGAGGCCTGACCTGGTGACAGGTCACGGTTAGAAAGCGGCCCACCTTCCGGAAAGAATCAGTGGAGAATGAAGGGAGGGAAGAGTGAAGAATGAAGGGGGGGGTAGAGCTGAAAACAAAAGCTTCCCAGCTGTGGAGCCAACTAGGTGACATTTCTCAGAGAGTCCGTCCCCTGCCACCACTTGGCCCCAGCTCCCTTCTCGTGAAGGTGGTGAAATCACTCGGGGCCCCCTATGCTCTTTTTCTGCCTTTCTTGTGCCCCTGGTCCGAAGCTCTGCGCAGGGTTCCTCCCGGTGAGATTCCTGCTCCCGGAGCCCGCCCCTTCCTGCCTCAGTAGACCTGCTCTGCTCCGGGAGAACCTAAGGAAGAAACTCCCTCCAGCAGAAGCTTCATCAGAGGCCCCAGACCCGTCTCCCCGAGAACACACGGCCCCTCTCAGGGAACGCAAAGCAGGGGGACCGAGGAAAAAGGCGGGCTGGCCGCGGAGAAGCGCTCTCAGGCCCTGGACAGCGCAGATGCGGGGGCGGGGGGCCGCCCGGGGGTGGGGCACACGGCGGGGAGGCCCCGCTGCTCCCGCGCGCCCCCCAATCTGCACCGACCCAGGGAGTCACACCGCCCAGGCGAGCCGGGCAACACATTCCGGTCACGGATGTACGGCATGCAGGGGGCGGCACCCGGTCCCAGTCCTACCTCGGCGACCCCCGGCCGGTGGCAGCCGGCGCTCAGTCCTCGCGGCCGCGCACCGGCCCCTTCGGCACCTACGAGGACGGAGACCCCGCGGGGGGCGCTGCCAGCCCCCAAAACGCGGCCCTTCCTGCGCGTTCGCCCGGAGGCCCCAGGGGCGCCCCCATTCTGGGTGGACGCGGGCCCCACCGGGGGGAGGGGGGTAGGCGACCTGAGCGGGCCGGGGTCTGCCGCCCCCCGTCCCCACGCTCCGCGCTGCAGCCTCGGACGGCCGGCGCGGACCAGGGCCAGAACCTCCGCGACCCGCCGCCCGCCTCCCGCGTCCGCCACCTCGCAGGTGCCGGGTAGGCCCGAGACCCCCAGATAGCGCCGCGGCGGAAAGACGCGCGCCTGCGCACTGAGCCCTTCGCCAGCCTGGCCGCGCGCGCGCCGCGAGCCCCGCGGGAGGCTCCGCCCATGTGCGGGGCGGGACCTGCGCGGACACGCCCCTCCCCAATTTCACCGCGACTCCCACCCCACCTCGCCCCCATATACTCCACCCCGTCCCCAGGTCACCCCACCGCCACCCCTTCAGGCGCCCACATCACCCCGCGTCCCGCTCGTGTTCCCAAACCCAGCTCCGAGGCCTCTGTTTGAGCCAGATTAGGTCTTGCGATCGATTGATTGCCCAGCCAGGCAATTTTTAAAAGATGTGAATGAAAACGAAATAAAGGGGGGGAATGACAAACATTTCAGATAAAATACAGAAAAATCGAAGTTAAGTCAAAACGCACAGAAACGAGAAGAAAAAAGGGGTTCGCACCTTCTCCCAGAGGTGACCGTACGGAGCCGTTAGGTGCGCATCCTTCCGACAGTTTTACCATAAAGAGGAAATTAAAAAGGATCATGAGAGGCCAGAGCACAGGCCGAGGACACTGTCACTCTGTTCCAAATGGTGAGGGGCCTTTGGGATTGGTAGGAGACTGGAGTTTGCCATACATTGCCAGCTCAACCCGGGACCGCGCTCAAACACAAGGGTAAACACGAGCCCACGCATCAGAGTAGTTTTACCTGGGTTCACGATTTTAAAGTCTAAAAGCAAATTCTTCCTTTCTTTTTTAAAAGATTTTATTTATTTATTTGTGAGAGAGAGAGCACAAGCAAGGGGGAGCCGCAGGCAGAGGGAGAAGCAAGGAGACCCATGCGAGACTTGATCAAGAGATTCTGGGATCACGACCTGAGCCAAAAGCAGCCAGAAGGCAGACATTTAAGCGACTGAGCACCCCAGGCATCCCTAAAACCAATTTTTTTTTTAAAGATTTTATTTGTTTATTTGACCGACAGAGATCACAAGTAGGGAGAGAGGCAGGTAGAGAGAGAGGAGGAAGCAGGCTCCGGGCTGAGCAGAGAGCCCCATGCGAGCCTCTATCCCAGGACACTGAGACCATGACCTGAGACGGAGGCAGAGGCTTAACCCACTGAGCCACCCAGGTGCCCCTCTAAAAGCAAATTCTTAAAGCATAAGTGAATTTTAGAACATACAATCCATGGATGGGAAACACAGGACAGCAGGCTAAGAAACCATTAAGCTGAAAATGGACTGGTTTTATGTTAGAAAGTCACACATTTCAGTTTCAGACTAAAAATTGGAACAAAGCTTAAAGACAAACTAGGAAAAGATCTTTATAACTTTCATGAGAAACAAAATCTTTATAATCTTTTTTTTAAAAGATTTTATTTATTCACTCGACAGAGATCCCAAGTGGGCAGAGAAGCAGGCACAGAGAGAGAGAGGAGGAGGAAGCAGGCTCCCTGAAGAGCGGAGAGCCCGATGTGGGTGGGGCTCGACCCCAGGACCCTGGGATCATGACCCGAGCTGAAGGCAGACACTTTAATCCAGGCACCCGAAGGCTTTATAATCTTAATATACTAAGAGCTCTTATGAATCTTTGAAAAGATCAGCATTACTATTGTCACTCTAACACATGAAAAGGGAACTGGCAAGATGTAAGGGGATGATAAATATATGTAAAAAGTCCCTCGTGACAAATAACAGATGTGTAATGTTTAAGGTATTTTTGTCTTCCTTTCTTTCTTTTTTTAAGATTTATTTATTTATTTGAGAGAGAGAGAGAGGAGAGAGAGGGGGAGGGTCCCTCTGCTTCTCCCTCGCCCTCTGCCTGCCCCTCCCCTGCTTGTGCTCTCTCTCTCTCTCTCTCAAATAAACCAATAAATCTTAAAACACAGAAAGAAAGGAAGATACCACCTTGCTGTATAGGCATAGAGCTGGCTCTATGACATCATGTTTGTGGAAATATGACTGTAGATAAAAACATGTTTGTGTGTATTTGCACAAGTGTGTTCTTAGAGTGTGTCTGAGAGGCAGCTCTGCAGAGGGGCGGAGCTGGAGGTCCGGAGTCTGAGTGTGCCTGGGCTCAAACCCCAAGTCTCCAGCTTATCAGCCGTTTGGACCTTAAGGTGGCTCTCTGTGGCTCACAAGGCGCTGTTCAAGACACTGGTGGCTTTTAGGTGTTTTTAAGGAACCCATCTGAATGGGAATTGCATCTTGTGTGTGTGCAATTACATGCCCTGGGGTGGGTGGGGGACCTCAGTTCCTTTGAGATAAGGAAGGTTATAGATAAACCAAAGAATAAGAAAGTGATAACTTGGGGCACCTGGGTGGCTCAGTGGGTTGAAGCCTCTGGCTTCTGCTCAGGTCATGATCTCAGGGTCCTAGGATCGAGCCCTGCATGGGGCTCTCTGCTCAATGGGGAGCCTGCTTCCTCTTCTCTCTCTGCCTGCCTCTCTGCCTGCTTGTGATCTCTCTCCCTGTCAAATAAATAAAATTTAAAAAAAAGAAAGTGATAACTTTTTAATGTTATGTGTACGTCCTCCCAAAATTCACAGGTTGAATGCCCAACCCCAATGATGGTATTTGGAGGTAGGGGCTTTGGGAAGTGATCAGGCTGTGAGGGCAGAGCCCTCCCAAAAGGGATTCCTACCCCTCTATGAAGAGGTCAGAGAGCTAGTCGTGACGTGAGGAGAAGTCAGTATGCAACCCCAAAAGAGGGCTCTCTCCAGAATCCAGCCATGCTAGCACAGTGTCCAGAACTGGGAGAAATAAATATTTGATGTTTAAGCCATCCGGTCTCCAGTCATTTGTTACAACAGCCTGAGCTGACACAGACCACAGGAGACTCCATCCTTTCCACAGCAACCTTTCAGGCCATGTGCTCCAGATGCTACAGCTTCAAAACCTCTTGATCAGTCTGCCTGGTCTGAGTGATTGAGTAGGGCACCACCTCCCCCGCCCACCCACACACACCATAGGTATTATCAAGAACAGAAATGAAGACCTGTTGTTTAGAGCTATGCACCATCTGGGGCCAGTCACTTGTCACCACAGCAAAGCCTACAACACTGTCCCAAGCTCTTCCCACGCGTAACTCACAGCAACCCTACCAGGCAGGGTTCTAAGCTGTGCAGTCCTCCATATGTGGAAAAACTGAGGCTTTTGGAGGTTAAGCCACCCACAGAGGTCATAAAGCCAGCCACGCTGGAGTTAAGATCTGAACCATGGCCATTTCCCCAGACTTCGATCCTAAGCCTAAGGCCAGATTAGCACTACTCACAAAACTATTTGTTCAGTCGTGCTGCCAGCAAACCTTCCAGGAGAGCCATCCCAGAGGCCATGGGGAAAGAAAGCCATCACGAATGGAGAGGCCAACTGAGGCCAGGAAACAGCCCATCTGTCCGGGTGTCTTCTTCCTGCACTCCTCTTCCACCTAAAACATGGGAACAGAACCTGTTCGGGACAGTTGCATTTATACCTCACCCCCCTCTCATCTTTCAGGAGGAGAGAAAAATGTGGATAGCTCTTAAGGTCCCCCTCTCTCTCCTCCTTGGTGACCACAGCGTCCTGATAAAGTTCCTTGTCCACAAGCACTGAATTAGCCAGATCTCTGGCCCAAAGGTTCTATATCCATGAGGGATGCCAACCCTGCTTCCCAGGTGAGTCTTGAGGAGCCTGGAAAGGGCAGAAATGCAAACCCAGAAGGAAAGCATCCCGCCTCCCAGGGGCTGAGTAGTGAGGGCAAAGAGGAAGGAAAACAAGATGGCGGCTGGGAGGAGGCAGGAAGAACTTCACAGACTCAGCCAATCCCAATCCATCCTGCCAAGGTCCCTTTGCAGAAACTGTCTTAACCTGCAGAAGTTTTCTGTGGGGTTGCAGAAATTGATTTAAGGAATTCGTCGTAGGAAATGTAAGTTCTCAATGATTAATGGGAAGCAGTAATATCTTCTGCACCAGAGAGACTCTTGGTTCTTTCTCTCCCACACACCTGTTTTCCTCGGGAAATGTCCCAGGATTCTCCAAAGGATTTAAACTGTCGCAAAGTAAGAATTTTAGCGAATCTAGAAGTTATCATGCAAGCATCTGGATTCAACAACTGAAATTAGAATTGGTTTGGCTCTCAGTTGGATATTTTTTTTTTTACTATTTGCATTTTTAAGATGAAATTTTCTTTTTAGAAAGAAAAGAAAGCAACAAATTTTGTCATTAATTTCAAGGCATTTGATTCCTGTACTATTTTCCTACCCACGTAGAAGGTAACATTTCCTGCTTACTGGGAAATGAATGACTTTCTTCAAACTCTCTTCTGAGCCATTGTGTTTGTAACAACTGCAAGAAACAATGCTTTCTGAGAACTTACCACTAACCAGCCAGGATCTGTTTTAATGGTTTCCACTCATCTGATTCTCAGGACAAAGCTGGGAGGTAGCCCTTATGTTGAGGTAACAGAGGTACAGTTTTATTCAGAGTCATAAGTGACACCGAATGAAAGGAACATGTATGGAGTTTATAATTTGATAAGTTTTGGTGCATGTATATACTCATAACTCCATCACCACAGTCAAGATAATGAATGTATTATACCCCCAAAAGTAATCTCTGCCTCCGACTTCTCCCTGCCCTCCCCCACTAAGTAATTCCCAGGCAATCACTGATATGCTTTCTGTCACTATAGATGAATTGGCTTTTTCTAGAATCTTACAGTTTTACATAAAGCGGGATTATATATTCCTTTTCAAATGATTTCTGCAAGCCAACATAAATATTTTGAGGATCATCAATGTTGTTGAGTGTATCAATACTGTATTCTTTGTCATTACGAAGAAGCCCACTGTACGAACAAACCATTGTGTTTACCCATTCACCTGTTACTGGATGGTAGGGTAGATTCCGGCTCCTTTCTCTTAGGTAAATACCTAGGCATTGAAGATTTGAGTCATATAGTACAGATATGTTTAATATTTTAAGAAACTGCTGAACTGGCTGATCATTTTCCATTCCCACCATCAATAAATGAGAGTTAAAGCAGCTTCCTATGTTTGCCAGGCACTTGGTATGGTTAGTCTGTCTAGTTACATAAAATGTTTTTCTTTTTTTTTTTTTAAAGATTTTATTTATTTTACAGACAGAGATCATAAGTAAGCAGAGAGGCAGACAGAGAGAGAGGAGAAAGCAGGCTCCCCGCAGAGCAGAGAGCCTGATGTGGGGCTCGATGTGGGGCTTGATCCCAGGACCCCGGGATTATGACCTGAGCCAAAGGCAGAGGCTTTAACGCACTGAGCCACCCAGGCACCCCTATAAAATGATTTTAAATAGGTGTGTAATAGTATCCTATTATGGGTTAAATTTGTTTTTCCCTAAGATTCATGGTCCTGAGCTGCTTTTCATATGCTTATTTTCCATCCAAAGATTGTGTCCAAATCTTTTGCTCATTAAAAAAAATATATATTAGTTTTCTTATTATTGGACTTTTAGGGGTTTTTTTAAAGATTTTATTTATTTATTTGGCAGATCGAGATCACAAGTAGGCAGAGAGGCAGGCAGAGAGAGAGAGAGGAGGAGGAAGCAGGATCCCTGCTGAGCAGAGAGCCCGATGTGGGGCTCAATCCCAGGACCCTGGGATCATGACCCAAGCTGAAGGCAGAGGTTTAACCCACTGAGCCACCCAGGCACCCTAGAGGTTTTTTAAAAATATGTTTCTGGATACAACCCTTTTATCAAGTATGTGATTTATAAATATTTTCTTCCAGGCTTTTCGTTGTCTTTACAATGTCCTTTAAAGTTCTTGGTTTTAATAAAGTGCAACTAATGTTTTTTTTTTTCTTTTATGGATCTTGCTGTATCTTTAAAAATTCTTGGCCTAACCAAACATTTATAAAATTTCTCCTATGTTTTCTCAAAAGCTTAATGGTTTTACATTTGGGTCTCTGATCTCCTTTGAGCTAATTCTGATCTATTCAGGGAGGTGTGAATCGAATTGCAGTTTTAGTCCAGTAGTCAAATAGGAATTCAGAGGAAAGTAGAGAAAATGACGGAAAGGCAATATGACAGAGTGCTGAGAGTTTTCCAGACTTAGGAAATATGTTCATACACCAATTCACAAGCAGGATAAAGTTTAAAAATCCCCACTTTCTCACTAAACTGTTACCTTAAAAAAAATTATAGGAGTTCCTTGAGTATTTTAGATGATAGTCCCTTGTGAATTTTAGATATTGAAAATATTTTCCTCCTCTGATCTGTATTTATCTCTGGAGTCCTTCATATTACAAAAGTTGTAAGTTTTGAAGTAATCCTTTTCATCAGTATTTCCCTTGTGGTTTTGATATTGGAGTTTTGTTGAGTCCTTTCCTACTCCAAGATCATAAAAATATCACCTCCATTTTTTTAAAGACTTTATTTATTTATTTGACAGGCAGAGATCACAAGCAGACAGAGAGGCAGGCAGAGAGAGACGGAGAAACAGGCTCCCCACCGAGCAGAGAGCCTGACTCAGGACTCGATCCCAGGATCCTGAGATCATGACCTGAGCCAAAGGCAGAGGCTTTAACCCACTGAGCCCCCCAGGTGCCCTATCACCTCCATTTTCTTCTGCTAATACTGTGGCTTTACTTTTGCAGTTAGGTCTTCAACGTATCTGGCATCCACATTACTCAATTTCTCTGACATCATCTAATAAACAATGGGTGCTTTCTTGTCACAGAGGTAAGTGAACCCCTCTTTACTCTTCTTCTCCCACAGAAATTTACCAAGACTCTCAAAAAGCTCAACCGAAATTTTTCTTGAAGTTGCATTATTTTTGGATTAATTTGGGGGACAACTGACATCTTTATAATATTAAGTCACCCCCTCCAAAAGCATGATACAACCATTTACTCAAATTGCTGGTAGGGAAACACTGTTGATATTTGTAGGTTGAACTTGAGTGAACACTTCTATAAGTTCTAATCTGTTAGCAATGGATTCTTATGTTTTTCTGGGGAGATGGTCATGTTATCTGAGAACAATGACATTTTAATTTATTCCGTTATAATTCTTATAGCCCCTCTTCACTTGCGTGGAAACCCCAGTATTGCATTAAATGGTAGGATGATGGTGGACATATCCATTTCTAATTTTAAAAGAAATGTATCTGATGTTTTTCCATTAAGCATCATGTTTTCATAGATTTTTGCTATATAACCCTTACGAGGTTAAGACAGTTCCCTTCTGGTTCTAGCTGAATTTTATCTAATGTTCTTTCTATATCCATTGAAATAAATGAATTTGATGAATATTACACATAGTTGAAATAACTGTATGTGACTTCAGTGCATAATTAGCATATATTACTCATAGTGTTACAAATGTATATTATGTATAGTGATAGATACAATTTAAACACAGTTCTGTATACACAGAATTTGATGGCTAATATATACAGTTTGAAAACACTCACAAATATTGTGCTCTAGACATAAATATGCAGTATAACTGTAATCAATGTAAAGAATGAATAGCAAATTAATGATAATCACTTCTATCGGGGAAAGGAAGAGAATGAAATTAGACAGGGATTCATATATGAGCTTTACTGCATCTGTAACATTTATTTCTAACAATATTAAAATTCTGAAGCAATATAGAAAAGCATCAAGTCTGGGTATGGATAAAAAGTTCACGGTCGTTCGCTGTAGTATATTCTCTGTGAAGGTTTTAAAAAATTGTTTAGATAAGACAATGGTTTTCTGTTTTACCCATCAGGTTGCCAGAGATCTAGAGGTTTGATAACACATACTGCTGGCAAGCCCGTTGGGAGACACAGGGGCCGGTGTTGTTGATGAGAATGTATGATGTTATAATTACTTTAGCAAAACAGGAAATCAATGTGCCCTTTGACCGGACAGTTCCATTCTGGGAATTTATCGGACTGATCGTATTAACAGATGTGTGCAAAGGGCATATATGCCTTCTAGCATTGGTTGTCGTAGCAAAAGACAGGGAGCAACTAACGTGTGCATTCCTGTGCATTGGAGGGGAGCTGATGAAGAAGTAGCAATGTTCATACAATGCAACTATGTAGCTTTAAAATGAAGAGGTAGATTCCATTGTGCTAATATGAAACTAACTTCGGGTTATAAGGTAAAGAGGATAAAAGCATTGTGTTTGGTATTCCAGTATTTGTTTAAAAAGAAAGGTAGGAGTCTATGTGCATTTGAATATGCATAGAGTTTCTCTGGGACCCAAGAGGTTAGTAACAGCAGGTGCCTTTCTGGAAGGGAATGGCAGGTGGGTGGAACCAGGGAGTAGGTATGAGAAAGAGACTCAGCCTTTTATTTTCACCCTAAACTAAAAAGCCTTCTAATATATTTGAATTTGTATAATGTGTATTAATTTTTCAAACAGATAAAAACATTTGTATCAATGGTATTTTAATGTCCCTGTCACTTTTTGTCTTGCCTCTTCTCAGAAGTCTCTAAAAAGGTAGTGTGGGTTTGTTTCTTTGGGGCTGAGTACAGCACAGTGGAAGACTGAGGTAGGCAGAGAGGCTCCCCAACTCATAGCGAGTTGTCACTAGTTGGGGACTGCTCCAGACCTGATGTCCTTAGGTCTGACGTCGTCACCTGTCCCCCTCCACGTCCCCCCATCCCAAGCATGTTTATTGCACGGATTCTTTTTATAGCACTGCGCTGGTCAGAGAAAGAGAATCAAACAGACTGTTCCTACTTTGTACTGGCCCACAGAGGAGACAGCCATTAAACCAGTAACACACACAACACTGCAATTTGTGCTAAGAGCTAAGAAGGCGAGAATCGCGCATTGCCAGAAGACAGGGGGAACAGGGCGATCTAAATTAAATGAGGGGAGCAGAAGACCTGACAAACACGTTTACGCTGGAACCTGAGGGATGCTTTGCCGGTTAGGACTCTTTCTGGTTCAAGTACAGAAATCCAGCTCAAATGAGCCATAGGCAAAAATGGAAAATTATTGTTTTAACTCAACTAGAATGGGGCTTGGGGGGAGGGGGAATCAGCAGAGACTACTTCATGGAGGGATGGAGATGTTTGGGAACACTGTAACTGTACCTCATGCCACTCCACTGTGCCCTTCAAAATGGTTAGTTTTAGGGGCGCCTGGGTGGCTTAGTGGGTTAAGCCGCTGCCTTCGGCTCAGGTCGTGATCTCAGGGTCCTGGGATCGAGTCCCGCATCGGGCCCTCTGCTCAGCGGGGAGTCTGCTTCCTCCTCTCTCTCTCTGCCTGCCTCTCTGCCTACTTGTGATCTCTCTCTGTCAAATAAATAAATAAAATCTTCAAAAAAAAATGGTTAGTTTTGTGCCATGTACATTTCGTCTGAAGAAAAATAAGAAGAAGAATCTGCCTGGGATTCTACAGAAGGGGGATCCAGAGCATTAGGAACGGCCTCTAGGTGAAGCAGTTAATAACGTCCAGTGTGAGGACACGTGTTCTGACCCCTCTCGCTTACAGTTCCTTAATGCTCTGATGACACTTCTAGAAGATACCCTAAGTCAGATTCTGGAATGGTGCACCCACAGTCTCCTGAGATGATTCACAAAAACAGACCAGAGCCACCTGGTTGCCACCTTCTGTGCGTGGAAATCACGGTGTCTGCTGGCCTCGGACAGGTAGTTGTGTCTGGGAGCTGTGCCTGGCTGACATGGCCACATCAGGACCCGGCAGTGATACCCCCCAAATCCTGGTGTCAACGGGTTCCCTCTTTATTTATTTATTTATTAAAATAAATTTTGTTTTATTTATTTATTTGGCAGAGAGAGACACAGCGAGAGAGGGCACACAAGCAGGGGGAGTGGGAGAGGGAGAAGCAGACTCCCCGCCAAGCAGGGAGCCCGATGGGAGGCCCGATCCCAGGACCCTGGGACCATGACCTGAGCCGAAGGCAGATGCCCAACGACTGAGCCCCCCAGGCGCCCCAAAAGGGGTTCCCTCTTGATGGCAAGGGGGAAGGAGCTGGTGAGTGGGCATGCGTACCCATTTTCATTTCTTTCTAAGAGTGCCTGCTGCGGAGCTAACTACTGCCTTTCCCAACCTTCCCTGCTGCTGAGTTCTGGACTCAAATCGGGCCCTTCCACTGAGAGGCACTTGTACAAGGTTTGGCAGTCGGAGGAAAGGATGGGGCCTCTTCCTAATGCTCTGGGTGTTGTGCTAGAAAAAACATTGTTTGTTTGTTTGTTTTGCAGGCCGTCCAATGCTCAGCCACAAGCTCCATGAATGACAAGAGGAAATAAAGCAAGATCACATTGTTGTCACCTATCCTACATGTTGCTATCACTGCCTGGGAAGAAATCCTAAAGGGGAGAGGACATGAGAATCAACATCTTGGCATAGTGATTCAGGAAGGCACAGCAGGTCCTAGAGTTGTTCTCAGCTGACTTGCACTTGGCCCAGACCCTCTGAGAGTGGGCTGATTGTTTGGAACGGAGGTCCCCGAAGAACACTACAGCTGGGCCTGTGTACATCGGATGTTGGAAAGGGCTACGCTTGGGATAGGAGCTGGGAGTCGTGCCAAAAGCCCGAAAAGCTGTGAACCAAGATCAAAGAAAGGAGCTTCCCCAGGATTTGCACGACAGAGCCTGAATAGCCCTGGAAAGGCGTGATGCCTGCCAAGACCCGAGCCTATCCCTGTGTTTTCTTCCGCATCCACACTGATAGTGGGTAGAAATGAGCCGCAGCTTACCTCATCAAGGGGAGGGATTTCCAGCCAGAGATTTCTCTCTTTATCAGTTACTACAGGGTACAGTGGATGTTACCCATGGTTTTTGACTCTCCAGGGAGGAATCCTCTACGTGGGTCTTAGTGGGAGGCAGTACCTATGTCCCACAACAGGTGCCAAAGGGGTAAGGTATTCTTAACCCCCTGGCCACTGGGAAATGTGCCCCTGACCCAAGCCCAGCCAATCACATGCTTCTACCTGGGACTTTGAATTTCTAGGGAATGATTCGAATACGGAGCATCTATTGAGAAATTGCTTCTGATAGCAGCGGCAGAAGTTGGTCATCCTAACTGGAAAGTTCCTGGGGGCAGGACCTTGGTTGTGTCTCCCATGCCCAGCCCACCTTGATCATGCTCTTGGGGAACGCAGGTTCTTGTTGCTTTTCTGCTCAGCCATTCTCAGCGTCCTTGAAGTGACTTCTTTGTCTCAAGATGGCAGGTGACCTCTACCCATCACATCTGCATTCCAGGTACAAGAAAAGAAAGATCAAAGGGCAAAAAGGTATAACCCTCCACACACCCCCACAAACCAGATCAGGCCCTTTTAAAGAACTTCCCTGGAAGTCCCACGTAATTATCTTTTCCTTACATTTAATTGGCCATTTCTATCTACAGAGATATCTATGTACATAGATATCTATGTATAGATAGGTATGTACATATCACTGGGGCACATTGGCAACCCCAGCAGTACAGAGATTTTCTTAGAGCAAAAGAAGGGCAGAATGGATACATAATAGACAACTCGGGAGGGTAAAGGGAACAAAGTTAAGGGGAACTGATAAAAGTGGTACAATCTGGGCAAGACAGAGCGTCAAGTTTGCATCCAGCCTGCTCCTTGTTCTGATCACATAGCAATGAAAGTTAAAATTTGTCCATATATAATTAAAAAGACAGAGCCAGGATCGAAAAGCGAAGTAAACATTTCTCTGGATCAAAAATGAGCAGAAGCCATGTAAGTGGCAAGAGAAAAGGTCTCGTGGGCTCTAGATTTGGAAGTGAGCAGGAAATGCTCGGGGCTCAGCTTTGGCGGGGAAGGACACTCTAAAAGCGTCTGGTGAGAAAACGACCCAAGGCAAGTTCACTGGGTGAAACAGAGCTGGGAACAAGGGTTGCCCGCCTGCTGCGGGGGACTGCGGGTTACTGGGAGCTGAGGACTAGGGAGGTGGGCGAAGGGGACTGAGAGCCGGCTTCCTGGCCAGGAGTCCAGCCCAGCCGCGTGCCGCCTCCTTCCCTGGGTCTCAGCGCGCCCGGTATCCTCCTGGAAGATCGATCTCAGAGCACTGTCAGCACATGTCTCAGTTACCATGGAGGTAAGCCGCAACTGCTGGACTTCTGGACGGGGGAGAGAGAGAATGAAACCCAACCACGACCCAAGCAAGGAACCAAATAAAAACCCTCCTACTCGAAATGAGCCTGTCTGCAAAGTAAGCTTCCAAAAGATGAAGAGCTCGAATGCCAAGAAGAAGAGTCAACAAAGTTTACCACAGCGTGATACAAATTAAGCTTACGGAGCAACATGGTAAGAACCTAAATTAAGTGTGTTCGGGCTGGTCAGATATAGCTGAAGACATAACTTCCAAATTGAAAAAAAAAAAAAAATACAAAGTAAAAAACTGCATAGAGCCTCACAGTGGCTGCCGTGGCTGCCGGTTGGGGAACCGCATTCAGTCTTTGTCTCAAGGTGGAAACAGGATCCTGGTTCCTCCCTGACCCGGTTCTTGTCTGAAGAGCGTTTACTTCCTGGCCCTGAGAGGTGCCACGCTGGCTTTCCCAGCCGAGGTCCCTTTTGACCTTCAGGCCCGCCTTTCACCGTAGCTCTGCTCTTCCCTGCACGGCCTCTCGGGGCTATTTTGGACTCTACTGGTTTCCCCCGTTCCACGGAGACCTAATTCCTGAAGCTCTCCATTCTCGCGCGGCAGCAGGACTGCTGTGTCGCTGTTGTCCCAGACAGCTCCTCCTTCCGGACTGGCTCCACGCTTCCCTACATCCCAAATCTTCCTCTTTCTTGGTCAATTCTTTCCTTGTGTGACATGCCTCCTATGAATGGCTAAAGGATGGTAAATTTTCTGAAATTCTCGCAGATCAAAAAATATCACTTGTCTTTGCAACCAGAATAGCTTGGCTGGAGACAGAATTCTAGCTGGAAAATGTATTTTTTCCTTAGGGGGATAAAAATCAACCTGATAACATTGAGCACCCCAGCACCAAATTATAGTCCCTGAATAACATTTCCCACTAAAGGAATCCCGGCTCCTTGGAGAGTTGGCCGATTGTAGGTTTGGGGTAGGAAATTTTCAAGGTAAACCTGAGATGTCTTGTCTTCAGAAAATATGGAAGCTGTGAACTTGAACTGGGTAAGCGTATATTTTAGCCAGAACCCCAGAAATACCTTACCCAAGGGTATGAAGTTTTTTTTTTTTTTAAATAACCTGTTTACATGTTTGAAAGAAATAGAACAATGCAAGCCATTCACCTCTGTAAAATTAAGAACAAAGCAAAGATTAAAACGATTGTTGGTGCCACCTGTTGGCGAAGCAGAGGACCACTCGTATTTCTCACTGCGCTGGGGGAACACGTTGCTGGACTGGAGTTAGCCTTTCCCAGGGGCAATTTAGCGGTACCCCGAATTTTACAAACACATGCCTTTTGGCCCAGCAACATCACCTCTAGGACTTTTCCTAAAAAGACAACTAAAAATCTACATAACTGCACGGAAATATGTACAAGAAGCTACTTTGCAGCATTGTTTCTAATTGTCAGGAACTGGAAACAACCAAATGCCCATTGTTGGGGGACAAGTTACACCGATTACTGGTACATCTGCAAATGAAATGCTATCACGGAGCGGTTAAAATGAGTGAGGTAGTTCTGTCCGGTAAGAAAGAATGTCCTAATATATTGTTAAATGGGGGGGGGGGGGGCCAAGTTGCAAGGGGACATGTAAAGTATGTCCAGTGGTGAGACCTTTCCATTGCATGGAAGAAATGTGCTCCCACAGCTCCTGCCCCACTCTGGTGCCCCGTGGCGGGATGTGGTGACTCTATAGGACGTAAGTGTGCACGTAACACATTTTGTTGTACTGCTGGGATTTTTACAACTAGCATGTATTTTATAATCAGGAAAAAAATAAATAATGAACAAGGATCATAAAGCTTTATTTAATAAATATAACCCCAAAATGTCAAAATACTTTATTCCATTCGTAGCCAATTAGAGAAAGAAAAAAGAAAAAGAGTTAGAAGGAGGTGTGTGAAGAGATCAAGTGAAAGGGTCAGGAGCGAGGAAGGAGGCTGGGGAAATGCAAGCAATAGAGAAATGAGAAAATAACAAAAGAAAGGGGAGGCCAGAGAGGGTTCTCGGAGCCTCGAGGCTCTGGAAGTACCACCTTGCACAAGTCACATCTCCTGGGGGCTTCCACTCCTTGGTAATGTTTGAAGATGCCTCCCAAATGGCCCCAGATTCCCCCAAATTGATACTCAGGGGAAATCAATCAGGGACTCCAGAAATTTGGAAGTCGTCTCAAAGCCAGGAAGGCTGTCTACTTTTTTTTTTTTTCCAATGACCATCAGGATTGGGTCGCCCCCTCCCCCGCCCCCCAAATAAAAAGGAATTTGGCCGCACAACGATAAGCTCTATCAGGGGATAATTTACCTTTTCTGAGTAGACTTTAAGATCCTCAAGGCCATCAATTTGTAACTAGGTCTTAACATCCATCTGTCACTCAAAGTTTTTTTTTTTTTAACTGAAACATTGGGTTCTGCTCTGATGCCTCCAAATCACATCTGAAAGAGAATTTACTTCATAGTTCATATTTTCCAAATCCGTGGGCCAAAAATGGGAGGTCAGATCTCGTTGTGGGGACCTCATGTGGTGAGAAGAATGGAGTCAAGAAATCAGTACAAAGGAAGGAGATTGGGGGGTAACGGGAGGCGCCCTGTGCCCTGGCACAGAGCAGAGGAGCCCAGACAAGGCTACAAAACATCGAGGCCTCTGAGGAAACGTCTGTGACTCAGCATGTGTCTGGACCCCGAGGAGGGGGACCTGGCCCCTCTCCTCTGACCTCAGAAAGGCTGGAGAAAACAACCCTAAGCACAGGAAGGTCCCAAGATAGGCGTGTTACAAAGAGTTTGTGGCAGTGTTGGGGGGCCCGCTGGAGACTCCCGGAAAGACTTGGTAGACACAGGCAGCAGGAGCCAAAGCTCATCTTGGGCTGACTCCTCACGCCATTTCTAGTCTCTGAAAGAACTAGGAACTCCTAAAAAGAAGTTTTTTTGTGTTTCTTTTTGTTTGCAGAAAAAAAGGCCCAAGACCTTGCAGAGCCTCCCTGAGGGCACTAAGGAGCAGCACAGCATGGAATCCAGTCAGAAAGCTCATTTCTCCAGTCTTTATTAAAGCTAGGTCCTCCTGCTGATGGCTCCTGGCCAGGGCAGAAGCAGCTGGGGCCCAGGGCAGCACCAAAGGTACGAACTCTGAGGGGTGTGCAAGGCGGGGAGGAGCACAGAGCCACACCCCAGCCATGTGGGGCTACGCTGCCTTGAACTTGGCCCCTGAGGTTCCTGTCCCACAAGGAGAGGAAAGAAAGTGAGGACAGGGAAGGCATCACCCAGCACTGCTAACGCCTCCAGGGACCCCTGCCCTCCTCAGCACCCACACCACCCCACCACCGCACCCAGCCAGGCGAATTCTTACCGCCACCATCCACGCCACGCCCCCTTCCCACCCACTGACTACTGCGCCTCCTACCCCGCCCCCAGCCCCAGCAGTCTGGCTGCTGGCTCTCCCAAGGCCATGTCTACACTAAAACAGAAGGAACTAGGTCTAAAAGGGAATGCGGTTGCTTCAAAATCTGTTTTCTGGCCCCACTCACTGGCCCACAAGGCATTCAGGGAGGGAAGGATCTCATGTGAGCCATATTTCAGCTGCCTGCCCAGTGCCTCCCAATGGCCCAACCCACAGGGCGGGGTGCCCGCCAGGCGCAGGATTTGCATAGCTGGGTGCCTGGCCTGTCATTGAGCCACAGGCTCAAGTCCACACCCCCGCAGGTGGACTTCCGCTGTACAGACTGCCCACCCTGTGACGTGGGATTCTAAACAGAAACACTGCTTGCTTCTAGTACAGAATAACAACAGAAGCAGCATTCAAGGGACCCATAGGCATCACAGGGCCCTAGCCCCGTAGGGATGTGAGAATTGATCCCGCTGCTAACCTGTCACTTTACAATTGGTCATTAAACTTAAATAAGCACTGGGCTTAGAGGACAGGGGCCCATGTGTCTGACTGCTCCAGGGGAGGTGGCGGCCCAGGAAGTTGAAGGCTGGGGCCATGGCCGTAGCAGCCAGCAAGGGGCCCCCAAGGATCTCTGAGTGTGCCACCTCCAGCTGCTTAGAGGTGAGAGTACCGAAGGACTCAAAGGGGGAGGCGGAGACCAAAACCGGCCGGGGCAGAATTAGTGCCTGGCTGATCTCGGTGCTCAAGTGGGGTGAGAGTGAGTGACCCTCCCCCCAGAATAAGGCTTCAAACTCCCTCAGGACCCTGGAACACCTGCAACCCGTCCGCCTGGGGCCACAAATTTGGTTTCTGGCTTTTTCTCCTCCTCCCAGATTCCTCAGGCCATACAAGAGATGGAAATAAATACCCACAGTAGACAGAATAACAGCTTTCCCAGTCGTATCTCTGTCCCCCCTCGGTAGGGAGGAACATCGTCCTCCGGAAACCCAGAAGGCTTCCCCTAGCCCTGCGCAGTCCTTAAAACTTCCCGGACACATTCAAATGACCACAAGGTCCCTGAAGTCCCTCACTGAGGAATGGGAAGAAGTCGTCAACCAAACCCACTGGAGGAGCCCGATGCTCTGCCCTCGACCACCCCACCCTCCCCTCGACGCAAGGGCTCCCCCTCCCTCGCTGTACAACCCACTTACAGACTAGACTCATCGGCCGCCGGTCCCCCAGGCCACCCAAATCGGAATCCGAGTGAAATAAATAACCTCGCCTGCCATCCCTACCGCGTGGGATGCAGCAGTCTCGGTGGGGGTGGCCGCCCCCTGCGCTCGCCTCCTCCGCGCGTGGCTCTCCTCTCCCCACGCGCCCCCTGCACGGCCGGACGAGCTCAGCGGCCCGGTTTCCCGGAGCCGGGCAGGAGGGGCACCCGAGGTTGGGGCGGGGGATGCAGTGCACGGGGGGCTGAGGGGAAGGCACCGCACCAGGACTGGGATCCTCAGCACCCCGAGGCCAGAGGAGCAAGGGGGCCGGCGGCCCGGCGGGCTGCGCCTCCGTCGGCCTCAGGCCATCACAGGATGCTCTCCTCGTAGGCGCCCGACGGTCCCGCGAAGGGGGCCGTGGGCTCAGAGCCAAAGCTCGTTCCGCCCGCGAACTCTAGCAGGGTGCTGCCGCGCTCCCCCGGCCCGCTGCCCGCGCCTGACGTCCCCTTGGCGGGGGCCTCGGTCTTGGACGCGGGGGCCGCCGGCGCGGAGCCGGGCGCGCCGGCCGCCCCGCGGTGCGTCTTCATGTGGGTGAGCAGGTGCGAGCTCTGCGAGAAGCGGCGGCCGCAGTTGGCGCAGGCGTAGGGCCGCTCGCCCGTGTGCGTGCGCTGGTGCGTGACGAGCACCGAGCGCTGCGAGAAGCGCTTGCCACACTCGGGGCACGGGAAGGGCCGCTCGCCGGTGTGACCGCGCCGGTGCTTGGCCAGGTTGGAGCGCTGCGCGAAGCCGCGGCCGCAGTCCGAGCAGCGGAAGGGCTTCTCGCCGGTGTGCGTGCGCCGGTGCCGCTTGAAGTCTGAGCTGTGGCCGAAGCCCTTGCCGCAGTCGGGGCAGCGGTGCGGCTTCTCCTCGGCGTGCGCCCACTGGTGCCGCGTCAGCGCCGCGCTCTGGCCGAAGCGCCGGCCGCACTCCCCGCACGCGTAGGGCCGCTCACCCGTGTGCGCGCGCCCGTGCGCCGTCAGGTGCGCGCGCCGACTGAAGCCCGCGCCGCACACGCCGCACACGAAGGGCTTCTCGCCCGTGTGGCCCCGCACGTGTGCCGCCAGGTGCGAGCCGCGGGCGAAGCGCGCGCCGCACTCGGGGCACGGGAAGGGCCGCTCGCCCGTGTGCGTGCGGCGGTGGCGCGCCAGGTGCGAGCCGTACACGAAGCTCTTGCCGCAGTCCGCGCAGCGGTGCGGCCGCTCGCCCGCGTGGTAGCGCTGGTGCTTGGCCAGCGCGGCGCGGCGCCCGAACGTCTTGCCGCAGTCGGAGCAGATCCACGGGCTCTCCTCCTCTGCCAGCGCGGCGGGCGCCGGCTCGCCCAGCAGTCCCCCGACGGCCGGCGCGAAGGCGCGAAGCCCGCCGCCGCCCCCGGCCCCTGGCCCGCCACCGCCGAAAGGGTCGCAGGCTAACCCCGCGCCCTCCACCAGGGCGAGCCGGCCCCCCAGGGGGACCGGCAGGGGACGCCCATCGGGCGGTAGCCGCTCCCCGAAGTCCGGAAGGCCCAGGATCGGGAAGCTGTCCGGGTGCAGCCAGGACTTGGGGTGCACGGGAAAGTGGAAGCCAAGTGGGTGCGAGGAAGGGCCTTCGCCCTCCCCCAGGCCGTTGCCCAGCTCGAGGAACCGTCTGTCCGGCTCGGGGTCCTCCTTGCTCCCGGGGGTGGGCCCCACTGCCGCCGCCGCCGCCACCTCCTCTCTAGCCTCGACCTCGGCCTCTCCGTCCGCCTCGCCGGCCTCGGTCTCCTCAGGCCCCTCTGGCCCGGCCTCGGCCTCTTCGGGCCCTGGCACGGGCACCGTGTCGCAGGGCTCCCGCCGAGGGCCGTCTCCGCTGGGCTCCGTGCAACCGCCGCCGCGCCGGTGGCGCTGGAAGTCGGCGCGCAGGCGGAAGGCCTGGCCGCAGTCGGGGCAGCAGTGCGGCCGGTCGGCCGTGTGCACCGCCTGGTGCCGCGCGAGCGCCGAGCTCTGGCTGAAGCTGCGGCCGCAGTGCGGGCACGGGTAGGGCCGCTCGCCTGTGTGTGTGCGCTGGTGCGTGACCAGGTAGGAGCGGCGCCCGAAGCCCGCACCGCAGAAGGCGCAGCGGTAGGGCCGCTCGCCCGTGTGGATGCGCCGGTGAGTGACCAGGTGTGACTTGTAGACGAAGCGCTTGCCGCAGTCCGGACACGGGAAGGGCTTCTCTCCCGTGTGCGTGCGCTGGTGGATGGCCAGGTGCGAGCGGTACACGAAGCCTTTACCGCACTCGTCGCAGCCGAAGGGCTTGACGGCCGCGTGGTAGCGCTGGTGCTTGGCCAGCCGGGACCGGTGCGGGAACACTTTGCCGCACACATCGCACGTGGTCTCGGGCCGCCCGGCCGGGGCAGCCACAGTGGCAGGGAACGCCCAGGGCGCCAGCAGGTTCGCGCCAGGCTCCCGGCCCTGCAGGAAGGGCTTCGCCTCTGGCCCCTCGGCCAGGACCCCGAGGCCCCCGGGGTCAGGACCCCATCCCTCCGGAGTCTGCGCTGAATCTGAGTCATCGGGGCCCCACGTCCCAGGAACGTCCCCCACGCCGTAGGCCGCTGACCAGAGCCCCGGAGGCTCGTTTTCTTCCTCCGCCACCTCCGCCAAGAAGTCTTCATCCTCCTCCTCCTCGTGGTCGTCCAGGTCGTCAGTCCAGAACCAGGCCCCTGAAGGTGACAAAGGAAGGCCCGAAGGGAGAAGTAAGAGGAGGCCAGGACAACCCCTTGCAGGCTCCTCCCTAGAGAAATCACACTTGGGCGGGACCCCAAGCTCCCCTGGCCTCCATCCCCAGTTTCTGGACAGGATGCCTCTCTGGTCCACAAGGACCCATTCCAGCATCCCTGGGGCAGTAGAGCCACTGCCTCCCTCAGTTAGGAGGAAGGCTGCAGACAGGAGAAATGTGCGGGCGGGTGTCCCTCTTAAGGGAGGCCAAGATTACTGCTCACTCTATCCTCCAATGGCACCAATTCACTAATCCCTCTGGCAGATCTCCAGGGCTTGCTGCCCTGCTGAGGAGCAGGAACACTACAAAACTGGTCACCTAAGCTCACAACAGCGGTCCTGTACCCAGGAAAAGAGAGACCCCTGAGCTGTTCTCCCCAAAACCCCTATGTCTTCCAGAGCATTCCAGCCCCGCCCTGCTCGGTCCAAGCCCAGCAAGTCTCCAGGGCCAGCACAGCCCCAAGGTCCTGCAGCTGAGGACCTGCCTTTGTAAGCACCTGGGCTTTGCTCAGCTTCCCTTCCCCTCGGAGTCCTTCTCCACCAGCCTCAGGCTGGCCAGCAGACGTGGGTCTCCTTCCGACTCTCGGAGCAGAACCTGACAAGGCTGCCTTGAGCCCAGGAGACCTGGAGGGGTTGTTGGGCCCTAGCTCCCTGCGCTCATCCACAGCCCAAGCTTCCCTGTAAGCCACCCCAAAGCCTGGCTTTTTCCGAGTGCCTGTGCATTCGGGAAACAGTCCCAAGCTGGTTAAGGTGAACTGCAAGCACTTTCCTATCCCAGAAGGCCAAGGACACCGCCCCCCACTCCGCCACCAAGGTCTTAACAGTTCTCCACCTCCTCCACCAAACTGACCTCTCCCTTCAGGGCAGAGTGTAGATACGGAGTTGGCCTGTAGGGTTTTCTAGTTTGGAAAATGGGGTGATGTGCTTGCCATCATACTCAGGAGGGAACTACTGTTTATGGGACAGGCACAAAGTCTCGTAAGGAAGAGAAGGGAGAACGCTGACCCACGGTGGCCCCAGGTGTTCCAAAGCACCTGTGTGCCCACTTTCTCATGCACACTCTGCCCCGTGTGTGTCCACAGTGGTCGCACACCGTGCTGCTGACCGCTCCAGAATACTAGCATCTGGAAGGTTTAAGCTCCGAGGGTGCAAAACCCCTCTCCTGCCCCACCTGGGTCCACCACGAAACTGTGGCCGGTGTCAGGCATCACCTGGCTAGATGAGCCTGAAGGACCGAGTCCCGCCCCCAGAGGCAGGTCGGGGCCCAGGAGGGCTGCCCAGCCTGGCTCAGCCCTCGCCCTGTATTCTGTATGGCACTATGCATGTACGATGACATGGTCACAAGGGAAAACAGCACAGCATGGGGGGAAATAAAGGCAGACACACAACTGTTCGGGCATGATTGCGGCTACGGAAAAAAAAACACGCGTCATTTAAAGGCATACAGAAACGGGTTATTTTATTTTTTTGTAATTGCATATTCAAGTTTTCTACAGTTATAATATTATACTGTTATAATAAAAATAAGCTTTAAAATAAGAGATGAAGTTTGCTGAACTACACTCAGTTTATCTCCAGCTGTCACCCAGGGCCACGAGTGGGTGACATGAAGTGGCTGGCCCCTGGCACAAGCACAGAAATGGCCCAGCTCCTCCCTGGGAAGCTCAGAGCACCCCCGTGAGACGAGAGGGTCCGGTGCAGGGACAGGCGGGTCAGCAAATATTCAGGTCAGCCGGGAATTCTTCCCAGGAGTCTCAGAAAGAATTTTAGCACAAGAATTTGTTAGTTTGAATTAGAGACTCGCCAAGGCAGAGGGAGTTCAAGCTGAGGAACAAGTTCACTGTCTTAGTGGGGTTAGTGTGTACCCCAAGGCCCAGCCCAGGGTCATCCCTGCTGGAGACAAAGTAGACACACAGGCCAAATGAGGGCCCGCCAACAGGCCACCTCAGCCACTCAGAACTGGGAAGGGTGGGCGAGGTCCCAGTGACTCACCCACAACACCTCTTCTTGGGGTCTAGGAGCAGCAGAAAGCCCCCCACACACTGGGAAAGGTGAGCCCTTACCCATCCACCTCAAGCCCCTGCAGAGGGGAGCAACACAGCTGGCACAGCCACTTGTCCAGGAGTGAGAAAACACTGAGCACATGCCAAGGTGGTGGGGAGCACGAGTGACACCCAATGTGAGGCAGTAAGGGCAGCTGTGTCCCTGGGCAGTCAGGGCCGGCTGCACCCCACGATCGCCGGGAAGAGCAGGGCCACTGGAGGGGGAGGCAGACAAAGACCAGCCTGCCCCAAGACTGGGTTCCATTCCCTTCTTTCTGTCACCAAAGTGGGTCAGGGTCTGGAGGTGGGACCCTGGAGTGGGGGTGTCCAATGGAAGGGTCTCTCGAGGTTCCCAGGGAGTTTGCTGGAATCCAAGTGAGCACTTACCAGGTCTGCTTGTGAGCCGAGAGCCAGGGCAGAGAATGCTTCTACAAGGTGGGTGAGGGGACATACTGTAACAGTGGCCCATAGGGTCAAACACAGTTGCTCCTTTCAGAACGCACAGGGACAGGGTAGAGAAGAGGACCCTGGGAAGTGGGAAGCTGCTGTCTCATCTCCCTGAGACATTTGCTCCCAAGGACTATGACCCTGGGTGATGATTAGCTAGGCTGAAACCAGTGCTCTGAGGCCCGATGACAATCCCAGGGCCTGAGCAGTAGCCTTGTCAGGAGAGCCCCCAAGGCACCTCCAGTAAATGCCCTACCAAGGCTCTAATCACAAGACCTCGGAGAAGATGAAAGCCCCCGAGCCACGCAGGGGGCTTTGACAGACACACGACATGACAGACACACAGACACACGACGTCCTGAGAACCGTGCCACCATTTTCTATGACTCGCACCCCCAAGCCACCTCTGCCCCTGTCAGCGAACCTGGAGGCCTGCCCCCAGGTCCACCCTCACCTGGGGCCCCTGGTGAGTCAGCTCCGACTAATAAACCCATCTCTGCTGTCAACACCAGCGCCAACTCTGCCATCCAGACCCAGAGACTCGAGGTGCATTTGCGGAGAGCCCCCCATCCCCCCAAGGGACAAGTTCCAAGGCGAGGATGTGGACAGGGTTGGCGTGCCCCAAGGTGCAGGTGGGCTCCTGCCTCAGGAGCTGCTGGCCAGCTGCCCTTCCTTCCCACTGAGCAGGAGTCTGGTAACCAGGCCTGTATTCAAGCGTGAGGGAGGCGGCAGCTCCGGACAGGGCCAGGTTTCTGTGCTGGGCTCTGTCCTCCGAGCATAGGGCCCGTCCCCCATCACTGGCTAGTGACCTCTCGCCTCAGTCTCCTCATCTGTACTGAGTATAATATCAAGGAAGAGCTACTAACAGGAGCCTGAGGCCCGGCTCTCCCTCACTTGGAAAGTTTCCTGGTTCCTTCTCTTTCTGCCTATACCATGCCCAGGGGGCGGAGGCAAGAAGGGACCCAAATGCCTTCTCCTGGCTCAGACAAAAAAGGGGGATTCAGGGACACCCAGGGCCCCCTCAGGGGTGTGGCAAAGGCAGGGAAGGTCCACGCTAGGGACTAATATTCCCCTGACCCCAGTTTTCCCTTGGCTGACAGCCCAGCCCAGGTGCTCAGCCCAGGTGCCCAGTCCAGGTGCCCAGCCCAGGTGCCCAGCCCAGGTGCTCACGGGCTGTGCGAGGTAAACACCACCTGCCGGCTGGGGCCGGGCCTGCACCGCACAGCCGCTCCTGACCTCCACCTCTCCAGAACCGCTGACGGTGCTCACCAACCCTGAGATTCCCCCACCTTGGTGTTAAATTTTCTGTCCCTCCTTTCCCGGGTCATCTTTAAGCAGGTGTAAGCCTGCATGCTGTATTTCTCTTCCGTCCTCCGCCCTCACACGACGGGGAGGAACAGCAGCCAAGGAGGAAGGGGATCAGCCGCCAGCCCCGCTGGGTGCCAGGCCCGCGCCAGGCACCGTGGAGACAGCACAGGGTAGACAATACCCAGTGCCAGCTCTTACAGAGGCGGCAGGCAGCAGCAGACAGGAAATGAGGAAGCAAACATCTAGGCAGGACCATTTCAGACAGTGCTGTTTGCTGTACATGCAGGGAACATCCTGGAGTAATGCCGGAGGGCATGTTCCTCAAGTCTGTGTGTTCAGGAACACATGACTCAGTGGGGGTCCTAACAGCGGAGCCAGCCACACAAAAGGCACTCCTGGCAGGGGAAACAGCAGGCACAAAGGCCCTGAGGCAGGCTTGAAGAGAAAGGTTGTCTGTGGGGCCGAGCCTGAAGAGCTAAGGGTGGAGATGAGCCTAGAGGGGCAGCGGCCTCAAGGCCACAGCAAGGCCCAGATGCTGTGCCAAGTTCATGGGGAATCCCCTAGAGGAAAAGGCAGAGGCAGCTCGGGAACACCTGTGGCCACAGGCCTGCTGGCCTCATGAAAGCCTGGGACAGGATAGAGAGAGGAAGGCAGAGTGACAAGGACTAATCAGGCACGGAGCCACTGGCACTCAGGTGTCAAGGACGCTGCAAGAGGGGACTGAGGTAGGAGAAGTCCCCTCAGGTTCAGGTTCACTCTGAAATGACCATCACAGAAGTGGAGCGATCAAGGGTACGGATGGACAAGCAGACAAGGTGAGGGCTGGAGAAGGAAGCTGAGGACGGGCAGCATTGACGTAAGCTCTGGCCACGGTCTCCTGGAGAGAACAGAAGGCGACGCAGGACCATCCTGGTCTTGGGAACAAGCGAGGGCAGGTGCAGAAGCAGCCAGGAAGGCAGCTGAGAAATCAGAGGCCAAGAGGGTCCACCTCAGAGAGCAGAAAGCCAACCCAACAAGGACACGAAGCCAGACCACCGGCCCCAGGTGGTGGTGGCAGCATCCTCAGGAGGTGTGACGTCAGCCGGCAGCCACGCTCCGGCCACGACCCTGCTGCAGTGCAGCTGTGGCCAGGAAATGGGGTCCCACCACCAACAGGGGACCTGGCGGGCGACTACACGGGGCTATGACAAACAGGGGCGAGGTGCTGCTATCCAAGCCAGGCGAGGAGAAAGGCACAGGAAGGGGGGCCGAGGAGAGCGCAGTGTGCAGGGCTCACGGCCTGCGGTGGAGGGGCCGAGCCCAGAGCCGGAAGGGCAGAGCAGGGGACTTTGGTCAGTACGGCAGACGGGATGGGGCTTCTGAGGGGGACAATCTGGCCAGAGTCCAAACCTTTTGGCCCAGTTCTTCAAAAAGCACAAGAGGAGTACACTGGTGTTTTGCCAGGCTACAGTCTAGAGATCCAGAAACTCTGTCGGGCCCAGGACCGCTAGCATCTGCCCCGTCCAGACCCAGCAATTCTCAATTCTCAACAGACTCGGCCACACGGAAATGAGTAACGGGGAGAAGACCTTTAGCAAACAGACTGCAGTCATCGTTAAGAAAGGCCTTAGACGGCGTGCCTGGGGGCTCCGTCAGTTAAGTGGCTTGCCCTTGATTTCAGCTGAGGTCACCGTCTCGGAGTCCTAGGATCAAGCCTGCATCAGGCAGGGGAGTGGGCTTGAGGATTCTCTCTCTCTCTCTCTTTCCCTCTCCCTGTGCCCCCGCCCTGTTCTTGCACGCACACTCTGTCTCTCTCAAATAAACAAATGAACAAATACATAGATATTGAAAGAAAAAAAAGGCCTCAGATGGGTTTGCCCTACCTGAGCTGACCCCCGCAGACAGGGATGTATCTAAAACTATGCCCAGGGCCTGCACCGACCTCGGGCTTGCCAGGTAGCAAGTGGGAGGCCATGCAGCCCTACTACATCAACAAGGCAAGGGGAAGACAGGGAGGCACTGGCCCAGTTAGCCAGCCTCCTCAGGGTGCTGCTGACCCCACCCAGGTGCACAGGTCACATTGTGGGGACCGCCCACACCGGAACCTGCAAATGCCTATACTCCACGACCCTCCAAGAAGCGCAGAGAATGGGGGCACACCTATTAACATGATGAGAGACTGGCAAAGACAGGCCCGTGGCCCCTTTATCTGCAGGTGGCTTTTCTGAGCTCTGCCCATAAGCAGGGCCCACCTCCCACTGAGACCCCTTGAGAAACATCCCCTCTGTCCCAGACTCGTCCCGGAAGCAGCTGCCATGGTCTCGCCAGCCAGAGCCCACCCAAGTCCGAAGCCCAGGAACGATTCCCAGAGAGGTCCCCACAGCACATGGAGAGCCAGGACGGGAAGGCTGTCCAGCGACACCACGGCAAGCGAGCCCTGGGGCTGGGCCCGGCTTTCAAAGTCAGCGTCCTCAGCTGCGAGGTCAGCTGGCTGCCTGTGCCCTGCTACCGCACAGGCTTGTCGCCAGGATACAGAGTAAACGGGAAAACACTTCGAAGAGTCCACTTGCAGGCACAGTAACATGGTCTGTGTTTCTCTGTGTTTTTATTTTAAAACACGTCCATGAGCTACTCTGAGTCTATCCAGGTCCGTGATTGGCAAGAGCCAGCAGAGGGGGACGTCACTCAAGCCCCCAGGCAGACACACCCTCCACAATCTCTCCCACACACTGAGCCCGACTCACAGACCTCATGAGGCACTGCCACAGAAGCAACAGTCCCACATCCTCTGCTTGGAAATCATGGATTTCAGTCCAACACTTCATTCTCCATGTGAGCAAAGAGAAGCTCAGAGGCTTAGAGAAACACCCAGAACCACATCGGCGGTCCCCAGGGAAATTTGCCACCCTTGAACACACCCTGAACCCTTCCCTCCAAAATCTCCTTTCTGGAAGGGGCAAAGCTGCGCACCCAGGCCGAGGCCTGTCCCCCAGACCCTCTGCTCAGAGACAGCCCAGTGGGTGCAGAAGCGACAGGACCAGTTCAAGTGTG
The DNA here is from genome assembly GCF_009829155.1 of Mustela erminea. Lineage (NCBI taxonomy): Eukaryota > Metazoa > Chordata > Mammalia > Carnivora > Mustelidae > Mustela > Mustela erminea. Next base: position 29,049,202 of record NC_045633.1, read on the forward strand.
GGAACCAGAAAGGCGGGTTTCTCTCAGCCAGAGTCTACCCAGCTCCTGCAACTTACTTTCTCTGAGCCAAACACTCAACAAATGGCCTCACTTACAAAACACAAAAAACAATCAGAGGCTCCAAGGCAGGGACAGGGACATTTTCCAAGGCTCCTAAGAGAAACCTGTAGGTCCTCTAAGGATTCGCCAACCTTGGACTTCCATGGGCTAGAATGGGCCCATGGACCCATTCCATGGGCCACAAAGGCAGAGGTTAGCCCATGGCGGCCTCCCTGTCTCCACGTGGCCCACTCCACATCCTGGACCACCAGCACCAAGGCCACGGCACAGGGCTAAGATCAAGGCCAAAGTCTGGCAAAGCTCTGAGGAGCTGTGTCAGCAGAAACCCCACGAGATTCCATCTCCCACTCACCTGTGTAGACGCCAGTGACAATGTCTCCTTCCTCAGGACGGGGGCTATCTGGGACCCAGGGTTCCTCCCCTTGCTCCAGCCGGAAGATCAGATCCGGCTTGGGGATTGGGTATCCTGGCCGGGAGAAAAACAGCCGGCGGCTGCAGGGCTGCGCTGGGCAGGCCCCCCTCGCCCCACACGGTGCCATCCCCGCCGCGCCAACCGGCTCCTCACTCTCCCTTCCCTCTTCTCCATCCTTCCTGGACCAGCCCTCCCGGCTCCCAGCCTCCCCCCTGGGAAATCCCACATTCACAAGTCTAGACTTTTGCCCTGGTACCCGCAGCCGCCCTGCTGAGCCCCTCCACACGCTTCCATCTCCTCCAGCACCTGACTCCTCACCCTGGAGGCCTCTGGGGAGCAGACGGCGGAGACCGGAGCCGGATGGGCGGCTCCCACAACACATCCACCGGCTCGCGGCACTGCTGGACCACAGTGGAGACCCCGCGCCCTAGCACTTCCCCAAAAGGCAGGCTGGCTCCAGGACCCCCTTCTCCTAGACCCTGCGGCTTCAGAAGCCACTCTCTCAAACGGCTAGGCTGTCGGCACCCATCATACCGAAAGCCTCCCTGCTTACCCAAGGACACCAAGATCCCATAGTTTTCCTGCATGACGTCCTTGTAAAGGTCCCGCTGGTCTGCGTCCAGCCTTTCCCATTCCTCCAGGGAGAAGTACACAGCCACATCTTCAAAGGTCACCAGCCCCTGGAAAACAGCCCTGGCTGCTGCCCTAAGCTGCCCGAGGTGGTGGGGAGGGGGGAGCCCCGAGAAGGCGAGCAACAGGAAGTCTCTTGAAGAAGAGGTGACTGTGGTCCTGCAACACAGAGCTCATGGGGACACAGCCCGACATCCCGTCACTGACGGGCGACCAAGCCTGGCAGCGGGCCTGAAAGGCAAGGACCCCATTTCCACTCAGAGATTAGGAGCCCAGGCTCCGAGAGGGCAAATGCTCAGCATGTGGGGAGCGGAGCCACGACTCACACTAAGGTCAGAAAACAAGTAAGCTTAAGTCCATGCCCGTGCAGGGAGGCTGTGTCCTCCCCCCCTTACTGTCCAGCTGAAGACAGTGGTCACATCAGCAATGTGAGGGCCCATGCCTGGGTGCACGAGCGGCATCGACTCAACCGACCACGGGCCCTGGCGTCCAGTCTGACTGGGCTCGGCAGGAAACCCGGGCCTGGATGGGTGACAGGCCCTCCAGGTATGGGGTCATGGCGCAGCCAAGGGAGGGGCAGTCAACGTTCTCAGGACGTGATGGCCTGGGAAGGGTCAGATCCCAGGAAAGTGGAACCATGTCCCATGGGCTTGGGGCTAGAGACCCCCAGTCGCTTCTTGCTACCCCGTCCCTGCTCACAGCCTGAATTAGCCCTGAGGACCACAGAGCCTCTGCTTTGCCCACAGGGATCTCGGGAACACCAGGCGCCGAGATTCCCCCCTTCCCCCCCGCCCCACCCCAAGCAAACCCCGCCTGGTTAACTGAGCTCCAGAGACAGCAGCTCACCTGAGATCCAGCTGTCAAGGAATCGTCATCCTCTTCCTCCTCCTCCTCTTCCTCCTCCTCCTCCTCCTCCTCCTCCAAGTCCTCATCCCTAGGTGTGGCTGGAAGCCGGGTGGCCTGCCACGCTGAGGGGAGGATCTCTTAGGGGCCTGCCTCCACCATCAGGCCTCGCTGCCACCGTCCCCTTTGCCCGGGCAGCAAGCAGGGTCGGGAGCTCCTGGCTCCTCCGTTTCAGAACTTGGGCGATGGTGGCCCCGCCTGCCCTCCCCTGCTGCCTCCTCCCCCAGGAGCTGCTTCCTTTTTCTTACCCTTTTCCTGCAGAACTGAGGACTTGGCATCACCGCCACGGCCAAGGCGCTCCTGGGTCCCCGAGGTCAGACTCCGCTCCTCGGCCACCACCTCCTCCACGTCCTCGTCCTCCTCCAGCTCCACCTCCACCTGGTCCACGGGCCCGGCCCGCCCCCCCTCTTCTTCCCCCCGCACCTTCTCGCCCTCCCCTTCTTCCACGACGATCTCCTCCTCCTCCTCCTCCTCTATCTCCACCTCTTCCCCCTTTTCTTCTTCCTCTTCCTCCTCCTGAGCAGGACCCCATTCCAGCCCATCCTCCGCCTTCGCCAGCTGCGCGGCTGGTGCGTCTGGAGTTGAGCGCAGGGCTGCCATCTTCCCCGGAGGAGAGCCTCAGCTCGGCCTGAAACACAGACGGGCGGTGGTGACCAGGTGCCCACCGCACACTCACGTGCGACGCTCGAGCCTTGCCGCGTCCCGCGGGAGGCGGGCTTCAGCGCCCCCACTCGACAGTAACGCCGCCAAGGCTGAGAGACGGCCGAGGCTCTTTCCATAATCTCACACGGCACAACTGGGACATTCTGTACCCAGAGAAAGTAACCACAGAGTCCCTCTCCGTGACCCCATTATGCGGTCTCAGGTCTTCCTTGTCAGCAGTTATGTGCTGGATATGAACCGCCGCGCTTTCTTGCAGTAAATCAGGGATTTAGCCCGGGTCTTTATCCTCAGGGGCCATGAAAACAGGGAGTCCAGGCAACACGGCCGAGAGTGGCCCACATTTGGCTGAAAGAGCTGAGCGCAGCCTGGGAGGTACGGCCCACCTCACATACAGGGGAAAATGCTCGCCCAGCTCTCAGCACCCACGCTGTGCCAGCAGGGGTGAGGGAGGAGAGGCCTGTGCACGGGCAGGTGTGTAATGAGACCGGTGGTCTTATTCGCCACTGCTGGGAAGGCCAGCAGGTCAGGCTCCTCCTGCCAGAAGCAGCACACCAGAGGTGCTGAGTGTGGGTCACCTTCTGTGTCTCCCTTGCCCCTCACTCCGCCCAGAGCATCTGGAGATAGTTCAACCGATCACGGAGATCTGGTTCATCGCTGGACCAGCGACGAGGATCTAAAACACCCTGTGACATCTCTTCAAGTTTAAGGATCAGAAAATCACAGGACAGAACCACCAGTGCCCCAGTGGCTTACAAGGTCCTACTCATGCCACCGTCACAGCTGGGTCAGCCCAGGTGCTGGGCAGAGACATAGCCATGCAGCCGCATGGCCCAGAGCCAAGGACTGTGGACCTGATGGACAGGAGGCTACAGGCCCAGGGGCCACTCCTCCCTCCCAGGTGAACGCCCTTTACCAGGAGGCCCAAGACCAGAACAGGGTCACAGTTTTAACCAGTCCAAGGCTCCTTTTTGGGTGAACAGTTCCAAGCTGCTGCTTTAAATCCATACTTTAAAAGCTAGGAACTTGGAGCATTCATGAAGGCCTCCCAGAGACAACGTCCAGGTCCAGCGGCTGAACTGCATGGGCACCTAGATGCCACCTCTGTCCCACCCCTCATGCTCCCCTCTAGCTGACCGAATTGCGAATTCACAGTCACGGAACTCGGTGTCACAGGTGAAGAGCTATGCCTAGGTGGGCTGCCCCAGCCTCTCCCCAAAACCTACGGTTCTTGGCCTCCATAACTCTTTGGCCATGTGAAGACATGGAGTATAGAAACACACGTGCCAAGCGCTACTCTAGCCACCTCCAGGAAGACGCAGCTGCCCTACCCAGCGCTCAGGGCACTGAGAATGCTCAGCAAGGTTTCCTAACCGCCACCCACCTCAGAATCCAGCGGAGGGCTTTCCTCACCCAGGCCTCAGGCTACAAATCCAGGCTGAACCCAGACGCCACACCAAGCCCAGCTGAGCTGTCTCCTGCCTGGCCACCCTCCAGAGCAGACTCCCACAGCAGGTCTGCTGTATCCAAGGACCCAGTCGCAACAGAAGAAAACCCCAGGGCTTTGGAATAAAGTGGCCCGGTGCTTGGTCCCAGCTCTGGACCTTTGCCCATCCTAGTCCCTTTCCCTGGAACTTGCTTCCCCTCTTCTTCTCTGATCCTCTGTGGGGAGCCTCCTGGACCCCGGTTTCACCCAGTTCCCTGAACTCTATCCACACGGCACCTCATTTTTATATATTCAAGGAACTGCCTCCTTACCACCTGTCTCCCCAAACACACAGTCAAGTGCAGGAAGACGGAAGTTCCCTTTGCTCATCCCAGAATCCCCCCATGTCAGACACAGAGTTAACGCTCAAATACTTATTAAGGAAGTGAGTCTAAAGTCTGTAATCAACGTGAAGCACATGAGATCTTAAAAATTCAGGGGCGCCTGGCTGGCTTAGTGAGTAGAGCATGCGACTCTTGATCTCTGGGTCATGAGTTCAAGCCCCGCACTGGGCGTAGAACTCACTAGAACAAAACAAAACACCTCAGTATTCTGGCCCCACTGCCACATTCCAGAATAAACTGATCACTCTTCAGGGTCCTTCCAAACAGAACCCATGCCAGAAGCACTGAGAGTCTCTGCCTTCAAAGAGGCTGGGGCCTGAAGTCCCTGCTCCCCAAAAATGCATGTGCTGGTGACCAGAGAAGGGAAAGTCTCAGCAGCTATGGGAGTTCGGCAGTCACCCTGCAGACAGAACTGTGACCTAGCACAGCCAGACACCTCACATACCCCAACCTGAAATCCAGAACAGAATCATTCTGGAAAACAGACTTCAGTCACTCAGGCACCAGATGCTTTCTGCCTCCCCATATGGCTGGGTGCTGGGCACACTCCCCCAGACCCACACGCTTTCCTTTCTTCTCTTCCCAGCCTGTCAGCCCACTGACACTCACTCTGCCTCCTTCCAGCCATCTGATTCTGGGTCAGAAGTCACAGACGGTCAGGTAAGCAGCCTCATCAACATAAGCCCCCACATCATCCCAGTCCTTTATTTTCCCGGGGGCCCCCATCCTAGAATACAGTACTACGGGTGCTTTACAGCTGAGGATAACGAGACACCCTCCACGGAGGGAAGGGAGGACCACACGAACAGAAAAAAAAAGTTTGGGAACTGTTAGAAACTCTCCACAAAAGTCCCAAATTCAAGGAACCTACGTAGAGAAGGAGGAGAAATGTGTGGGTGCACATATATCTAGGCCTGGTCCCTCCCACACCCGTTATTCAAGGCCCTCCAGGTTTTTGTCTCCTCCAAGAAGCCTTCCCTCCTTGACTACTACAATCCTCACTGTGAGTCCATGGATCAGGCTGCCCTACCCTCCAGGATTTACTCCCGGATTTGCAGCTGGATGCGTGGGGCCATCCCAGCTCCCCCAGGCCGGCCCCTCACCATGCTGACTAGCTCCCCACATCTGCCAACACTTGTTGAGTCAAACTAAGTACCAAGGTCTCCCCACACAGGTGCAGCCAGGGGCCTGAACCTCCTGCACACCTCCCCTTCTTCCTACCCACGGAGTCCTCTACCGAAGGCCCGCCCCCTTCCCACTTATGTGGCCACATGGCGCAGCCCAGACCCTGCCCTACCCCGGGGATGGGTTCCCCTACGGGACTACCAGCAATAGAAGACAGCGCAGGAGCCCACCGGAGCTTCCACTGGCAGAGACCGAGGACCCAGACGAGGCCCCCAAGGTCACTGAGCAAGCTCATGGGGGCCCCCAGCCAAGCATTTCCATCTCTCCAGGGGGCAAGCTATCTGGCTTGGGTCTTCCCCAGAGGCGGTGGTGGTGACAGCCCCTTCTGGATGGGTGTGTCCCCGGGGGCGGCCACGGCCCAACCCCCGCCCCTAGGGCCTAGCCGGCGGCGGGCACCTCCCGAGGACTCGCGCGTGTCCTCCCCAGCCTGCTCCGAGCCGCCGGCCTCCGCCCGCCCCGGGGGGTCGGAGCCCGCCCCCTTCGCGCGGTCTGGGGCGGGGGGTCCGCGGCCCGCCTCCGCCGTGGGCGCGGTCCCCCGAATGCCCGGCCAGCGCGCCGCTCCGGCCCCGCCAGGCCCAGGCCGGGCCCCGCCAGCCCCGCGGCCTCCCGCGCCGGCGTGGAGAGGCGGTCCGACCCGGCCCCGCGCCCCGCGCCTGGCCACCCGCACCTGCCGCCCACTCACCGCGCGCGCGCGCCGGGCCGGCCGAGCCGCCGCCGGACGCCGGGGCCGGGCCGGGCCTGCGCGCCCCGCGCTACACAAAGTGACGGCCCCGGAGCTGCGCGGCGGCGGCGCGTGGGCACCGGAAGTGCCTCCGCCGGGCCCCGCCCCGCCCGCGCCCACGGGGGGCCACTTCCGGTCACGCGGGGTCGAGCGCGGCTCCCGGAGGGGGCGTGCGTGAAGGGCAAGGAAACGCCCCTGGTGCGAGGGAGGGGGCTCCTGGTCCGGGATTCCGGCCCCACCTCTGGGGACCCTGGTACCCCACTCCTGGGAACTCCAGGGTCCTCTGCCCGGACCCAAGACCTCCACTCCTCCCCTGGGAACCCCAGCGCCCCCTTCTCTGACCTGAGATCCCGACTTCAGCCTGGACACCCAGCCCCGCCTGCCCGGACCCCAAAACTCCGACTCCTCCCCCTGAGAACCCCAGAGCTCCCTGCTCTGACCCGAAACCCTGACTCCACCCCTGGACACCCTCCGCCCCCGCTCTGAGACCTGGGTCCTCCTTTGAAGATCCCGGCGACCCCTACCCCAACCCCTGGACACCCCAACTCCGTCCTCCCCCTTGATTCTCCCCATGAGATCCCTTGGCTCTGAGCCTAACCCCTTCCCAAGCCCAGTCGAAATTCCTAATTCAACCAACGTGCAGGGAGTGCGGACCGAGTGCTCGACCAGAGACAGACCCAAGCCCCAGCGTTGGGTCGCTCTCCAGGTCCTGAGACCGTGGAGGTAGGCGATGACCTGTGGAGAGGCCTCGCGGTGGCTCTATCCAGTCCGCGGGCCATGACACCGGACAGGGACGAGGGCGACCCCTTGCAGGCGATGAGCAAGTGCGACCGCAGCAGGAGGGGCCGGTGTCCACTGCTCACCCGCCCTGCTTGCGGGACCACCAGTGCGTGCGGGACCAACGCTGCTAAATGAGAGCGTTTTACCCAGCAGCGATGGCGATGAAGACTGAGAGGCAGTGGGCCGGGGCAGCCGAATGAACGCAATAGGGTCTCCGACTGGAGCTTCCCCTGGAGCGACCCGTATCAGGATGAGGCGGAGGACCAGCCTCTGGGAAGGGAAGGGTCCTCCAAGCAGAGGGAGGCACGAGTGATCTGTGACTGCAGGAGCTGTGAGGAGGTGAGGTCGCCAGACTGAGAGTCCACCTGCAGTCCTCCCCTGAACCTGCCAGCATCCACCTCCAGGCAGCCCGCTGGGTGTGACAGTGTGCTCTTGCCCTTGCAGAAGTCTGGGCCTTCTTTCAGCCTGCTTGCAAGCCCCAGTCAGCAGTGGTGGTGCCCTGCTCCTTCCCAAGCTCCCGCCCCACAGGCATCATTGTTCTTAAGTTTTCCGTGGCACCACCCGGCCTTGGACCTTCAGGACAGAGCAGCGACCTGGCTGGGCTCAGGCCAGGTTCAGACCTGCCTGAAATAACAGCTTCTCCCCTCCCCAGACCTCAGCCCCTGATCTTCTCAGGCCTCCGCACAGGACTCAAACCTGTGTCCTGCATAGGGATGCGGCAGCCACTGTCCCCCGGTTCCCTCCCCCAAGCCTCGCCTTCTCCCGCCCAGAGCACCAGCAGCCCACCCTCCGGCTGAAACTAACTTTTCACGGTGATTGTCTTTGGCTTCTCGTATTTTAAAAATGTTTTAAACGCTTAAAAATTGAGGGTCTCCAGTCATGATCCCAGGGTCGTAGGATCAAGCCCCGTATCGGGCTCTCTGCTCAGTGGGGAGCCTGCTTCCCCCCTCTCTCTGCCTGCCTCTCTGCCTGCTTGTAATCTCTGTCAAATAAATAAATAAAATCTTTTTTTAAAAAAATTGAGGGTCTCCTGTAAAAAGATGGAAAAAAACGGAAGTTCTGCCCACACGAAGGCCATGGTTTCCAGGGCACCTGTTAGGGGGCCCTGAGAGGCGACTAGCACCCCCTGCAGTTGAGGCTGGGGTTTGCTGCTCTCTGTGCCCACTTCCACATGGCACCTCCTCTCTGGTCCTTTGAACTCTAGACCCCCAGCATAGACCCTTCCCCACCCTCCTTCCCCAGGTAGTCCCAACGAGAGGGTGTGAGTGGAAGAGAGCTAGCGGGAGCAGTGGAGCCCAGGTAAAGGGGAACAACAGGGACAGAGGCCTCGAGACTGGAACCGGGCCCTGAAATGGGCGGGGGGTGGGGGTGGCAAGGAAGGACGTCATCCAGCCTGGGGAGAGCAGAAGTGCAGACGGGGTCCCCCCCAGTGGGAGCTGCGACCCTGGCGAGGGGTGAGAATACCCCAGCCCTGTCCTCCCCACCTTTCCTGGCAGCCCATTGGCTGAATCTGCTTGTTCTGTGGAGGGCAAGGGGCCCCGGGGCTGCGATCACAGTCCAGTGCCCAAAGCCGGGTGGAGAACGTACGGGCCAGGGCGGCGGCTGGACAGAACCAGCCCCTCATCAGGCAGGGATCCTGCTTCTCCTCAGAACTCCTCCTGGCCTGTCCCCGCTGGATACCTAAACCAGACTTGATTTCTTCCCCTCCCTTCTCTGAGGAGATCTCCGAGTCATGAAGCCCCCCAGACTCTCGCCACTCAGCAGGCTCTGCCTCCATCCCGCTCTGTCCCCCAGAGGCTGAGCAGGGAGACTGCCTCCCCTAGGCCTCTCTGTGTTGTCCCCTCTGTGAGCCTCTACTCCCTCTGGCCCTATGACAGGCAAAGTCCCCCAAAGCTTGTCCAGGACACCCACGTGGTGCGCTGCACAAAGGCCCCAGATTCTGCTGCCCAGTCGGCATGTCCAAGGTCAGTTAGGCTTGGGACACTCCGGTAAGATAATCTCCTCCCCTGCCCCACACCTGTGACTTCAGAAGCAAGGCGTGCTGGGGTAGACCGCCTGCTATTCTGTGGGAATCAAGCCACTTGATAGGAGCCTTTGTATCTTTGCTTATTTTATAGTTAAATCAATATAATTCCCACTCTTACGACCTCACCTGGCCCGGTTCCTTCTGTGTCAGCTCTCCACTGGGTCCGGATTGGGTGCTTCGGGTGTGGGACTTGCCATCCACCTCTGACTAGCCAAGCCCCTGCAGACGACCCTCCCCTGGGCCCCAGGTCATCTTTGGGCCTGCTCCAAGCAGCGCTAGGCTGTCCCAAATGGCTGGGTCATGCCAGGGACTCTCATGTCCTCAAGTCACTGGGCCTTGATGCTCCCAGCCATCGAAGCCCAGGGCTGCCAGGACTGGCACGGGCTGCCCAACACCTATAGGCACGGAACCTGAACATTGCCATAGGGGCGGGCTCCTGCCAGGTGGACCTCGCTTCCCAGGGGCCTTGGAGAGCCAGAGACCCAGGTTCCAGCCTTGACTCCCCACCTCCCTCTCCTTCACCCCATCATGCAGCGATGTTCCCACAAGCTCTGGGTAGCTCCATTGCTTGGGTTTCCTTGGGTCTCACAGTCACAGCCAAGACCCAGCCATTGGCCTTCCTGCAGATTCTCAGGTCCTCAGTGGTACCCCCACTCCTTCTGAGGCCAGCAGCCTTATCCCAGCTTTTCCTTTGGATGGCCCATGTTCCCTCGCACAGCTGTACCTCCGCTGAGTGCAGGGCCCGTTCTCATGCCAGGGGTTCTCTGAAGAGCTCAGACCCTGCTGTCTAGGTGGTGGGGAGGGCGAGGAGACAGAACCTTCACTTGGGTCTCTGGCTCAGGGCTGCATACTGAGCCATGAAAGCCAACGGGAGGTGCCAGGGTGGACTGGGGAGAGAGATTAGCAGGAGTGGAGACCAGCACAAGCAAGCTGGAGCCCCGATTCCACTAGGGTGCTGGCCCCACCCTCCCAGAGATGCTGCTTTGGGCATTGACCTTGGGGATCTCAGAACTGCAGTGGCAGTGACAGCGAACCCTCAGATAGCAATTATAGATGCAGACAAGGTGTTGGGATTCCATATTAGGGGTTATTGGAACCGAGAGGAGTTTGGTGCCATTTTTGCTTCTGAGCCAGAAGGAGAGCGCAGAGAGGTGGCCGGCAGTATGTCCCGGGGTAAGGCCTGCACAGGCCTGTGCACCCTGAGAAAGCAGGAAGCAACAGGAGCAACAGAGACCCAGACTGGACGTTTCCACTCAGTCCAGCCAGGGACTGACCTGTCAGTCGGCAGCTTTCACCCTGGAGCGCACTGGGAAGGGCCAGGTGGAGGAGAGCTGGGCAGAGGGGAAGCGGCGACTTCTCCCAGACACAGGGGCTAGCCCTGGCTTGAGCTCCTCCTGCACCATGCTACCTGGATGGGTCTGGGGAGGACAGCAGTAAGGGACATAGAGCCCCCAGGGGCAGAGGAGCATGGGTCCCAACAAGGAGGTGGGGCCTGTGAGCCATGGGCCAGGTGGCATTTCAGCCAAGACTGAAAGAGAGCCAAAACCTGGGTCCTTATTCAGCAGAAGGCTCAAGGGAGCTCTCTGAGGTCCCTTCTATAAGGGCATCAGTGCTGTCAGAAAGGGCTCCAACCTATGACCTGGTGGCCCCCCAAAGGGCCCCCCCTCCTAATGCCATCACACTGAGCATTAGGTTTTAACATAGGAAAGGGGTAAGTTGGAGGGGGGGGGGACACACAAATATCTAGTCCACGCCACAAGGTGACAGGGTCACATAGTAACTGATGGCCGGAATTCCAATCCCCAAGTCCTCCCTGGAGGGACATTGCTATTTCCTAAAAGATACCAAGCTGACTCAAGTAGAGATGGGAATTTTTACTTTCTAGGGGGAACTCGATCACTCTGGGAACAGTCCCTGGTTCTCCAATCTTGGACACTGTGAAGGACTCTGCCCATTTTCCTTCCAGAGGGAGCCCCTCCCCACCTCGGCCCCCCAACCCCAGAAGCCATGCCTGCCCAGTCTTCCGTAGGAGTCCATCCAGACCTCCCGCCAAGGCCATGCAGGGCAGGTGGAGGGCAGAAAGGGGGGAGCAGGCAGAGATGATATAGGTTTCCCCTCAACAGGGGCAGAGGGTTGAATCCATGCCCCTGCAATGGCAGGGGTGGGGTCTAGACTGTAGACAGATGGTTGTGGGGGGGAGGCGTGTTGTGACAAAGACCATTTCCCGAACCAGACTTTTAGCCTGGGCCTCACCTCAATTAGGCCCTGACTTCCAGCTTCCATGTCTGTCTGCATCACCCACTTTTAACAAAAATCCTGTCAAGTTGGTTTAGCCAGAATTCCCACCCTTGGTATCTGATCACCCTCCGTATCTGGTCGTGGTTCTCGGCCCCATCCCCTCCACCTCGCCCCCCCTGTCAACCCTTCGGCCACTGTGAGGTCTGATTGCTCTGGCTTGCCCTCAGCAAGAATCCTGTTTTACTAGAGTCTCCCCCTACCCCTCATGTTTCTCCCATCTTAGTAAATGTCCATCCACCAACTTCCCCCTACCTTGCTCCTTGTGAAAAGATTCCTGTGAATCTTCTTTTGTCCTTGCTGAATCCAAATTCTCTTCTGAGGTCTCTTTCCCCATTGCATTAGGGCCTGAGTAAAATCTGTTTTTGCTGCCTTAACTACCCTGTGGCTCTGGTTCTTTTGAGTGGTTGCACTTCTGTCATCCCCCCCCATGCTGGGAACGTGGGGCTGGGTGGGGACTTTGGTCTGCACCCCTCTGTGCTGGGCTCCTTGCCGGTCCATGGCATGAGAGCCTAGGAAAAGCCCAGGAGGGCTTCCTGCAAGAGGAGAGAGTTGAGTAACTCCTAAGAGCTGAATGGGAGTGAGCTCTGCCCGGACCAGGGGCCAGTCCCTGAAGGTGGTAGCATCATTCCCCTGGAAGGCCAAGCAGGAACTGGGCAGAAGACTCCTCTGGGAAACTCAATCTCACGACTACATCTTTACAGGTCCCAAAACTGTTACATATCTATAACAAGGATATGGAATGTGTATTAATGCAGAAGTCTATGCTTTGGGGTACCATTTGGATTTCTTACATCCTTTTTTTTTTTTTAAAGGTGTTTTTAAACTAGCTCTCCAGGTGGATTTGGGAAATCTGTCGAGATTGAGTTCAGCAACGAGCACCAGGAAAGCCCAGTGAAGCAACGGTTGATACAAACTAAGGTGTTACTGTCCTCAGGTGAGAGACATCCCGATGGGGGTGGTCCCGGGCTGCTCTAGCAGCTGCCCAATGTCATGGACAGCCTCCCCTCATCCCCTCTCCCACCTCAGCCGGTTCCTTCCCTCCCCTGTCCTGACTGAGTCTCTCAGCAACCCCATAAGCCAGGTTGCTGGAGCAAGAGGCAGAAATCACCAGGGCTCAGATTAAATGGGCTTGTTCAAATTTGATTTGTGTTTATATATGTATTTATTGCGCCATTGTTTCTTTACTTATTCCTAAAACAGATGAATAAGTTGAGAGTAAATTGGGAGGGTAAGTCAATCTTATGACCAGAGATTGTAGGGTCTGGCAGAATGTGGTAGGAAGGAGCCTAAAAGATGGGGGGGGTAGTCAAAGAGAACCTGAAAAGCCTTTTATTCTTAGGTAAGGAATTCAGATTTTCTCCTACAGGTCATGTGGGACAGAGATAGTTTAAGGGGTTACTGGGAAGGATTCTCAGTAACACCCAGTTGTTACCTTGTTGCCTTTCCTGTCTTCCTGTCACTTCTCCCTTCTCCTCCGCATCCTCTGATACTGTCCAGGAGAAGGTCTCTCTGCAGTGCTGCTGGTCTCCAACACCTCTCCCATATTCGCTCATCAGCCTTTAGACAAAGACAGGGCAAGCCTTGAATTCGGAGCTTCCACCAGACAACTGGGTCTCGCTGTATTTTAACCACATCGTTTTGTTTCCACTGCATTTATTTTTACAGCTGACTTCTATCTTTTTGGGTGGGGGAAGGGGCAGAGGGTGAGAGAAAATTCCAAGCAGCCTCCATGCCCAGTTCAGAGCCCGATGTGGGGCTGGATACTACAACCCCTCGATCTGGGCTGGGACAGTGATTTCATTTTAATTAACTTTTGACATAAGTGAACTCCACCACTTTAAAGGCTAGATCATAAGAAGCCTTACAGATCCCAAGCCCAGGTCTCTTGGGACCCAGACTCTACTGAGAGATACACACTTCACAGAGAGATTATGTGGAGCTGCTCCGGGGGACAGCCCCACTGAGCTCCCAGCTGACCACCAGTATCAACTACCAGCCTCATGATGAACCCATGTCCCACCCCACCGAACCATCAGATGACATCACATGGAGCAGAAGAACCTCCCGGCTGAGCCCAGGCGACTGCAAAGACATGAGAAATAATAAAGCACATGCTGTTTTTAGTCACCGTTGCACAACAATCATTAGCAGAAGCAGAGGGCATTAGATAAAGCAGGAGACATCTAGAAGGACTCCTGGGCTTGGGTCTTCATGTCCCCAGATAGATGGTGCTGCCAGCCACTGAAAGGAGGAATCAAGAGATGCAGGCTTGGCTGGGAATTAAGAGCTCTGTGTGGTCTTCCTGAGCTTTAGATTTTTGTAACACCCCAGTCTGGGAGACCAACAACTCCTCAGGTCCTAGAGAGAAGCCTGGGTGGAGGCTGGGGACCCTACCAGATCCTACCTGCAGGGGAGGCTCCTAAGGGCATAACTATGCCCTTCTACCATCTGGGGTGCTCACGATTCATTTCTACAATGTCTACATTTTTTAGCATTGGAATAGTAGGAAGCCTTATCTTGGAAAATCCAACCAGAAGAAGGAATTTATGTTTGACTCTTGCTTTAGAAGCAACGAACATATTCAAAGGGCCTAATGTGTGCTGGGCCCTTTTGCCTCTTTGCCTGTACTATTTTGCCCCCTGTACTATTGTGTTTGATACACAATAACCCAGAACTATGAACACTCTTGCTCCCATTTTGCAGGCAAGGAAAATTGTCACATAGTAACTGGTAGCTGGAATTCCAATCCCCAAGTCCTCCCTGGAGAGATACTGGTATTTCCTAAAAGATACCAAGCTGACTGAAAGGAATCAAAGACCAGTAACAAGAGTCCAGCTCTTTTCTGTTTTATAGATTTGACTTTATCTCCTTTCCTGGGGATTTTCCATTTTAGAGAATTCAGGGTTTAGTCAGCCAGCTCCTGATATGACACAAATACAGCCCAAGGACCAGCCCAAAGAGATATTTACCTAATCACTAAGAAAGCAACATGACACCCTGCTCTACTGTCATTATGGTGACGAACACATCACCAAGGGGCAGGAAGGATTTCACACCAGGTCCCTCTCTCTAGCACTAGTCCCTAAAGTACATAAACCCTGGAGCCCTTTCCTGACCCCCTCACAAAAACATGATCCATATCTTTTGCAAACCCTTATAGATACAATCATTATATGAAAAATTAAGACTGATGGCACTCTTGGTAATTTTGTGAGCTTTTTAAAAAAAATTCACATTGTAATTTTTCACTTGATGAGCCAGCCTTAAGTCTGGACCCCTTTACAAAATTCCCAACCACTAAGAAACTTCTTTTCTGGGGGAACCTGGGTGGCTCCATTGGTTAAGTGGCTGCCTTCAGCTTGGGTCATGATCCTAGGGTCCTCGGATGGAGCCCTGCATTGGGCTCCCAGCTACATGGGGAGCCTGCTTCTCTCTCTCCCTCTGCCTGCTGCTCTTCCATCTTGTGCGCTTTCTCTCTCTCTGTCAAATAAATAAATAAAATATTAAAAAAAAAACAAAACATCATTTCTTAGTGCTCATGTCTCCCAACACACATGGTTTAGCCAGGCTAAACACTGGAAAGCAGCATCCCCCACAACGAGCCAGGGCACAGGTGATGTGAACGTGGTGGCCATTGGCTCAAGTCGAAGAAAGAACCCCTGGACATGGGTGGAACTACAACTAGCAGGTGGACAGGGAGCTCTTCCCAGGGCCAAGGGAGATGAGGACCCCAGCTCCCTGCTACACAGCCCTGGGGCCCGGCCTGTCAGACATCTCTGCAACCAGGATCCCCTACTCCTGACACAGGAATCCAAGTCTGGGATGCACTGGCCCTGGGAGCTGTAAATGGGGATGAGCTGCAGAGACGGGGGCTCGGGATGCAGGGACACTGGGGTGGGGAGCACGGACATGGGCCCTAGGCACTCTGGCGGGGGGCAGGTGGGTGGGCAGCGCAGCTTCTGGACCAAGCCACCCCATGGACTGCACCAAGGTTCTGCTGTGACATTTGTTCAAGGCAAAAGTATAGGAGCGAGGGACAGCTCAAGTGCTGTGGCTGCCACCCCTCTTGGGCATGGAGGAGGGTGCCTATTCCTGTCTCTGCTGCCCAGACTGCTGATAGGAATGGAGGAATGGAGGTGGAGAGTAGCCAGGACTGCGGACCGAGCTGGTTTGTGGTTAGGCGGCAAAAACAAGGTTGGGGGAGTTGGGTGATGGGGGCAGGGATCAGGGGTGGGTGGGTGGGGGACAGAGCCTGACCCATGGGACCACACTTGGCTGGACTTCCAGAATCAGGAGTTATTGGGGATGGGGTGGGCGGGCACAGAGGGCAGGCCTGCCTAGTCTTAGATGCCTGTTGGAATGGAGACACCTAACAAAGGTGACAGGGATGCTGAGAAGGTCTGGGGCGAAGTCAGGGCAGTAAACAGGATGAATCTGGGAGTCTGGGGCCAATGGGTTCCACGAAATCTAGCCCCTATTTCTGCCTTTCACCACCTGTCTCCTGTAACACCTATGGCCCAGCCATCAGGAAACTCTCACCACTCCGAATCACATCAGGCCCTCTCTGGCTCTCCTCCATTGCACCCTGAGACTTCTGTCTGAATCACCTTCCCCTCTAGTTCCACCTGTCCTCACCTTGCATACACCTTATGGTCCAGCTAGGACTTCTCCTTTGAGGCCCCTTGGCTCCCCCATGTCAGACTCAGGTGCTCTGTCCCCCCCTCCGCATCCCCCGTCCCACTGTATGACCATTTATGTGTGTGTGTGTCTCTGCTACTGGGCTGTGAGCTCTTCAGCAATGCCTGTCACCACTGGGGGGCTGCCTGCTTTGCACCTGGGACAAACCCCCCCAACACAGGGCCTTCACCTACCGACAGGCTTGGCCTACCCACCTGGACATGGGCCCCTGTCCCGGGTTCCTCGGCTGCAGATTACAGAAGGCTGGTCAAGGAAAGGGCCAGGGGAGGCTGGTGGGAGCAGGGATGCAGAAGGATCCACCCAGGATGTGGGCAGAGAATCAACATCCTAGGCCAGCGGTGTCTGGGGTGAGGAGCACTGAGCATGGGACTGAATAGGAAGTCCCTTTACTCTAGGGCAACCGGGAAACTCTTCTGTAGAAATGAAACCAGTGGCAGGACACAAAACCCAGTCGTGAAAAACACAGAGACAAGACAACGCATTTCCTTATTTAAATTTATTTTTCAATTTTTGTTTCTCACTTAACCAACACATTTGTAAAATGTAGCAGGCTGTGTTAGTAAAGGAGAAGCAGGGAGCACTGAGAGAGGCAGGATGGAAGCAGCCACACATGGGAAGTCAAGAGCAGGAAGCACTTGGGGGCAGAAGGGGCGGGCAGCCTCCTCCACCGTCCTGCCTTCCCACAGGCATTAACCTTGCCGATGCTCATAAGACCCCCCGACAATTTTGTAAACTTTGTAAAGAGCATTTCTGTTGCCTCCAACCTTTGTCCCCCCAATTTTCCCCTCTGACCCCACCAATGACCAGGCAGGATCTGCTCAGGCCAGCGCCCTGCATAGCCTGGCCCAGGAGAACCCCGCTCCTGGGTCTCAAGGCCCCAACCCCATAGGCTTAGTCCCCAGATAAGCAACAGAGAAGCCGAGAGCTGGAGGGTTGCAGGGAGGTGGCGGTGGTGGGGAAGGATCTTAGAGCTCCTTCCCCAAGCTGGACCTTGGAGAGCATTCTCGGAATGCCCTCTGTTTCAACCGCAGGCTCCTGCTCAAGAGAACACTGGACACACCACCGTGGGCGTGGGACCTTGGCAGCAAAGAGGGTGAGAGCCTGCCTCCCACACTCGCTAAAACCCTGGGTTTCCCAGGAGGGAAGGGTTAGCTTACACTGGGGAAGGGCTTCCTGGCATTTGTGCATTGACCCAGTGGACACTGACCCTGTGCTTATGAACACCAACATTTCAATCAGGATGATATCCACCCTGATGCATTCTCATTCTAGAAAGTACTTTCAAGGCAAATGCCTTTGAGGACAATTTAATGCCTTGATCGGTTTTCTACAAAGTGCAGTTAAATTTCCTTATCTCCCCATTTTTTTTTTCCTTGAAGAAATTTTCACCAGGATCAAATCCTATCCGTGTGCGTTTTACCACATACATTTGATTCCCTGGTTAGTGTCCGAGGCATGTCTAAGGTCGCCAGCGGTCACACGTGTCACTGGCAGGTTTCTCCCGTGGCTCTCCCCTCCACGAAGTCCGGTTTTCCGGGGGAAGGGCTCTGGCCGACTCTTCGAGGATTGAGGATCAGTACCCAGTCACAAATTTGTGCAGCATGCCGTTCATCCCAATGTGCAACATCCGTGCCACTCGGCCCCAGCAGCGCTCCCCCGCGTGGAGCGTTTCCGAGGGGCCGTGTGTGTGCACGTGGCCTCCCCTCCGCTGAGCAGGAAGAGAGCCGGGAGCCCAGCCGTGGCCACCAATCAGGGCAAGGCGGGAGGAGGCCACGCCCTTTCAGGCCCAAGCGCACGCCCCCGGCCTCCAGTCCCCACCGGTCACGGTCACGGCGCCTTATCAGCAGCCCCCGCCGCCTGCTCGGAGCGCGGGGGTCCGCCCGTGGCGGCGCGCGTGCTGCGGAGCAGGCCCAGGCCTCGCGAGCGGCCGGCGCCGTGCAGCTGGCGCTCGTGGCGCCGGATCTGCACCTTGTGGCGGAAGCGCTCGCCACAGTCCTCGCACACGTAGGGCCGCTCGCCCGAGTGTGTGCGCCGGTGGCGCAGGAGGTTGGACGAGACGCTGAAGCGCTTGCCGCAGTCGCCGCAGGCGTAGGGCCGCTCGCCCGTGTGCGTGCGCTGGTGCTGCACGAGCGCCGAGCTCTCGCTGAAGCGCTTGGCACAGTAGGAGCACGCATAGGGCTTCTCGCCCGTGTGGATGCGCTGGTGCGTCACCAGGTTGGAGTGCTGCGAGAAGCCCTTGCCGCACTCGCCGCAGCGGTGCGGCCGCTCGCCCGTGTGCGTGGCCTGGTGGCGCACCAGGTCCGTGCTGCGGCTGAAGCCCTTGCCGCACTCCCCGCAGATGGTCGGCCGGTCCCGCGCACGCCGCCGCCGCCGCTGCCGGGCCGGAGTCAGCGCCGCACTGCCCGCGGGGCCCGGGATGGCCACCACGGCGGGCGCCGCCACGGCCGGCAGCACCATGAGCTCTTGCAGCACCACGTAGCCCGGTGGGGCCACCACCACCGCGGCTGGAGCCCCCGGGGCGGCGGGCCCGCCTCCCCCTGCCGCGGGCACCAGCTCCAGCTGCAGCTCTGGCTGCACGGGGGTCAGCTCCAGCTGCACCTCCTGCGGCGGGGCTCCCAGCTCCACCGGGGTCAGCTCCAGCTGCACCTCCTGCTGCCCCTCCAGCTGCTGCTGCTCCAGCTGCTGCTGCTGCTGCTCCAGCTGCTGCTCCAGCTGCTGCAGCTGCTCCTGCAGTTTGAGTTGCAGCTGCCGCTGTTCCTGTTGTCTCTCCAGCTCCTGCTGCCGCTCTAGCTCCTGCCGCTGCCGCTCCAGTTCCTGCTCTGTCCCCAGGTCCACCGGCATGAGCTCCAGCTCCACCTCTTCCTCCTCCTCTGGCTCCAGGGGACGGGGCGGCGGCTGCTCTTGCTGTTGCAGCAGCTGCTGCTGCTCTAACTGTTGCTGCTGCTGCAGGTGCTGCATCTGTAACTGCTCCTGCTGCTGTCGCTGTAATAGTTCCTGCTGCTGCTGCTGCTGCTGCTGCTGCTGCTGCTGCTGCAGGTGCTGTAACTGTTGCTGCTGGAAGTGCTGCTGCTGTAACTGTTGCTGCTGCTGCAGGTGCTGCATCTGTAACTGCTCCTGCTGCTGCTGTAACTGTTCCTCCTGCTTCTGCTGTTCCTGCTGTTGCTGCAGCTGCTGCAACTGGTATTGTGGCAGCTGCTGTAACTGTTCCTGCTGCAGGTGCTGCTGCTGCTGTAACTGTTCCTCCTGCTTCTGCTGTTCCTGCTGTTGCTGCTGTAACTGTTCCTGCTGCCGGTGCTGCTGCTGCTGCTGCTGTAACTGTTCCTGCTGCAGGTGCTGCTGCTGCTGCTGCTGTAACTGTTCCTGCTGCAGGTGCTGCTGCTGCTGCTGTAACTGTTCCTGCTGCAGGTGCTGCTGCTGCTGCTGCTGTAACTGTTCCTGCTGCAGGTGCTGCTGCTGCTGCTGTAACTGTTCCTGCTGCAGGTGCTGCTGCTGCTGCTGTAATTGTTCCTGCTGCAGGTGCTGCTGCTGCTGCTGTAATTGTTCCTGCTGCAGGTGCTGCTGCTGCTGCTGCTGCTGCTGCTGTAATTGTTCCTGCTGTGGGTGCTGCTGCTGCTGTAACTGTTCCTGCAGGTGCTGCTGCTGCTGCTGTAACGGTTCCTGCTGCAGGTGCTCCTGCTGCTGCTGCTGTAACTGTTCCTGCCGCAGGTGCTGCTGCTGCTGCTGCTGCTGTAACGGTTCCTGCTGCAGGTGCTGCTGCTGCTGCTGTAACTGTTCCTGCCGCAGGTGCTGGGGTGGCTGCTGCTGTAATTGTTCCTGCCGCAGGTGCTGCTGCTGCTGCTGTAACTGTTCCTGCCGCAGGTGCTGGGGTGGCTGCTGCTGTAATTGTTCCTGCCGCAGGTGCTGCTGCTGCTGCTGTAACTGTTCCTGCTGCTGTAACTGTTTCTGTTGTTGCTCCTGCTCTTGCTGCTCCTGTGCTCGTTCCTGCTGTTGCATCAGCCCCAGCTGTGGTCTCAGCTGCCCAGGGGGCACAGGTTGGGGTGTTCCAGGCAGGTCCTTGTTTTGTTGGGGCAGCCGGCCTTGCCCAGCTTGCTGCTGCTGCTGCTGCTGCTGCTGCTGCTGCAATTCCAGCTGCAGACCTGACGGCGGGCTTTGCGGTAGCTGCTCTTGCAGCTGCTCTGGCTGTTGTCGCTGCAGGTCCTGCTGTCCGGGCTGTGCTTCCTCGGCGAGTCCCCCGGCCCCCATCCGGGCTGAGCCTGTTGGCCGTGGGGGGCTGCCGTTCTTCTCCCGAGCCTCTTCCTCCTCTTGACTCTCAACCCCACCGCTGCCACCTGCAGTGGAAACGGCAGGAAGCCAGGAGAGAAGGATGCACAGGCAGCTCTCGGGGTCAGACCCCCACGGCCTCCCCGCTAACCCTGCCCCACACACTGCCACTCTAGGACACACTGTTGAACTCTCAGCAGGGGCCCAAAGAGATCAGGTCAATTGGCCATCGTACTGGGGCAGAAACTGAAATGCCCAGAGGCGTGGGACTGGCTTAGAAATGTGCCCGAATATCTGCTCTGGACCCTGGCTCTGCGACCTCTCTTCTGGGCCTTCCTCCATACAGCCTCCATGCTTAGATCTTGACAGTGACAAGAGCTTGGGCGTCTGGGGCTCCCCAATACCATTCCCTGAGAAGTCTCTTGGGCTTAATTACCATCCAGTGGGAATCAGCAAACAAGTCACCCTGACAGCTAAGCCACAAGCCCATGCTGAACTCTGACCTCACTTAGGGTCATGCCTTAAATAAGCGAACTTGCCTTCTCTGTAAATAATATAGAATCTCTCTCTTTTTAAAAAAGGCTTTATTTATTTGACAGAGAGAGAGAGAGAGATGGCAAGCACGACCAGGGGAGCAGCAGGCAGAAGGAGAAGCAGGCTCCCCACTAAGCAGAGAGCCTGGTGCGGGATTCGATCCCAGGACCCTGGGATCATGACCTGAGCCGAAGGCAGATGCTTAACAACTGAGCTACCCAAGAGCCCCAGTAATAAAGAATCTCTCTAAAGCTACTTGTTAATATTACCACAGATGTTTTCTAAAAGTCCCTGAAGTGTCAGAGAGAGCACTAGGTTTCCAGTGGGAAGTCCTCAGGTCAGGCCCTAACTCTACCAGTTAGTGGCTCTCAGCCTCCTACAGCCCCAGAGCCACCCCCCCCCACCCGTCGGTAACAGCCTCAGGATACCCCCGCTTCCAGCTCCGTGCGTGAGGCAGGAAGGGCCTAGCCTCTAGAACCTGGCATGTGCCTGACAAATCCCTCTGCCTGTGGGTTAGGAAATTCGTTCACAAACTGACGAACAGTTCGGAAATGCCAAGGACACAGCTAGCCCTGTTTGAAGGAGCCTAGAGATGGGACATGTTTGAGACTATTAGTCTGGAATGGAAAGGACTAATCCCATAGTCCTGCGTCCGCACAGTGACTGGCCAGTCACAGAGCCTCTGGGAACCCAAGTATCCCTGTCTGTAAAAGGACAGCGACCCTTCTCAGGGACACAGTGAGGACTCAAGGGGGGACAGGTGTGGCCCAGCACTGTACAGGTGTACAGTAACTCCTGCCACCTACGCGTCACTCTGTTGTCACATGTCACTGCCCATTAGCCACATGTCGTTTCCCATTTTGAGCATTCATACTGTGTTACCAGAAAATCTAAAGAGGCCTGCTCCATTCCCCAGTCCGCCTTCAACAATCGCTCTTCCTACCGCCTCATGTTTTCATTTTTGTAACGGAGAGCAGGGGTGCAATTTTTAACATTTTGCTTTCTGGCCACTCTTCCAGGAGTATATTGACAGAATAAAACCAAGGGATAGTCTCCATGTAAGTAATTTCCTTTCAGGAAACTATTCCTCATAACGTTTGCATAGGCTAACAGACAAGTAGTTTTCACATACGCACACCAGCCAGGAGTAGGCGTGTGGTGACAGAGCCACGCAAACCTGTCCATCCACCCCCCCACTCCCCAGCAGGTCTGCCACCTCTGGGAGCAGCAGGGACACGTTGTGCCTTTGTGTCAGTCCTCATATTTTAGCATAGCACTTGGCCGTGTGGCCGGTCCTGGCTTCCTGCAGTCACATCAGCATTTTTAACAATGATGTTTTAGTAAACATATTATTATCATCTGAGGTGCCTACCATACCCTTGCAAGACTGTTGTCGGTTAAATATTTGAGCTGGAAGACCCCTCATTTCATCCACACATCCCCACCCAACCCCTCTAATTGCTTTGGTTCTTTCCATGCTGTTCAACCCTGGCCTGGACCTCACTCAGTGCCCTCAAAGGACAGAGAGGGAAATTGGACCAGAGTGGGCCCCAGGGGGAGAAGGCATCTTGGAAGGTTCTACAGGGCCACATTTGCCTCTGGGCAAAAAGGGAGAAAGATGGATGGAAGCAAAGGTCAGGAAAAGCAGACAAGGTCAGAGAAGGCCCCAGGAAAAAGAGAAGCCGGGGAGGGGGGCAATGCCTGGGGTTGGGGGGGGGCAGTGGGAGAGAGCCCCTGAATTCAATCTGAGAACATGAGTCCGGAGCCCAGGACAGGTGGGAGGACAGTGGAGACTACCTGACCACTGGGGACACAGCAGCAGCTCCCAGCCAGCCAGCACACATCCGGGGTCCAGGGCATGGACTGTGAAATGTCTGCACTGTTAAGAGCCTGTCACCAGCAAAACCACAGCATGACAGAGGCGCCTCTGAAAATCCTAAGGCGAACCGGCCAGTGTTGTTCCAGGCAGTGGGCGGGGCGTGAGCGGCTGCGGCCAGCCCTCCCCACCTGGAAACCACCAGCGGAGCGCCCTTGCAGACAGCTGGCTGCCCCCCGACCCTGCAGCCCCTGGGGCTCTGGCAAAAGATCCTCAAGGGGGCCTGAGGGCTATCTCCCAGCTTAGGTCAGAGCCACACTCCTCTCCAGCCCCTTACCTGAGAGGGTGCCAGGCCCCGGGCCCCCATCTTCAAGACACCGAAGCTCCAGCACGAAGGTCTCGGTCGCTGCCCCCAGCTCCATCCTAGCGTTCAGACCAAGATCCCGGGGAGCCAGCTGTGCTGAGAGGAAGGAAGGAAGCTGTTCAGGTGAGTCCCCACCCCAGGGACACCGACTGCCAGAGAGCCCTCCTTCTCCTACTTGAACCCCAGAGCCGGCATCTCCACCCAGCCTGGAAAGGAGGACGGTGCAATCCACAGCTGAGGAAGGGAGGAGCAGGGCGGCCTGGAGGCTCAGCTCCCAGGGCCCATTCATTTCCCCCGGGCCAGAGGCAGTTCCTTCCTCTCCTGACTTTGCAGGGCCCACGCTCAGCCCCAGGCTGAGGGGCTGCTGGTGCACCTGCTCCTCGCTGAGATCCGACTGGGGGAACCAGCCTTCGCTGGGGAGCCAGAGTCCCACCAGGGACATCTGAGGAAGTTTGCAGAAAAAGAGAAACATCTCCCGTTCCACCGCCCCCTTCAAAGCACCGACAAGTGTGTTCCCTTCCCTGGTTTCTTGCCTCCCAAACCACTGTTGGGGTTCACCCCAGCCTTCCAAGGCCACCAGCGGGCCACAGGTTCCAGGTGCCACCGCAGCTCCCTGGGAAGGCAGGTTTCAGAGGATGGCAGCCCTTGGAAGCAGCCTTGGCCCACCGGCTCCTGAAGTCTGGAAGGTTCCTCAGCCCTCTCCTGCCTCCACCCTGGCCCCTGCGGAGGTGTCGCCACATCCAGTCTTGCCTCCCCTCCTAACTTCAGCTCCCCTTTCCAGAATCCAGTCCAGAAGCCCTCCAGAGAGCAGTCCCCCCGCCCTCCCCGCCCTCCCCCCCCCCCCCTCCGCCGGGCCCACCTGGGGCAGCATCTCCGGCTCCTCGCAGCGGCCTCCGCTCCAGGGGAGGTGTGGTCAGCAGCGGCTGGAGAGCGCGGGCCGGAGCGTCAGCCAGCTCCCTCCCGAGGCGCCTCCATCCAGAAACAGCCGGGGAGGCGCTGGGCCACCGGGGGCCTTTCTGGGCACTGCGGCGGGCCTGTCGCGGTCAGGGCGGTGGAGGTCGCCCTGGGCCCAAAAAGGGGCCGAGCGGAGTTGGCGACCTGAAGTTGGCGTCGGCTCCCGGGGGAAGGGGGCGGGGAGCGGGCCGGGGGCCGGCGGGGCGCGGGTCCCGAGCGAGGGCCGCGGGGGTACCGGGCGACACCGGTCTCGGCCCAGCCGGGGGTCAGCCCGGGTCCGGCCGGGGTCCGCCGGCGGCCACAGGTGCCCGGAGCCAGCGGGCGGGGGGCGGCCCGCGCCGGGGTCCCCTTGGCTCGCCCGCCCGCCCGAGCTTGCGTCCGGCGGGCGGCGGGCAGCGGGCAGCGGGCCGGGCCGGGGGCGGGGGCGGCGGGGCCGGCACAGGAAGTCCCCCCGGCATCCGCATCCTGTCCCCCGCCCGCCACCCGCGCGCCCCGCGCCCCGGCCCCCGCGCCGCCGCCGCCGCCGCCGCCGCTCTAGGCCGCCGCGAGCTCGGTGGGCTTAACCCTTCCTGGCCCGGCCGCTCACCCACAGGGCTCCCGGCCGGGCCCTGCCACCCCCACCCCCCGGGGGGCCGGGTGCAGCCTCGGGGCGCCCCTGGCCCGGGGCCAGGTTGGGGTTCATTAGCACTCTATTAGAGGACACTCACCTAATGGGGGGGCCCCAATCCGTCCCCCCACCATTGGACCCAAAACAGGCCGCCCCCTCGGCCCCTTGAACCCCTCCTCCTGGAGCCTGGGATGATGAAGACAGGGCTGGTGGGCGGAGGCGGGGGCCGGGGCAGAGTTTGTGCGTGCTTGGACCTTGGGCTGGGACCCCAAAGGACCAGATGGGGCGGTGGAAGCCACCCTCTTTAACTGAAGGGTAAGCCAGGCTCACTGTCTCTGTGCACAAGCCCCACGGGTCAGGCCTCCCTCCACCACCCCAACCTCAGCCCTCCCCAGGTTCCCAGCCCAGTAGCGCTGTGCTGAGGCCTCCCACGACAGGCCAAGCTGCCCCTGACCCCGGAGTCGGGGGTCTCCTCCTCAGGGAAGCCTTACCTGACCATCTTGATATCCCATCACTTTGCTGCACTACCCGAATCTGGAGAGTTCGCATTAAAATCAAAATACTCCAATTCTCTTGAAAAAGCCCAAGATCTGGCCTTGGAGAGGTGGTCCTGGGCTAGAGTATGGGAACGCCTCATGGGAGGCGGTGTGGTCATGTCCTCCTCCCTCCTTAGGGTCTCCATGCTCGCAGGGCCACCCCCTTGTTCCATTTTTGGATGCTTACTGTCCCCACAGGCTGTGGAGTTGAGGACTTCTCCTCCAGCCCTTCCTCACCCCCAGACTGGGTGCTCTAGATGCCCGAGAACCGGCTCTGCCTCATCAGGGGAACCAGTGCAGCAAGAGCTTAGCTTTGGAAGCAGAAAATTCTAGATTCACCATGGCTTCTTCTGGTTGGGTAATGAGGCAGATTATTCCTTTGCATCTGTGGAATGGGACAGCACTCTGCTAGCCAGGGTTTACGGATAAGCAAGCATGTCCCCTTTGGCCAGCAGGCTGTGCACCTCCGTCCCCTGGGAGGGCTGGGAGCAGAGCTGTCCCCGCCTTCCTTCCTCCACGGAGACCTCCTGCCGAGAGAATCCAGAGAATCCTCTCGTTCCTTGGCTCTTTAACCTCTCTCTCTGCTGGCTTCTTTCCAAGAGCGTTTGCTCCTTCTCCTAGCTCTCCCATCTTAAAAGCAAGCAACCCCTTCTCTCTCCTGCCCTTGCTGGCAAGACTGCCTGGAAAGATGCCCCATAGCAGTTCTGTCTGTATCTCCATCTACCTGTCCCTTCTTCCTCTTCCCCAACTTCACCCCACCCAGAGCGCTCCCCCTAATGTCACCAGGGACCTCCGCATCATTGATTCACTCATGCTACTCCACCTCTAGGCAGCTTTGGACAGCTGTCTGGTGGTCGGTGACAGGGACTAGCCTTGGTTCCCCCTTCCTTGCTGTCTGCCTCCTCTCTGACTCTGGGCTCGCTGCTCATCTCTACATCATCAAAACCTATAGAAGGTGTCTTCCCAAATCAACAGTTATACCCTGAAGAGTATTTCTCCTGTCCATGACCCAGAGTGAGCACCCCACAAACAACAGCCACCCTTTTTCTAACTCTTTCTTCCTTTAATTTTTTGTTTAAGAAAGAGAACAAGAGTTGGGGCGCCTGGGTGGCTCAGTGGATTAAACCTCTGCCTTTGGCTCAGGTCATGATCCCAGGGTCCTGGGATAGAGCCCCACATTGGGGCTCCCTGCTTGGCGGGGAGCCTGCTTCCCTCCTCTCTCTGTCTGCCTCTCTGCCTGCTTGTGATCTCTCTCTCTGTCAAATAAATAAATAAAATCTTTTTTAGAAAAGAGAGAGAGAACCAGAGTGAGCAGAGGGGGTGGGGAGGGGCAGAGGGAGAGGAAGAGAGAATCCCAAGCAGGCTCCACACCCAGTGTTGAGCCTGACACGGGACTCAATCTCACAACCTTAAGTTGGTGACCTGAGCTGAAATCAAGAGTCGGACACTCAACTGACTGAACCAGCCAGGCAACCCTCTCCCTTTAATTTTTTTTGTCCAGGCAAGACACATAGTGAATTGAACAAGTCTAATTGTTCAAGGAGGCTTTAGCAACAATAAAAACCTCTCCTCGCTTCCAAGTCCTCTCCCATTTCTTCTGCCTTTTTTTTTTTGCCATTTTTAAATAATATGCTTATAATGGTATTATTTGTTCTTTCCATCTTATGTAGTATCTATGGACATCCCAGTCTGGGAGATGCAGATTCAACCCTTGAAGCCACACATATGCATGTCTTCTTCCTGCCTACAATCTGTCTGGTCTTTATCCAGTTTTCTGGGATAGAGTTTCTACACCCTTGGAATTTCTCCAGGGATAGGAACATCTTTGTTACTCAGGGGGCGAGGTGGCTGGATTAGCTTCAGGATGGAGGGCTGGTGGTACTAGAAAGACCAGCCACATGATTACAGGGTTAGCCAGAGATACCAACCCAACTTCTGGGGCTAGAGATTGAGGTCAGTCACATGGCCAATGATTCAATCCATCATACCTATGCAATGAAACACCAGTAAAAACTATGGGCACCAACATTCAGCTGAGCGTCCTGGTTGGCAACAGACACTCCTTTTCCAGAAAGAAGACATGGAAATTCTACATTCAGGACTCTTCCTAGACCTTGGATCTCTTCAGCGACCATGGCTGGTCCTGCTGGGTATCCTTTGCAGTAAGATGGTACTTGTAAGTAGAGTATTTCTTGAATTCTGTGAGTTGATCTAGTTAATGACCCGACCTGAGTAGGTCAAAGGAATCCCTGATTTTGTAGCCAGTCAGCCTGGGGACTCCCAGACTTGCCACTGGGGGCAATCTTGCTGGGTGTGATGCCCTTATTTTGGGGCATCTGAACCAACTTTGGTAGTCAGCTGCAGAAGTCTCGGACAGGACCACACCTCTCCAGTTCCAGCACAGTCGGGGGGAAATCCACTGTACCATTCCCGTGAATACATCTCTGTAAATATTTTTCCCTGCTTAGCCCAGTAAAAGGATTTGTATTAGTTCCTTTCTTAAACCACTCTTAATCCTTCCTAAATTAATCTCTCCTCGTTGCTCGTGTTCTCCCTCTCTCTCTCTCTCTCTTTTCTTTTTAAAATTTGCTTTGATTCAGTCTTAGAATCTCCTGAAACATCTTCCTGCATTCTCCTTTGGCTCTCTAAATGCCCATCAACCCAAATTTCCACCTGGGCAAACGCGTCAGAAAATCTCGTTGTTTTTTTTGTTTCCAGACATCCCTCCTGGAGCCTCCTTCCTTTGGACCCAAATTGGGCAGTTTGCCCTCTGGAGTGCTCTCTGTCAGTCTGGGACTCGGTGTCTCCTGCTCTTTCTCTCTCTTGTGTTCATCTGTTTCCTCACACGGCATCTCCCTCCTTCGGAAGTCCTCCTACAGACACTCAGCACTCAACAAATATTCCAAGTCTTCTCCTATATTTCCGAGTCTTACATACAGTTCAGCTGTGGTTAAATGAATAATTTGGCCAGGGGACTATGAAAGGAAGTGACCTGGGCTACGTCTAAGCCAAAGCACTCAGGAGCTGGTGGGCCACCTCTGCCTCATACCTCCCCTGCCCTGTGGCCTTGGAGGCGATGTGTCCCAGATTGTGTAACCACAGGACACTGGAACGTCACTCAGCCTGAGCTATCCGTCTGGTCAGGAAAACACCAGAACTCGTAAGTAATTAAGCAGAACATTTAATACAGGACAGTGGTCACGAACACGTTAAAAGGGCTGGAGCATGACACAGGGGACGGAGGAACTACCTAGAGGTTAGGACCTCTAGGGCAAGAGGGGTGAGAGAGGCGAGAAGGAGAAATGTTATTATAGACAGACAGACACAACTGCCGTATCAACAAGGCTGGGGTAGGCACTGGGGGAACTGGGCTATGTAAGCAAGAAGTGACCAGCCCAGACTCTCCAGCCAGTGACGGCTCCGCCAGGAACAAGAAAGGTCTTCGCTGCCGTCCTGACTTTTGATCCCTCTGTGGTGCTTCCCATTAGCAGAATCTCCCTAGAGGCCAGCTGGCAAGGGAGCCCGGGGAAATGTCATTTCCCGTCTCCCAGCCTCCCGCAACGGAGCATAAGGAAGGATTGAGTCAAGAGGCACATTTGGTGACGAAAGCAAGCCTCCCGCCAGCCGGCGTTGGAAATGCAGACATTTCTGAGCTAAGACAGGGATGGGAAGGCTGTGTCACTAGCGTTGAACATCCTGACCCTCGTTCCGGGGACCACATTCTTTAATGGGCTTCCTGAGAGAGAGTACATGGCAAGGAAAATCTGGGGAGCCCTCATGTCTAAAAAGACTTCTTTCAGGGTGCTTGGGGTGGCTCAGTTGGTTGAGCATCTGTCCACCTTTGGCTCAGGTCATGATCCCAAGGTCCTGGGATTGAGCCCCGGCACTGGGCTCCCTGCTCAGCAAGGGAATCCGCTTTTCCCTCTCCTTCTCCCTTGGCAAATCTCCCTGCTTGCGCTCACTCTCTCTCTCAAATAGAGTAATGAAATCTTAAAAAAAATAAAAAGTTTTTATTCTTACATGTGACTGGGCATGGATTCTAGAATGACAATGGCTTCTCCAGACGCCTTCTCATTGTCTTTTAACCTACAGTGTGGCTATTAAGGATGCCCCGTGCCATTTTGATACTAGATCCTTTCTTGGGTGACTGTTATTTTCTCTCTGGAAGGTTGTAAATCCCCCCCCTTTAAAAAAAAAAAAAGCCTGGATTCTGAAGGTCCATGATGATAGGATCTCAGGCAGCTACTTCAATCAGGAGACTCACGTTTTTCTTTTTTTTTTTTTTTTGAAAGATTTTATTTATTTCTTTGACAGACAGAGATCACAAGTAGGCAGAGAGGCAGGCAGAGAGAGGAGGAAGCAGGCTCCCCGCCAAGCAGAGAGCCTGATGCAGGACTCGATCCCAGAACCCTGGGATCATGACAACCTGAGGCGAAGACAGAGACTTTAACCCACTGAGCCACCCAGGTGCCCCTGACTCATGCTTTTCTGATCTGAGTAATGAATTTGCGTTCTTGATCCGACAGTGTCCCCTTCCATTTTCTCTTCTGTTTTTCTGGAATTGTGATTATTCGGGTGTTGGATCTTCTGTTCTGATCCTCTAATGTCATTATACTTTTTCCTTCATCTTCATCACTTAATCTCTCGGTTACACTTTCCTTTTTTAAAAAAGATGTTATTTATTTATTGGAGAGAGAAAGAGCCAGGAGACGAGCAGAGGGAGAGGGACCAGCTGACTCCACACTGAGTGAGAAGCCTGACAAGGGCTAAATCCCAGGACCCTGAGATCGTGTCCTGAACAGAAATCAAGAGTCTCACACCCAGGGCGCGTGGGGGGCTCATTTGTAAAGCATCTGCCTTCGGCTCAGGTCATGATCCCAGCATCCTGGGATCGAGCCCCGAACAGGGCTCCTTGCTGAGCAGGAAGCCTGCTTCTCCTTCTCCCACTTCCCCTGCTTGTGTTCTCTCTTTTGCTGTCTTTCTCTCTCTATCAAATAAAATAAATAAAATCTTAAAAAAAAAAAAAAGA
This sequence comes from Mustela erminea, assembly GCF_009829155.1. Classification (NCBI taxonomy): domain Eukaryota; kingdom Metazoa; phylum Chordata; class Mammalia; order Carnivora; family Mustelidae; genus Mustela; species Mustela erminea. The sequence continues at coordinate 29,079,505 of NC_045633.1, forward strand.
GTCTGACACCCAACTGAAGAAGCCATCCAGGGGCCCCTCTTGGTTACACTTTCTAGAAGAGTTGCTCCTCACTGTCCTCTAACCTTTTTGCTTTTATTTCTGCAACCCTGTCTTTAATTTCCGAAGCTTTCTTCTTCTCAGATTCATTTTTTCTTATACGTGCGTTTGCTGCACCGTTGTAATATTTGCTCCCATCTCCCTGATGACAGTTAACTTTGTTTCTATTTCCTCTATCATCGCTTGCTCTAATTTTTTTTTAAATTTGACAGAGAGAAATCACAAGTAGATGGAGAGGCAGGCAGAGAGAGAGAGAGAGGGAAGCAGGCTCCCCGCTGAGCAGAGAGCCCGATGTAGGACTTGATCCCAGGACCCTGAGATCATGACCTGAGCCAAAGGCAGATGCTTAACAACTGAGCCAGCCAGGCCCCCCATTTTTTTTTTAAAGCTTTTGCTTCATTTCTCTTGTTGGAGGATTTCCTAAGATGCCCAGTGATGCTGGCCTGTTCGGTGATATGTGTGGAGTGAGTCGCTCTGCAAGCCAAGAGAGGGATTCCGCCGTGGGGAGGGGGTGTTCTCTAACATCTGGTAGTATTTTCTCTCACACCAAGTCCACTCAGTTTCTCTAGAAAGGACTTGTTTGATCTCCTGCCTGGAAGTGACTTGGCCCTGAGCATTCTAGGAGCCAAATTGGGGCGGGGGGGGGTGGTGGGGTGGAGACTGGAAATCAGATTTCCCTAAATCCCCACGATTTCAAGAAGAACTCTTCCTGCCTCTGATGCCCAGTGCTCCCCAAAGTCAGACGCTGTTTGGTACCAGGCTTTTGCCAGAGTAGATGCGAAGTGGAAGGGGAGGTGTGGGGACCCAGTGGCCCCTTGGGACACATTGTAACAGCCTTTCTGATTTCTGCTCTGCTGGGAGCCTTGCATTCTGCGGGCGTTCTGGGTGGGGGGTGGGCGTGGGCATTCTGGGTCGTTCCTTGTTGGCTTTCCCCTCTGACAGCTTAGCTTTCGACTTTCTGTCCTCTGCTAAGTCAGAGCCACTAGTTCACCTGGGTCCCATTTTCTAAAATCGTGTGCTTTTGATTTTTCCTTACTGACGGAAGGAGAGACAGAGAGGAACAGACAGTGGGCCGGGAGTGGGGGCCCCACTGGGGAGAGGAGTGTGCCAGACTTGTGCCCCGATGGCCACCTGGGGCCGCGGCAGGTTTCATCTTCCACTGGGGATGATGGACCAGGTGTGGGGTATGATCCAGGGAAGAATGACAGACGGGGGAGCGGCACCGATGGCCTGGAATGCATCTCGGGCCTTGCTTCCCCTGGTCAAACCCGCAGTGTTCCCTCTCAGAGCCCCAGGACCCCATGGCACTTGCCCGACTGCCAGCTGCAAGGACCAGGAATGGGTCTAGGTTGGTCACCCTTGTTTCCCGAGCACGACAGCAGACACCCCTTTTAAGTATTTGTTGAATGAATTACTAAAATAATCAGACTGGGGTGCTTTTTATACCCACTAACACTGCAAAGACAACTCAGAATAAGAATCCAATCTTCATGTCTCGCCTACGGGGATTCTCTCCCTCTCCCGGGGGATCCGGAGCACAGGCTCCCTGGAACCAAGGGTGCCTGGAGGGATTATACCATGGAGGTGCCGTAGAGAGAGAAACTCTTGAGTTCCCATTGCCGAGAATCCCAGAGCTCCGGTCCGCACCCTTCCTGGGATGTGCCCGAGGATCCTTCCACAAAAACTCTTTCTCCTGCCTAATTCACTCCCAGTTGGTCTCCGCAAGCACAGAACCCTCACAAATGCAGAAACTGGTACTAGAGGTGGCATTTAGGCCTAGATGCCCCCAGAAAAATGTGGTAGTTGAAACCAGCTACTGGGCCACGATGAAGACAAGGCAAGGTGATTCCCACCTGTGTTCAGGATGGGTCAGTGTGTTCTGTTAAAACAATGAATCCGGGTGCAAGCAAGGGCCCCCTGAGACCACGGGTCCTCTGACAGCGAGGCTCTGAAGGAACAGGGATGCCAGGACCACAGCACTGGATGGGTCCGTTTGATGGCGGACATTCCCTTCAGTAAGATCTCGGCATCCCTTTGCTGAGGACCAGAGGACCAGACTGAACCGGGGACTGTGGTGGGGCTGCTCTGAGAGCATCTCAAAGCACTGGGAGCCACAGACCGAGACCTCGGTTTCAGGCGGATTCCTGGGTCCCCAGAAGGGAGCCCCACTTGGACTCCATTTGAGTTTCCTGGGGTTGCCGTGACAACCCATCACACACTGGGCCGACACTGCGGAAATGAATGTCAGAAAGTTCTGGAGCCCAGTAATCTGTGATCAGGGTGTTGGACGGGTTGAGTCCTTCTGAGGTTGTGAGGGAGGGTCTGTTCCTGGTCTCTCTCCCAGCTTCTGCTGTTGCCATCCATCTGCGGCATTCCTGGGCTTCTAGAAGCTTCACCCCGTTCTCTGCCTTCATCGTTGCAGTGTTCTCCCTGTTCGTGTGTCCCAATGCCCCCTCTTTATAAGGACACCTGTCCCTTTGGCTTCTGGCCCACCCTCATGACCTCATTTTAACCAGTGACATCTGCAATGACCCTATTTCCAAACAATGTCCTGAGGGGCTACAACTTTAGTAACTTGGGGGAGAGGGAAGGAGCAGGGATTGTAGAAGTGGAAGGAACTGTGAGGAAACTCAGCCACAAGGAGCACCATGAGGCTTCTTGAGTCAGGCCAACTGGGAGGACTGAATGCGGATGGCAGTCTGTATTTTGGGGCCCACTTGCCCCAAGGCCAATGTACAGCAGTTTCCAGGGAAGCCAATGCCAACCTGAACCGAAGCAAGCTCTGTGCCTAGGGGCATGCCCTTGGCCTGGATTAAAGATGAAATAGAGACTTTGGGGCCAGAACACATTCTGCCCCTACCCCAGTTGTCCCTTCTACTACCTCTTCCAAAGGGGCTTAGAGGACTTCCAGGGATGGAAACCACAGGATCATTAGCAAAGCTCTTTATCAGCTGGGCATGCCTCCAGGCCCTGGAAATGAACTTCCTAGTCTGAGGAGGGATGGGAGGACCTTCTACAGGCCGAGACCGAAAGGCAGCACTCAATTTCCAGAAGCAAAGTTGGCATGCTTTGCACGTTAGGTGTTGTGTGGGTGGCATGGAAATCAGGTCTCAAGCACTGGTCTGATGCTCAAATCAGTGGGCAGCCCAAAAAGAAAATACCTAATGTGCGGAAGCCGTCCTTTCTGGGTCTGGAAAACAGCAGCTTGAGCCAAGCCTCTGTGCAGGCTGCGGTGTGTGGCCTGTCGCCCCGTGCCTGGACCTTGAGCCTTGCATTCGGCACCAAGGACAGAGCACACAGCCTAGGTAGGCCTAGTGGCAGAGAAAGGCTGTGTTGCCGGTTTGGTTGGCTCGGAGGCTGCCTCTGGGATGGAGATTAGCCTGCCGGAGCCTCATTACAGAGGGCTGGGAACTGGATGGGAAGAGAGGAGGTAGCAGGACCAAGCCAAGGAGACTCTGGACTGTGGTGTGGTCTCCACGAAGGCCCCAGACAAGCCAGTGGGGACCTCTGAAGCCAAGACTGTTTTCAGAGTTGTCACAAGGTCGGGGCATGAGAGCCAGGACTTTGTAAACCTGCATCAGTCATTAGATACAGGCTCCTCTGGGGCGGGGATGTGACCTTGGGGCAAGGTGCTGCTCTTTAGCAAATTCAAGTCTGAAGATGGCGCAGATACGGCCTGTTGGGCAACGATACACTTGGCCACTCAGGGAGAATCCTTCAACCCTAAAGCAGGAAGGAGGACCTCAAGAGTGCATCCTGGCATCCACTATGGGCTCTTGCCAGCCCATCCCCAGCCTGCGGTTCCCCACCCAGGCCCTAGGTCAAGGCCACTAGAGACGGGACTCAGGACTCAGCAGTTAATCAGTGGCCACCAAGCTGGGTCAAGCACGAACGGTGGCCTGCAGAATCCACTGGCTATGCCAATGCACAGTTATGTCCCCCGGAATGAAACTGATCAACAATCAACCTCGGCTCTGTAAGATCGCATGCCAGAAAACCCCTAAGCCTGGTGCATAAGGATCTGGAATTAGATTCAGGTAATCCCCAGGCCTGAGGAAGGAGCAAATGGCCTCTGTGGGAAAGGTTTCTGAGAAGATAAAAGGGGACGCCATCTCCCCTCCTCGGCTGATTACAACTGAAAACTGGAAAAAACCAAAAAGCAGTGACCTAAAGGTTTTGAAAAGTAAATACTAGCGGGCAGACTGGGACAGTCAAAAGACAAAGAGAAACCAGTGTGGCAGAGGTGGTGGTTTCCTCTTTGTTTATCTTCTTTATCTACTGGCCTTGGGCTGAGGGCTAATCAAGGGACTTGAATAGCATTGGGAGATTGTAAAACCTTCAAGAGAGACTACTGTTTAGGGCCAGAAGACCAGGAGAGTGCCCCCCTCCACCCCACCCCACGGGCAGGAGAGTGGGTAAAGAATTTCCACATTTTTCTTCTTCTTCTCCCCAGTCCTACCCTGAGCCCAGGGCCATTTGTGAAACCTCATTGTCATGGTCAGGGTGGAAGGGGGCATGGGCATCTAACATCTTGGAGATGACCCATGTTTTTGGACAGAGGAACCAGGATAAAGGGTCCCTATTGTGTGAAGAATGACGGGATCCCTGTCATTTGTTTCCGTCTTTTTGCTCATTACTTCACCCCAGAGGAAGCCCAGCCACACAGAACTGTGCCTACAGCAGGGTTTGGGAGATGGGGTGGGGGGGGGTACATTCCTGGAGAATCTCGTCTTCCTGGTCAGAGGAATCTGGAAAAGGGGACCTGGGAGTCAGGGGGTGTGGAGGAAATTCTAAAGAGGAGGAAGCTTGAGAGTGGGCTCCCCTACTTCTGCGTATTGACTAGTACACGTTGCCACAGGGCATCCATGGGTCACACTCACCAGCTATGTAGCAAACAAAGTCTTTGAAAACTGGCCTGACACGGGAACCGCTGAACACAGAAGGAAAGAATCTGTGGTCTTAACCAGGCTGATCACCTGCTTTGGAGAAACAAAAAAAGCAACATTCCAATGTTCTCCAGAGAATATAACAGGACCCAGAGTCTCAAAAACAAAAAAACCAAAGCAGTATTGCATAGCATATGATCCAAAATTACTCAACATACTGAGAACCAGAAAAACATGGTGAATTCAGGGGGCGCCTGGGTGGCTCAGTGGGTTAAAGCCTCTGCCTTCAGCTTAGGTGATGATCCCAGGGTCCTGGGATCGAGCCCCAAGTCGGGCTCTCTGCTCCGCAGGAAGCCTGCTTCCTCCTCTATCTCTGCCTGCCTCTCTGCCTTCTTGTGATCTCTGTCTGTCAAATAAATAAATAAAATCTTTAAAAAAAAAAAAACCATGGTGAATTCAGGAGGGAAGAGACAATCAACATATACCAACCCAGAGATGACCTAGATGTTGAAATTATCAGAGACTCTAAGGCAATGATCATAACTATCCTCCAAGAGGTAAAGGTAAACATGCTTGAAATGAATGGAACTTGTTTTCAGCAGATAAATATAAACTGAATAAAAAAGACTGTAGGGGCACCTGGGTGGCTCAGTCTGCCTTCAGCTCAGGTCATAATCCCAGGGTCCTGGGATCAAGCCCTGCATTGGGCTCCCTGCTCAGCGGGGAGCCTGCTTCTCCCTCTCCCACTCCCCCTGCTCGTGTTCCCTCTCTTGCTGTGTCCCTCTCTGACAAATAAATAAATAAAAACTTTAAAAAATAAATAAAAATAAAGTCTTTAGAACTTCAAAGAAAAATAAAATTTTTAAAAAACCACCAAAAAAAACCAAACCAAACCAAACAAACAAAGAAAAAACAAAGCAAACCAAAACAAAGAAAATAAAACCAAATCGTTGAATGGGCTCAATAATAAAAGAGAGGTGACAAATGAAAGAGTCGGTAAAGTTGAGGACAGATAAACAGAAATCACAGGGTGAAAAGGATTGAAAAAATAGAGAGCACCAGTGACCTACTGAGCATCAAAAGGTCTAATATTAGTATCATGAGACCCTAATGGAGAGGAGAAAGAGACTGGTGCAGAGAAAATACTGGAAGAAATAATAACTGCGGGACACCTGGGTGGCTCAGTGGGTTAAAGCCCCTACCTTCAGCTCAGGTCACGATCCTGGGGTCCTGGGATCGAGCCCCGCATTGGGCTCTCTGCTCAGCGGGGAGCCTGCTTCCCCCTCTCTCTCTGCCTGCCTTTCTGCCTACTTGTGATCTCTCTCTCTCTCTGTCAAATAAATAAATAAAAATCATTTAAAAGAAAGAAAGAAAGAGAGAATGACTGGAAGAAATAAAGACATCTTAAATTTGGATAAAGACTTAAGCTTACAGATTCAAGAATGTCAGAAAAACCCCAGAAGGATAAGATTAAAACAAAACAAAACAACTAAACTCCCAAACACATCACAGTCAAACTGAGGAAAACCAAAGATAAGGGAAAGAAGTCTTGGGAGCATCCAGAGAAAAACTTCATGTTATAAACAGAAGGATAACAATTCAAATAACTGAATTTCTCATCAGAAATTATGGAGGCCAGAAGACAGTGGTACAATATTTTGTTTAAAGATTTCATTTCTAACTAATCCCTACACCCAACATGGGGCTTCAATTTACAACCCGTGGGTCAAGAATTGCATACTCCACTCACTGGGCCAGCCAGGCTCCCCAACAATAGAACAAGATTTTTTAAAGTGCTCAAATAGAAGAAATATCAAACCAGGATTCCATGTCCAGCAAAAATATCTTTCAGGGAGAAGGTGATAGAAAGCCATTCTAAGATGAAAGAAAATTAAGAGAATTACTCACTTAATTACTTCAGTAAAAATAAAACTTAAAAAAGAAAGAAAAGAAGAGCTGAATTCCTGGTACTAGTATCAAAGGGAGAGCAGAACAGACTTAATTTGCAAAGAAATGTTCTTACTGATCTGTCTGATGGCTTCTTGGAAGACCCACTCAGAAGGCTTGTTTTCTCTTCCCTTAGAACTTTCCTACTACTGAAGCTGTTACTGAGGGACATTTATCAAAAATATTCATAGAAAAATGTTTAGTGGTTGCTGGAGGCAATGGACAGCAGACTAACTAAAAAGCTGAGGAGGAAAGAGATTGGGAAATAAGAGAAGTTGGACAATGAGATTCTTTGGACGAATAAGGTCTTTGAGAAGCTCTGACATATTTCTAGAAATCTAGAAGACTGTGGGCATGCCTGGGGCCATGCATATGCTCAAGAAAGACATGAAAAGTCTCTAAGCTTTCACACACACACACACACACCGTCTGTAGGTGAGCAGGAGGTCAAAGCTAAGCTAAGAGTAGTTAACTGCCTGCCTGAGTGCTCCAATACCGACATTTAGGTCTTCACTACAGTTTGAGATAATTTAATATTTATATATGGTGTGAGATAGTGGTCCAAGTTCATTCTTCCGCATGTTGAGATCCAGTTGTCCTAGCACCATTGGTTGAAAAGTCTACTCTTTTCCAGTGGAATGGTCTTGACACCCTTGCTGAAAAATAATTGACCACAGATATGTGGTTTTATTTCTGAATTCCTATTCTGTTCCATTGGTCTATATTTATTTGACAGGCAGAGATCACAAGCAGGCAGAGAGACAGGCAGAGAGAGAGGGGGAAGCAGGCTCCCCGCTGAGCAGAGAGCCCAATGCGGGACTCGATCCCAGGACCCTGGGATCATGACCTGAGTCGAAGGCAGAGGCTTTAACCCACTGAGCCACCCAGGTGCCCCTATATGTCTGTTTTTTTACCACTACTGTGCTTTTTTAAAATTTCTGTAGCTTTGTTGCAAGTTTTAAAGTTAGGAACTGTGAATATTCTAGGGTTGTTGTTGTTGATTTTCAAGACTGTTTTGAGTCTCTCGGCTCCCTTTTAATTCCATGTAAATTTTAGGATCAGCTGGTTCACTTCTATTTTAAAAAGGCAGTTAGAATTTTGATGGCACTGCACTGAATCTGTAAATCAATTTGGAGAGGATTGCCATCTTAACAATATTAAGTCATGGCACGTTTTCCTACTTATTTAGGTCTTCTCTCATTTCTTTTGACAACTTTTGTAGTGTTTGGTGTACCAGTCTTTCACTTTCTTAGCTAATTTGTTCCTAGATGGCAGTTCCTTAGAAGAACATAGAGTCACCATATGACCTAGCAATTTCACTCCTAGGTGTCTACCTATAAGAATGGAAAACAAGGGGAGCCTGGGTGGCTCAGTCAGCTGGGTATCTGCCTTTGGCTCAGGTCACGATGCCGGGGTCCTGGGATTGAGCCCCGCATCAGGCTCCCTGCAGAGCCTGCTTCTCCCTCTCCCTCTTCCTGCCACTCTTCCTGCTTGTGCTTGCTCACTCTCTCTCTCTGTCAAATAAATAAATAAAATCTTAAAAAAAAAAAGTATTGAAAAGAGGTGTTCCAACAAACACACATACACAAGTGTTCATAGCGGCACTAGTCATAAGAGCCAAAAAAGTAGAAACACCTAAATGATGAACAGATATACAAAATACAGTCTAGCCACACAATGGAATATTACTCAGCCACAAACATAAATGAAGCTCTGATGGGTATGGATGACCCTTGAAAAACACAATATTAAGTGAAAGAAAGCAGTCACAAAAGACCTCATATTAAGTGATTTCATGTATATGAAATACGTATGGCAGGCATGTCTATAGACAGTATACTGGTGGTTGTCAAGGGTCGGGAAAGGGAGAAGGGGAGGTACAGGCTTTCTTCCTGGGGCAATAGAAATGTTTTCGAATTGGATAACTGTGATGATTGTATAACGTGGTGAGTATTCTAAAAACCACTGAACTGTATACACTTTAAAACAATGAATTTCATGTTCTGTGGATCTGACCTCAATAAAAAAAAAATTAATGCAACAATTAGGAGACGAGGGTGCCTCAGTGAATCTCGAAGGTACTGGACAGGTGTCCCCAGTGAGCAGAACCAGGCGACCAAGGGGACCTGTCCACTGCCCAGCAGGTGCCTCAATAAAATGATGTCCGATTAGGTCTGCTGGTTCTGTCACTACCAAACTATCCCTACCTGCAAAATCAAGTCTCTGGTGACACTAAGTGCCTGTTGCATGGTGGCCTGGGGCTTTCTCTTAGGGCCTCTGTCTAAAAGGAAGGCTTGAGGCTAGTTTCTTTGCAAGTCACAGACCATTTTTCTTCTCCTCCATTATTTGTGGTGTATTGGGCAGTTATGATGATTACTGAACCAAGTCTTTCTTTCTTTCTTTTTTTTTAAATATTCCCAAGTGAAGATCCAGTGTTTTTTTTTTTTTAAGATTTTATTTATTTATTTGACAGATAGAGATCACAAGTAGGCAGAGAGGCAGGCAGACAGAGAGGAAGGGAAGCAGGTTCCCCACTGAGCAGAGAGTCCAACGTGCGGCTCAATCCCAGGACCCTGGGATCATGACCTGAGCTGAAGGCAGAGGCTTTAACCCACTGAGCCACCCAGGCGCCCCTGAACCAAGTCTTTCTTAAAATGACTTGGCTATGGGCATTACCTGGGGCACTTGTTAAAAGAACAGATTCCCAGACTATGGGGTGCCACGGGGAGCCCAAGACTCAAATTAGAGGCATTCTCTGTCCTGCAAGCATGGACCCACGCTGGTATCCTTGGCAGAGGCAGCCGCTGGGGCTGTGAGTCAGCTACGCTCCCCACGGGGGAAGTTAGGAGAGGTGCCTTTTCTTGGCCCCGTAACTAAATTCCTAGGGAAATTCTGAGTGGTGCCGCTGTCCAATTCATATTGCCCAGGATTGGGAGATGAGTTACAAGGGTGGTTAGAGCAAGGCATCTAGCGATGGGTTCAGCTCCCCTCTCATTATGGTAGAACGAGAGAACGGACCTGGTAGATGGTTAGGAACCTCCGCTCCGCGCAGGTAGACGGGAAGTGTTTGAACCTTCGTGATAGTACAAGACTGAGGAGCAGAGAGAGACAGAACGTTCTCTCTTCAGACACCTTAGTCAAGCTACACGTATGGATGAAAACGTGTCTAACCCCATTTTGTGCCTGAAGAGGGCGGAGCTCGGAGGGTTGAATGAACTTGCCCAAGGTCACAAAGGAACAGAGCTGGGGTCAGATCCAGGTCTGTGGAATTTCAAAGCCCATGCTCTTGACCCCTCCATGGAAATAATTCCCAGCCCTCTGCCGTTAATGCAAAATCCCAGGCACTGAGGCATGATTGAGATCACTAGGCAACTATTCGCAACTGTGTTAAACATTTCCAAGCTTTGGTTCATCAGATTACAAAGTTAATACTGCCTGTTGCAAACATTTCAAACATCATACTCATTCAACAAATATTTATAGGTTGGTTTTCTGGTGCAGTCTCTACCAGGGCTAACAGAAATATAATCCAAGCCATAAGGAGAATTTAACAAATCTCGGCAGCTACATTTAGAACAGTAAACAGCTACAGGTAAAATTAATTCTGGTAGGACATTTTAACACAATAGATCCAAAATGGGGGGCGCCCGGGTGGCTCAGTGCGTTAAAGCCTCTGCCTTCGGCTCGGGTCATGATCCCAGGGTCCTGGGATCGAGCCTCACGTCAGGCTCTCTGCTCAGCAGGGAGCCTGCTTCCCCCCCACCCTCTGCCTGCCTCTCTGTTTACTTGTGATCTCTGTCTGTCAAATAAACAAATAAAATCTTAAAAAAAAAAAAGATCCAAAATGGTATCAATATCTAATTGATTTTTTAAATTAACCAGAAATTTACATTCTTTTTTTTTTTTTTTTAAATACGTCTTCGTCACATACAACAAACCGCACACCTTCATTCATCCCAGCCATGCTTCAAGGACTCAAGAGTCACATGCAGCTACAGGTTGCCATCGGACAACATGATTCTATAATTCAGAAAATTTACATCTTCTAAAATCCCACCCCCAGATACAACCACTCTTAACAGCGAAGGGCACAGTCTTGCAGGCGTCGTCTATAAAAATAACACAGATTATATATTTGTGAATTAATCAAGAATCTTTCAGTTGCAGGTGACAGAAAATCACCTTACACCTGCTTGGGGTGGGGGCAGGAAAGGTTGGGAAGCATCTTTGACTCAAATTCAAAAGCCTGGGATATATACAAATAAAATGAATGATGAATGAATGAATGAATGAATGAATGAATGGAAGCCCAGGATATAGAAACCATCCGCAGGGCTCAGACATCATCCGGACTTGGGATGTCTTCACTTCTTGGCTCCTCTGTGACAGAGCCCTCTGTCCATGTCATTGCCGTCTGCCCCCGTAACTGCAGACTTACATTTTTCCCCCCTCAGGGTGGAAAGAGCTATTCTCTTTCCAGTAGTTCTAAAGTCTTGAAGTTGGGTTTCATGAGGGTTCACTTGGGGGTTCAGAGGTTCATCTCAGCCAATCACCATGCTCGGCTGTGCCAGCCCTGGGTCGTGTGGCCCCGCCCCCTGGCGTCAGGGATGGAGGATGGAGCCGGGGCCTGGGGTGACCCCAGGATGCTATCACTAAAAGGAAAAGAGGGTCTGGGTTTGGGCGGGGAGAAACAACAGAGCCATCATCACTGGGCTGCATTGTTCATTGTGTATAATTTGCTTATCCAGTCGAGTACGCCATATATACATTGACTTGTACCAACTTGCTCTTGGACATCTTTCCATTTTTTAGAAAAAACTCCCCCTACCTTCCAATGGCAAGGATATGCCTTAATTTACTTAACCAGGACCCTACGGTTGAAGAGCTAGGCTGTTTCTCATCTTCTGCTAATGCAAACATGCTTGGCCACAAAACTGAACTGTCAAAGTTCATCTGTGAGGCCTCCCTCTATATAGGGGTGTGTTACCTTGAGATATGGATTTTTAAATTTTATATATTCATTGGTAATTTTGATAGATACTGCCCTGATGACGTTGTATCAATTTAAGTATCACCACCCAAGAATAAAAGTGCCTGTTTCCCCACCACTCTGCTTGGAACAGAGATCCTTTTAGTTCGAATTTCAGAGACTCCCAATTAAAACTGGCCTATAAAGGAAAACACATTATCTCATTTAATATGCTGTGCCATGGTAGGAAGTTTTAAGGTTGGTCACTTTAGTGGCCTGAGGACACCGTCCCCAGATTCCAGAGGTGCTGTATCGTCCTCAGCAATGTCCCTCATCCAAGTGGGTGTGTCCCTACTTGCGGTTCCTTTCAGGTTGGAGGAGAACTTTCCAGAAGCCATCTTCTCACACTTGTCCCCACACTGACCAGAATGGCATCCTCTGCTGATTACAGGACCAAATTCTGACCAGAGGTGAGGAAGCCCAATCACAGTTCACAGTTCACTCCAAGGGAAGGGCCCACCCTTCCCAGAGCAGGTGTCTGTCAACCATGTGTCCCAGACAAGGGTCTTGATCAGAAGAAGGACGTGGCTGGCTGGTACGAGACGGCCAGTAGTTCTGCCCCATGCACTTATCAACAACACATTTTTTTTTAACGACTGCCAACGTGATAGGCAAAATGACTTCACTGCTTTCATTTCCATTTTTAAAAATTCTGACTGGTGTTGAACATCGTTTCGTAAGTTGAGGAAGGCACAGGTATAAGGGAAAGGCTGTATTTTATTTTATTATTTTTTAAAAAGATTTTATTTATTGATTTGACAGAGAGAGAGAGAGAGTACAAGTAAGCAGAGCAGCAGGCAGAGGGAAAGAGAGAAGCAGGCTCTTTGCTAAGCAGGGAACCTGATGCAGGGCTCGATCCCAGGACCCCAGAATCATGACCTGAGCCAAAGGCAGGCCCTTAACCAACTGAGCTACACAGGTGCCCTGAAAGCCTGTATTTTAAAGCAACTGGACATTTTTTTCTGTATGGCTATGCTAGCAATTCAGAGACCAAGTGAATTTCCTTTGCTTTAGTTCACTTTTATGTTTCTGACTTAATTAGGTTAAATACTGATGCGGCGTCGAAACTACAAAGCAAGGTACATTTTGTCGGTATAATCGGCACAGCAGTCCCCCGAAGCTACTATTTTACTAGTTTCCCCTTTATCCTTCCCGCATTTTTATTTATGGTTCCCCACCTTTGTTACGCAGAAGCAGCACAGAGTTAACACTTCTCAGGGCCTTGATTTTTTTCCTTTTTAATTAGCAGTCAATCCTAGCTATCACACCCTCACAGAATAGACCTTTCTCTTAGCAGTAGCTTTACACTCTACCATGTGGATAATACGTCTGTTGAGAGGTTCATGGGAGATGTTGTCTTTGGTATCACACAGAATGCTACAGGGAGGGGCGCTTGGGTGGCTCAGTGGGTTAAGCCTCTGCCTTCGGCTCAGGTCATGATCCCAGGGTCCTGGGATTGAGTCCCACATCTGGCATTCTGCTCAGTGAGAAGCCTGCTTTTCCCCCTCTCTCTCTGCCTGCTTGTGATCTCTGTCTGTCAAATAAATTAAGCCTTAAAAAAAAAAAAAAAGAAAGAAAAAGACTGCTGCAGGGAAAAGTCTTGCACGGATATTATTTTCTATTTCTGCCATCTGATCTTTAGGGCACAGCCCTACGAGTAGCAGATTCCTAGGGGAAGGGCAAATTCATATGAGATTTTGCTAAATATCGCCACATTTCTTTTCAAGGGGGTCATGCCCCTCTGCATCCCCACACACTCCACGCTAACTGAATTAAGTAGGTGATTCCACTTTTCATTTCTAGAAGTTCCATCTGGCTTTTTTTTCCAGATCTGCTAGGTCACATTCATGCTTTCTTTTTCCCTGTAGTCCCACACTTGTCTTTTATTCCTTTAAACAGACTAAGCATGATTGGTGTGGAGTCAGACCCTGACATTCCTGACTTTCTGAGCCTGTTTCTGCTTGCGGGGTGCAGCTGTTGGTGCCTGCCCATGGCGCCTGACTCATTTTTCACTGTATGCTGGTCACTGTCCTTGAACAGTGGGTTTGCAAGCTCCTTGAAGCCTAGGATAAACACCTTTCCTCCAGAGGATAGGCATTTGCTCTGCTGGGCACTTGGGAGAACGACAAGTCTAGGGATCCCCAAGAATTGAGAGGGAGGTTTCCTCGTGCTGTCAGCAGGAGTGAGTCCTGGTCCCTGTCCTTCTCTTCTTAGAGCAGGACTTTGCTTTCATTCCCTGCCACCTCCTCCCTCCCTCCCGTGCTCTGCTTGGGGCAAGAGCCACCTTCCCTGAAGTCTTCTGTGTTTACTGAGGGTGTATATTAGCCCTTGACATAGCAAAACAGAGAGACACTTACCTTCAGCCCTTAACCCCTGAGACCCTCAGGGCAAAGGGTCTCAGTGCGCCTCTTGGTTGCCCCCGCCCCAGCATTTGGCCTGGAAGTTCTTTACAACCTGTTGGCTCTTCCATACGGCAAGATATTTCTGGGGGTGCTTGGGTGGCTCAGGGGGTTAAGCCTCTGCCTTCGGCTCAGGTCATGATCTCAGGGTCCTGGGATGGAGCCCCGCATTGGGCTCTCTGCTCAGCGGGGAGCCTGCTTCCCCCTCTCTCTCTGCCTGCCTCTCTGCCTACTTGTGATCTCTGTCTGTCAAATAAATGAATAAAATATTTTTAAAAAAGATATTTCTGTATTTTTTCCAGCATTTTTAGTTAAAGCAGAAAGGCTGGTCTGACAGATCTGGCCCATCACGACCAGAGATAGATGTTCTACCATGCACATTTTTAAAAAGTAGCTTTTAATTAGGCAAGTAACGAGAATACATTGTCCTTTTAAAAAAAGTAAAATGTGTGCAATACTCGCCAGTTGATCTGCCAAAGATGGGTTTCTCTTCTAGCCATCAGGGACTAATTCAAGTCTTGTTATCTTTCGTTATGACTCAGAATGGTTCTTTTAATTAAAACACTTAAAACAAAATTGAAACTTTAAAACAATACGGACAGCATAAGGTCTCCTTTGATCACTACCCCACTTCAGGACATACAACGGGCATCCTGACTTCTAACGTCATAGATTACTTTCCAAGAGAGGTTTTCAAATTAGGAAAATATACCATAAAAAATTGATTTCCATCTTCTCCTGAATACTCAGAGGTTCGGACAACATTCACCTTGGCCTGGGTGTCCAGATATGGCACCCCTAGGATTTCCCCAGTTTGGCACAGTACTTGGTACCCCATGGTGTCTAATTCTGGAAGCTTCACCCATGGTCAACACCTGCCTGGTCTCTACAGAAGCCTGAATTTACAACTCCTAGCTGGTTGGTTCTCTCCTGAGGCTATTCAAGCAGTTTCTGGATTTTCCTTATTTAAAAAAAAAATTATATATATATATATACATACACATACATACAAATATACACACACACACACACACACACACACACACACACACACACACCCTGCACTCAGCATTTCCATAGGGATGTGTGTGTGTCTGTCTGAGAACACTGACAACATACGCCCACACAAAACCTTGTACACAAATGTTCATAGCAGAAACAGTCATATGGGCCAAAGCATCCAAGTGTCCATCAACCATCAAACGGACAAACAAAATGGGATACATCCACACGATGGGGTATTACGGCCATAAAAGGTAATGAAGTGGTGATTCGCACTACAAGGATGACCCCCAGACACATGATGCTAAGCGAAAGAAGCGAGTCACAGAAGACCACGTCTGTAGGATTCAATTTACACAAGACATTCAGAACAGGCAAGTCCAGAGAGACAGAAAGTAGACAGGTTGGCAGGGGGGTACGGCGGTGGGGGAGGGTGCTAGAGGGCACAGGATTTCTTTTGGGGGGTGATGAAATGTTCTAGAACAGAAAGTGGTGATGTTGGTTTGCACGACTCTGTAAATATTCTGCAACCACCAAAACGTGCTCTTGAAATGAGTGAATTGGGTGAGTGAGTTCTCTCTTTATAGAACTGTTACTTAAAAAACAATACTGCCATCAACGTCCGTGAACACTCTGGGCTTGCTGGGCCATAGGGCCATTTTATTTCTTCATTTCTCCAGAGTGGCTAAACCAGTTATCTACATAAACAGTGTGATCGTTGTTTCTTCAGGCCATTAGTTACTTTCTGTTTTGCCAGTCTAATGGATAAATGGAAAACATGGCATCTTTTTAAAATTTGTATCTCTTTTTAATTTGTATTTCCCTGGTTACCAGTTTTAGAATCTTTTTTTTTTTTTTAATGGGTAGTTTGGGTTTTTTATGATGTATCTGTTCATGTCCTACACTCATTTTTTTTATTGGGATGTCTTTTTTTTTTTTTAAAGATTTTATTTATTTGACAGAGAGAGACACAGTGAGAGAGGGAACACAAGCAGGGAGAGTGGGAGAGGGAGAAGCAGGCCTCCTGCTAAGCTGGGAACCTGATGCGGGGGGTTGAATCCAGGACCCTGGGATCATGACCCAAGCCAAAGTCAGACACTTAATGACTGAGCCCCCCAGGCATCCCTATTGGGATGTCTTTTGATTAATATGCATTTTTGATACATTCTATATAGGTATATACTTCATTTTATACTCTGCACATATTTTCCTCATATACAAATTTTTTTTTTAAAGATTTTATTTATTTATTTATTTGACAGACAGAGATCACAAGTAGATGGAGAGAGAGGCAGGCAGAGAGAGAGAGAGAGGAAGGGAAGCAGGCTCCCTGCTGAGCAGAGAGCCCGATGCGGGACTCGATCCCAGGACCCTGAGACCATGACCTGAGCCGAAGGCAGCGGCTTAACCCACTGAGCCACCCAGGCGCCCCTCCTCATATACAAATTTTTTTAAGGTTTTTTTTTAAAGGTCTTATTTATTTATTTGACAGAGATCACAAGTAGGCAGAGAGGCAGGCAGAGAGAGAGGAGAAAGCAGGCTCCCTGCTAACCAGAGAACCCGATTCAGAGCTCGATCCCAGGACCCTGGGATCATGACCTGAGCTGAAGGCAGAGGCTTTAACCCACTGAGCCACTCAGGCACCCCTACACAAATTTTTTATGTGTGTAAAATACTCATTAGGAAGAGCCTGGCACTTAGTTAGTAAATAGGAACTACTTCTTATAGTTAATAGGTGGAAAGGCAAGAATTGGTAAAGGTCTAACAGTCCACATACACCCATCTTTTTAAAAAGTTGACTTAATTAGTTACGCACTACTAGAAACACCCCCAGAGGAAGTGGAGGGCTCCAGGAGCTCTATTGCCTCCATTTTTCCTTCCTCCTCCCCCTCCCCTCCCCTCCGTAGTCTGCCCCTCCCCTTGTCTGTTCCCCCAGTCATTCAAGGCGAAAACCACCTTGGGTCTAAGACGAACTAAGCCCTAACTGGGCCCTGGAAATTTGGTGGATGCCTCTTTCTTGGACCGAGCCATGCTCACAGACCTCCCCTAATGGCACAGCAACAGGAGGGCTTCTTTTCCATGGTTTCCAGAAACACTGGGCACCGGAGCTGAACAGCGCGCACCAGCCAAGCGCTCATCTCCTCGGTCTCATGGGTGTGTCCCACCAAGACATTTACGCCGATATTTATTTTTACTTTTTTACGTTAGTTCCTGAACCGACCTCAGCAGATAAACACACCAACATGGAACACAATCAACCAAGAATAATGAAGTCAAAGTCAAGGTAAGGGCAATTTCCTTTCTAGTTTGTGGCTCTCAGAAGGAGCTTAAAACCGGATTCCTGGGAGGCTGGCTTGCCGGCGGGTTCCTTCCCACTGGACCCACTGCCGCTCTGGGACCCCGGCTGAGCACTGCAGGGGCCCAAAGAAGCCAGTCTTACGTTGCTGAGAAAGCAGGCGTGGTTGGGACCCTTTCCAAGCAAGGATGGCCCCTACACGGCAGGTGTATCAGCTCGTGCTCCGGCATGAGGCAGGCTGGGTCACGGTGTTTGGCCGGGAACAGTAGGGTAGACAAACCACAAGGCTAATTTCATCCCCCCAAGTTCATCTCAGCCCCTCATTGCTCACTGTTGACTCTAAGTGTCTCTCCTGCGTCACTTCCAGCCCAAGGGGGTCCCGTGTCATCGCTACAGGCATTGTGCCTTCCCAGAACTAGGAAATGAGAACTCAAAGCAGAGAGCTTCCACTGCACAGAGGGAAGGAGACAGACTCCTGGGGGCCGGCAGGGTGGCGGGGACGAGGTCGGCGGTGCTTCTATAAGAGGTGCCTCAAATTATATTCCAACCTCTTACCCCATCACTGCAGACCCACAAGGAAACCACTGCCGCTCACACCGACTATGGTGTAAAAATAGTCCATCAAGTCTATACAACTGTTTAGAAAAAATTTATTTGAACATATGAAAGGAAAATTTAGACCTCAATAAAACAGAGGAGCTCCTGGGCTGGGGCCCCCTGCCCGGTTCCCTGCCCGGCCCGCGCCGGGGCCCAGCTTCGAGCTCACAGAGCTCCCAGGGACCCGTCCCACTCACACGCAGAGACACCAGCGGGACCTGCAAATGCTGCTCATCACAGCCGTGCTCGGGGCAGTATGGGCTCCCCGCGCATCTGAAACGACCCACGGACACCGGCTCCAAGAATGGGCGTCTCCGCAGGACGCCCACACGGCTGGGCGCGCGCTGCGTCCTTCCTTCCACACGTCCCATCCGGACTTGAACGTGACCTGGCAGAAGGCCCCCTGGACTGCAATGCCGCGTAACGCCCGCACCAAGACAGTCCTGCTGGGGATGAGGGGCCACCGGCTGCCCGAAAAGGTCCTCTTCGAGGGGGTGGCTCCCCCTTTCTCTGGAAGGCTTCCTCCGGCCCGGGCGGAAGGCACACTGCCCCTCGGTGGCACCGGGGCCGGCCTAGCGGATGGGCCTGAACGGGAAGGTCATGCCCGACATGAACGTGTGCCCCGGGTGTGCGGGCAGGGCAGGGTGGGCGGCGGGGTGGGCCGGCACGGCCCCGTAGCCCAGCGGGGGCGTGTGGATGTGAGGGTAGAAGCCGGGGGGCAGCGCTGCGTGGGGCGCCTGCTGCACCGGGCCCGAGATCACCAGCTGGAGCAGGCTGTGAAGACAAGAACAGGGGTTAGGGACACGGCGGTCGGGCTGGCCTGTCCCCTCATGGACGCGGCGGCCCCCGGAAGGGGGAGAGGGCCTGGGC
This sequence comes from Mustela erminea, assembly GCF_009829155.1. Taxonomy (NCBI): domain Eukaryota; kingdom Metazoa; phylum Chordata; class Mammalia; order Carnivora; family Mustelidae; genus Mustela; species Mustela erminea. Next base: position 29,098,588 of record NC_045633.1, read on the forward strand.
ACGGTGGTGGCCCCACACACGCACTGGGAGATGCACCAAACGCAGGCACAGCACGTGGAAGTTTCCAGAGGGGGAACATGTCAACTCAGGACAGATGGGGGTGGCTTATGGCTGGGGTAGGGAGTGGGGGTTGGAGCAGAAGGAGGTGACCTGGAGGTGGCCAGATTGAGACCGGCCCGAGACAGAGGAGAGGGGAAGGGCTGGCAGTAGGAAAAGCAGGATCCTGCAGGCGACAATTCAGAGGGAACTGAGGAAACCACAGGGCAGGTGCCCAAGGCGAGGCAGGGACAGGGCTGCAGTCCACGGAAGCTCTGGGCACAGGCTCGGTGTCTGGGGCCTGGACCGGCTCAGGCCCAATCACCTATACTTAAGAGGGTTATGACCAAGGCAGGGCAGCAAGCAGGATGGCAGGCCACAGGGCGCCCAATGTCACTCGTAATGACTGAGTCCCAAATGAATTCCAGGCACAACACATGAACACGGGCCTTTCCGGGGCTCACACGTAAGCAGGGTGTAGGCCCTGCCCTCGGGATGGCCCAGGCCTGGACCCGGCCCTTTCCCAGCTTTAGGGGCCACCCTTCCACTCCCTCTCTGCGGAGCTCCCAACCCTCCTGCTTACCGGCTCCTTCCCTTCCGGGAGAGCCTTCTGCAGTCACTCTCCAGCCCTACGCATCACACCCAGGGTCTCCGCGGGAGGACCCAAGTCACCCCTTTGCCAACTCCCACCCATGACCACCCAAGCCCTAGGTGCCACGTGCCTCCACAGGCCTGTTCTCTGCGCTCCGTGGCTCAGGACACCCATGGCCTCCACCCTCCTCCTGGAATCCCTTTCAGTTTCCAATATTGGTCCCTTCTAAAACTCCCTGAAGAGTTCCCTCTGCCTGGCCCCCTCCTCGCCAATCCCACATTTCCTCCCAGCAAGATCAGCAAAGATTCCTAAGCCTCCCAGCGCCACGCGCTTCGCAGGCCTTAGCGGGCCTACTTCCTGCGGCCAACCCCGAATACCCAATCATGCCCTAATCGGAGAAACTTCTTGGGCCCTCTCCTCTTCAGGACAGAGGCCTCCTTTCCCAGCCCCGCCTCTTCCCTTTCTCCCCTGCAGATGGACAGACTACGCTTGCTCTCCAGCCACAACCCAGGGCCGTGGCTCTGGCTGGCTTCTGTGTCTCTGCAGCGTCTAAGTCACTCTCGCCACAGCACCAAATCTGCCTGCCCGGTCCTGTTCACACCCATCATTCACCCTGAGGACTTCCTCATCCCACCAGGCCACACCTTCCCTGCACACGACCCTGCCTTGTCCAGGAACAACCCCAGGCCACTTTGCCCTGGCCACCGGCCGCCACCTACCTGGAACTCTGGCAGTGGGGGCTAAGTCTTCTGCAGACTGACCCTCACCTCTCCCACCCCTGAAGATAAAGTCTGGTGCTCAGAGCCCACAGGAGGAGCTCAGAAAGTAAACCCAAGGCATGAAGAAAGTTGGTGCCTTCTAGTGGCCTAAAGCTCTTTGGAGCCCCTTTTCTTTTACATTTTTTTAGAAAGATTTTGTTTATTTATTTGACAGAGAGAGAGATTGAGAGCAGAAGCAGGGGCAGCAGCAGAGGGAAAGGGAGAAGCAAGCTTCCGACTGAGCAGGGAGCCTGATGTGGGGCTCGCTCCCAGGACCCTGGGATCATGACCTGAGCCGAAGGCAGAGGTTTAACCAACGAACCACCCAGGCGCCCCCGGAGCACCTTTTCATTTATGTTACCACATATTTTTTTTTTTTAAATAACTCACAGTGAGAAAGTCACTCCAAATAAGCAAACACAGAAACAAATCTAAGAAGCATTACAAAAGCAAAATTTAAGTCATATGCTCGGTTGAATCTGCACACCCTGCCAGAGATAAAAGGGGTTTCAAGAAGTTTCCAGTCTAGGGGTGCCCGGGTGGCTGTCATTAAGCATCCGTCTTTGGCTCAGATCATGATCTCAGGTCCTGGGGCAGAGTCCCGTGTTGGGCTCCCCGATCAGCAGGGAGCCTGCTTCTCCCTCTTCCTCTCCCCCTGCTGTGTTCCCTCTCACTCTCTCTTTCCATCAAATAAACAAATAAAACCTTAAAAAAAAAAAAAAGAAGTTTCCAGTCGATTCAGAAAAAAAATTAACAGAAAAGAGATTACTATCAAAAGTCAAAGAAGTTTTCCAAGTGGCTCTGTGTCCTGTCTTTCCCCGCGTAGCTGCCAGGCTGCCCCTGGGAGGGTGGGTTTTGGGCCATATGACTCAGGATGGGGCCCAGCACAGGCTGTGAAGACGTTTCCCTGGGATTCCAATGGGGGACCCCTGGTCACAATGCTAAGACGAGAAAGGATTTAGACCCTGTCCCTGCTCTAATGGCCTGAAACCCAACACATTAGATAACAGCTGTGCAGAGAGACAGGAAACAGTACGGAGAGATTATTGCAGGAGGAGCACAAAATTGCCAACTCAGTAATGATGTCCTCAGATGCCAGGGGAAAAAGAAAGAAAGGAACATTGTGGGCTCCTAAGGGGCAGGTGGCTCTCTGGGCAAGCTGTCCATTCTGCTGACAAAATATGCCAAGCGGCCCATTCTGTTCCTCCAGGACCCACACACTCTACCCACTTGGTTTCCGCCTCGGCCCAGACACCTGCCAAAGCCGCAAGGCCTTGGCACCAAGATCTCCAACCGCACAGGAGCGCACAGTCCTCGGGCCACGACTACTGTCGCCGTCAGCTTGTGAGCCGGCTCCTGGCCACTCCTCTGGCCCTAGGTGATGCCTGTGGTCAGCCTGTCATCCGTGCTCAGACTCCCAGCCCTGGGCAGCTGTGAGCACCCACCCCACAGGGGGCCTGGCGGGCGGGCTTGCCCTCTGTCCGCTGTCCGAGACCACCGGCCCCGGAGCCCTAGCCGATAAAGGCCAACGCGAGCCTCTGCAGAAAGGAGGATGTTGGTCATCCTACGAACTTCACTCCGTTGGCTTCTGTCCCTGTGCACACCAGGAGGGAGCTGTGTGCTCAGCTACAAGCTCTCCCTCACTTAGTGGCCACAGTTACTCTCTGGAGTGGATACATAATTTCTGTCCCTCAGATGTATCTCTCCTAAGTTACTAAGTATCCCCATGCTTCCCACCGGGGAGGTTGCCTCTGGTATTTTGCTACTGATGATTCTGCATTTGCCTGAAACGTTCTCACACACACAGCTTTTGCTTCTTAGAGTCCGTGAAATTAATCAGAGGAAGGGACATTCCGACGTCATGACAACAGTAAGTGGACCAGCAGCTGCTGCTTCTTAGATACGCAAGAAGACAAGAATGCTGTTCGGAGGGCTTTCTGTGTTTTCACTCTAATCCTCACAAAAATCCTAGCAGGCAGGAGTGGCAGGGGGACAGGAGACAGGAACGATTATTTTCTCGATTTTACAAAGGCAGTGCAAGTCCAGGAAACCGCTCAGGGTCACACAGAGAGCAAGACGCCAGCCTGGACCTCTCCCCAGGAGCCGTGTGACCCCACAGCCCTGCTCTTCCCCCACTATTCGCAGGGCTTCTCCCAAATGATGACAATAAGTGCCACTTACAAACAGGCCAGGAGCTGACACACAGCGCCGCATTTAGTCTTCACTACGACTCTCTGACACAGGCGCATCATCCCCCCAGCTTTACCAGGGAGGAAAGAGAGGCTCCGAGACAGGTGAAGAAATTGCCACAGCCTCGGAGAAAACCAGGGACAATCACACTCAGAAGCCACTCAGTGCTGCCACCCAGCGACAAAGCCTAAAATGACATGCGGTGCCCCTGGGCCATGGTTCTGAGGGGTTTTTTTCCACAGGGCTGCGCCACCCACACTGTCACGGGCCGTGTGCATGCACAAATGTCAAAGTCACCACGAACCACAAATGCTAACTTAGCGAGCGGTCAATGACTCCGACCTGGGTCTGGTTTCTTCCCCGGACCCCTGGACAGGATGGCCACACCTCTTCGATGTACGCTTCACTTGGGCTTTCTCTCCTGTGGGTCATGCTATCTTATCCCCCGTCAGGTCCCGAGGGGGCTCCTGACATACAGAAGCTTCAGACCCTGCAGCCCACTCTCCCCGAGGAGGCCAGGACAAGAGCCCCACCCCACCCCACCCCACCGCAGGCCAATGCCTTCGAGAACACTTACTTATTATGGGGCAGCCTGGAGCACAAAGTTCTCAGGTCATCTGAAATCAAGGAGACACAAAATCAGGAACAGACTGGAGACAACAAGGGGAAACTGTCACTGAGATCTTTTCAAGGATGCTGGCTGGACAGCAGTTGTGTCTTAACTGCAACTTCCTAGCATCGCTTAGAAACTGCGCTCTTTCTTCTTTTGATTCTTGCTTTAACAACTAGGCCCCAGACTGAATACGTGACTCAAGAAGGCGAGCAGGTCTATTGGTCATTTGTCAGGTAGCTGGGAAAGGGCCTGGAGGCAGGGCTCTTGCAGAGTGGATCAGATGCCCCAGGCGCGGTGGGAACCGCACCACAGTGACGCTGCTTGGGGCCAGAGGCAATGCCTGCCAGTGCACAGTCCCTAAACCAGCACAGGTGTTTATCAGACACTGGGAGCCTTCCAGCACTGAAGTATAGGAGAATCACGGACCCAGAAACAGGTGCTGGGGATGCTTCCTGTCCTTGAACCTGGGCACTGTGCTGTATGAAACTTATGCCTCAATAAAAACGGGGCTACAGGAAAAGATAAGGTTCTCTAGGGGTGCCTGGGTGGCTCAGTAGGTTAAAGCCTCTGCCTTCGGCTCAGGTCATGATCTCAGGGTCCTGGGATTGAGCCCCGCATCGGGCTCTCTGCTCAGCAGGAAGCCTGTTTCCCTTCCTCTCTGTCTGTCTGCCTCTCTGCCTACTTGTGATCTCTGTCTGTCAAATGAATAAATAAAATCTTTAAAAAAAGATAAGGTTCTCTACGAGGAAAGAAGGTGACATCCTCACTCTGGAGGAGTCCCCAGTCCTGGGCAAAGCAGCCAGGAGACGCACAGACGTCACGGCCAGCATTCTACCTGGGTCCGCTCTGCGACTTCACCCCAGTCCCCTGTGCTAAGAGGAAAGAGATCGTAAAAAAAAGCAGAGACGAGTTACTCGTCCCGGAACCCGTGCTTTCCTTCAGGAGGGCCCGGGGCCAGGGAGTCACCCACCTCTCGTACACAGCAGCGCCCCGGAGGCCATGGCCACCTGCAGGGCCTGTGCCAGTCGGTCCAGCGAGAGCTCGATCTCCTGGGAGGCGTTCAGGGGGTTCAGTTCATCTGCCAACCTGTTGATCTCCTCTACCAGCGGGACCATGTGGTCAAACAGGATGAGGCCCATGCGGCCGTAGAGATTCTTCTCGGTTAAGTGCACTGGCAACATCATGAGGACCTGCAGGACACTGAGGTGGAGTTTCGAGTACAACAGGTGGGAGTCTCTGTCCATCCCTCCTGAGTCCTTCGTAACCTTGGTCGGGACGTGGCCGTTAGACAGGGAGGGCTTCTTCTTCCTTTTGTAAGCCAGGGGGGCCTTCACGCACCAGCGGATCAACCCAGTGAGCGGGGTGAGCTCTAAAAATCCTATCGGGAGATTGGCCGCAATCGGAGTATTTAAAAAAGTGATGAGAATCAACCTCGGGTCCTCGAAAATCCAGCCGACAATCATTTCAAGCAAGTCCAATGGTGGGATGAGGTCATCTGCCAACAAAGACACTTTAAGTCACATGGGTTTGCAGCCCTGGTGACGCCACTTACCCTAACCCTAACACTTGCGGCGGCTGGGGAGATGGGCCCCCTACCAGCATGGTACCCAGCTCCCGACATTCAGACCATGTGCTGTTTATTTTCTGTCCCCTTTCCGAGAACATCGGCTTCATGAGGGCTGGGACTCCTGTCTTAGTTGGGGATTCTCCCCAGGGCCACGACTGTCTGGCCACAGTAGGGCTTAAAAACATATTTGTTAAATAAACAATTCTCTAGGACTCCACCAAACTTTGAAGTTTGTCCCCTGGGTCAATTTAAATAAATTCCCACACTTTTTATGTCCCAAACTGCCACCACAGCTCAGCCCTTCCCATAGTGTCTGTCCCTCTGCTGGTGTCGCCTCTGTGGCCCAGTGACGGCTGCGGTGGCCTTCATAGAGCAGCTCAGGGTGCGGTCGGATGTTCAGCTGGTGGCCAAGAGCCATCCCAGCCGCAGATGTGGAATCTTTGTCTAAGCAGAGCCTGACCTCCTCTACGTGGCACTTTCTACAAAGCAAGTGTTGCCGTTTTTTGGGGGTCTATGAGCCAGGCACTGGTCTAAATCCTTTCCACAGATCAACTCAATCCACCAACAACCGCCTGTTATCAGAGGCAGGAGGCGCAGTGATATTAAGTCTCTCTCCCAGGACTCGCGAAAAGTGTGTGGTGGGCCCAGACGTGACCCCAGAGGGTCTGGCTCTCGACCGCCCGGCTGCACTGCCCACCCCGGGCCTGGCACACAACGCCCAGAAGGTATCTGTGAGTGTGGGACTGGGTCCCCGCCCTTCTGTCTCTGGGGCGGTGCGGCCCCCAGCTCACGGAGAGCTAAGATGGGTCCCCTTCCGGGATGCCGAGGCCAGAGACAAGCACGAGAGAGGAGTGCAGGGCGAGTGGGACACGTGTGGGCAGAGGATCCTCTTTCTCCAGAGACATGGCTCTTTCCCACTTGAGATCATGTCGACCTCCTGACTGGGAGTTCGACTGTGCCCTGCCCTTCTGCTATAAATGAGGACAACGGTAGGTAACCACTGTCCCCTGTGGTTCTCACTTGGCAAAATAAATGTTGGGGGAGCCCATGTCTGGCCCCTCGAGCCCCCCGGAGAGGTTTGTGCATGAGAAATGCCAGTCTCATACACGCGTCCAGCAGACCACCCTGTCCAGCACCCACCCCCATCTAAGTGGAGGCGTCTCCAAGAGCCCGAAGCTGTGTGTGTCTGGTGCCCAGGGAGCGTGTGACCCAAGTCTCTGCACCATTCAGGTAAGAGGAGGTCCTGTCTCCTGAGGTGAGCTGCTTCTGTCTTGTGGTTTTGAAGGCACAGAGTCCCCAGGAGGGCTCTCCCGTCACCAGAGGCCCCCAAGAGCAGCATTAGTCACCATCCTGACTGCAGAATCCAGCTCCGCCTCTACAGCCCCCACCAGGTGCCTGGTGACCTCCCCACCTCCTAACTCACCAAGCTGGACATGTTAAAGATGCAAAGCTTTTGGTATGTCTGTCATACCTCCATGACGTGGTCATGAAATCACATCCCTGACACATCAGACGGGCAAAGGGGCTTAAGAGAAAAATACCGCGCCTCATCTCCATTCCAGAACACTGGCGGTATGCTCTGAACATGACCGCCTTTTGTGCGCTGTCTAATATGTCCCCAGTGTTAAGGGCAGTTCTGGTCCTTGAAGGTCTGGAATAACCGATGGCTTGGAAATGAAACCGTGGTGCAGTACAGTGGGTTTAAGGAAACCTTTTCTACAGGAAACCAGAGGGCCTGCTACTGTTCCCAGCTAAGAACAGCTCTGAGAAAGCCTTTGCAGGAGAGCGCCAGGGAACGGGCTCACTCTAACAGCAGGGCACCCACCGCTCACAACATCTGCCTCCCAGCCCAGGGGCATGTTGCTGGGACAGAAACAGTTTGAAAGTACTTGTGACTGTGATACACAATTCCGTGTTCGCACTCTGTCCACACAAACGTTCCTAAGAGAACTAAAAAAACTGAACAGCATGGCGGGGAAAGGTAGAAATAAAAGGAGAATCAACCATGATCCCGGAGCTGCTGGACTGAACACAAACGGAAGGGCTGCTGAGGGCTCCCCAGCAGCTGGTTTCGCTATCAGACTGAGATAAGACGCTGTCAACCCCCAAAGCAGAGGAGGAGGAACCTGAAACAGAAGAGTGGGCTTTGAGTCCGACTCTGCAGAAAAAGCGCTCACCGCGGTGAGGCCCGAAACTTCCCCAGGGGCCGCATGGGCCGTGGGGCTCACACGGGCACACAGATGTGAAAGGATGCGCTGTTCCGCAAAGCCCGGTCAATCCATGTTCCCCGGAACCCACCCCTGCGGGAGGCGAGTAAGCAGCAGAGCCTAGTGAACGTAGGCCTGCGACTCCTGCTCTAATTCAGACAGAGCTGGTCAACCTGTACTGGTTTTCTTTATTCAGAGCTGTATAAAGTGATCGGACCAGAGGGCTGTGATGCTCAGGACGGGGACAGGGGGCAGAGGACACGGGCCCCTCCCAGCCGAAGCCAAATGCCATCTGCTGGCTGCCCTGAGGACTTCACCTGGCATCTTCCCAAGAAAGCCTCAAAAACATCACCACGGTGGAAGTGACATGCGTGCCTCCTGGCGCCATATGCCCGGGACACATCATCGCCTAGGCAGGGTTGTTGCCAAAAATGTTGAACTTGAACCCTGCATACGGAAACAGTCTGATCAATCTAAATCGAGAGATACTCTGAAAAACAACAGGCCCGGGCTCTTCAAAAAACATCGATGTCCTAAGAGATTTTTTTTTTAAATGCTTCATCTGTTCAAGACTTAAAAAGATCAGAGGGACATGACAACTCTGTAACGTATGATCCCTGAAGGGATCCTGAGCTCTCCTGACCTTTCGAAGCAAGGGAGGAAAAAGGCTCTAAGAGACATTATTGAGACAATTAAGGAAGCTGAAGACAGGCTATGTAAGAAATAATAGAATTCCCTCGATGTTTAATTTCTCAGGCTCCAAGATAACGGTACCAGGGTTACGTAAGGGAAAGCTCTCGTTCTCGGGGGACAGATACACGCTGAAGTACTTGGTATGTGATGTTGTTAACAAACTCTTGAAAGTTCAGGAAAACCAAATATTCTGGAATGTGTGTGTAAGAGAGGAAGGGCAAGAAAGCCCATGGCACGTGTTAACAGGGGCTGAAATCTAGGTGAGAGTCTCGCAACTTCTAATAGTCTCACTACCTTCCTGAAGTGTTGCTATTTTCCAAAATAAAAACTGAGGGATTAAAAAAAAAAAAAAAAAGAAAATCACGTCTGGGGAGAAAGCCACGTCTTCCCCAGACATCAGACGCCAGCATTTGCAGGCTGCCTGCCACTCGGGACGGTCCCTGAGTCAGCCGAGTGGGAGGCACTAAGGAAAGCTTCCCGCTGGCAAATTCCAGAAGTCCAGGCGGTCCCTTCCTTTCCCTTTCAGCCTAAAAGAAAACACACATTTCAGAGAAAAAACAAAAGGCCAGAGCATCCACCGGGCTTTCCGCCTGGGTGTTCGGTGGGAAGAAGAGTGGCAGTCACCTGAGCGACCTCAGCGGCCTGTTTAGAGTTTACCTGATGACAGGTCATAGAGCGCGGTGACGGAGGTAATGAGCTGGCAGCAGAAGCGAGGGCTGGCGCTGAGGATCTGCTTCAGCGTCTGCACGGATCCCGGCACCAGACAGCAGTAGTCATCCACGAGGGCCCTGGCTAACCTCACGCAGTAGACCACAGGCGTCCTCTGGAAAGAAGCCACAGTGCATGTAACTACAGGCGTCATGAGGTCACGGGTGACAAAGCTGTACGCGTGGAGGAGACCACCAGCGCTGGCGGCACCGCTCCCAACAGGCGAAAAAGATGTTCAGAGTTCACTCGGAAGCCAGGTCGAGGCAAACCCAAGGCCACAGGCCCAATCCACCCTGCCACCTGTTTTTTTGCAAAGCAACTTCTACTGATACATGCATCAGCTTGGCTGTTTGCTGACTGTGTAAGGCTGCTCCCTACCCGGCACGGGCAGAGGGGACTGCTTGTGACGGACTATATGATCCGCAGAACTTAAAGCATGGACCATCCTGCCCTTTACGAGAAAGGCCTGCTGACTTGCTCTGAAGTTCACTTAGGAAAGGTAACTTGCGACTTCAGGTGAGGAAATGACAACTTTTGTGACCCTCCAGGTGAGGCTCCAAAGACAAAAATGAGCAGGTGTTACCACTTTAAAGAGCTCATGGAGAGTCTGGGATTGCCCCTGTGATTCTGGAGCAGCGTGGTCCTACTCTTACAGGTTTCTGTGATACTCTCAAATTCTCTATCAGCACCCTCCGCTGCTTTTTCCCTCCCCCACCCTCATCAGAGGCCAATCTGTAGCTCCTGCCACATTCCACGGCTGCTCAGGACGCTCCAGGTCCAGGGCACCGATGTGGCCTACAGGGAGGTGCAGGGTGGGGAGAACCACAAGGAGAAAGCAAGCCAGATTGTTCCCTCGGGCTGAACTCTGCCCCCACCACCTCAAACCAACCATCCCGCCTTCCCCAATGGGAAGCTGCAGCCCCTCGCCCCAGCGTGGCAAATCTTGGCTCAAATCACTAGGACCCTTTCCTGTCACTGACATCTGCTTTTGCTTTGCCAGAAAGCCAGCGCGACAGCATCAGGAGAAATGAGAAATTACGTGATGAATTAGAAGATGCGAAGCCTGACTTCACTAGGTGATTGATGAAGGGACAGAGGTAACTGTGATATTAAATACAACACACGTGATCGATTCAGATGGCCCAGAAACCAGCCTGGTGACAATTAAGGTACGGATTCCACTGAGACTTACCTGGGTGCCACAGAGAACAGTATATTTTCTTCTAGCCAAATTTTGAGGATAAACAGATTTCAAGGAAAACATCTACATAAACTGGAGAAACAAACCCAACACCAAAGGCTTCAAGTACTTGAGAATGAAGCAGGTTTGTGAAACTGAACATGGTAAATTCTTTTAGCTTAGCTGAGAATCATGTTAATCTCAATTCTGAGTTAACAATTACTCTACGTGGATTATCAATTTTTGAAAGACTCTGAGCAACAAAAGCAAAACAAAATGAATCTTTCAAAATACCATCTAACACCAAATCTATTGATATTGTTTGATATTTAAAAACATTCTAGGGGCGCCTGCGTGGCTCAGTGGGTTAAAGCCTCTGCCTTCAGCTCAGGTCATGATCCCAGGGTCCTAGGATCGAGCCCCGCATCAGGCTCTCTGCTGAGTGGGGAGCCTGCTTCCCCCCTCTCTCTGCCTGTCTCTCTGCCTAGTTGTGATCTCTGTCAAATAAATAAATAAATAATCTTAAAAAAAAAAATTCTAAAAGGCTCATGTGCCACACCCATTAGAAGAGCCGGGATCGGGATGCCTGGGTGGCTCAGTTGGTTGGACGACTGCCTTCGGCTCAGGTCATGATCCCAGAGTCACGGGATCGAGTCCCGCATCGGACTCCCAGCTCCATGGGGAGTCTGCTTCTCCCTCTGACCTTCTCCTCGCTCATGCTCTCTCTCACTGTCTCTCTCTCAAATAAATAAAAATAAAAATAAAATTTTAAAAAAAAAGAGCCAGGATCTTTGTAATGTCACCCTGCAACAAGGTGAAACAATTCACATGCTTACTGACCTGTGTAATTTACTTACTTTAGAAAAAAAAAAATCTATCTTTGAGGCCACATTATGCATAGCTGTTTTCAAAATCCTACCATATCATTTTCAATCAAGGAAAAATGATATTTTGCTTATTCTGGAGATGAAGAACTTTCTTTTTTTCTCTTAAATTCATTTACCATTACAAACAAGTTTTGTTAGGAATGGGTACTACCTGTATCTAACCGTAGGTGTGGAGTATTAGCAGACAGGGCAGTGACACCAAGGAGATAACCCACAGAAAATGCCTCTCCCAAAATCCAATTAAGGGGTACTAAACTCCTCTTCAGAGCCTCTCTGGAGAAGGCTATTTCTCGGGTAGTACCTGGAGCCAGGAAGCCGCACACTCCAACACTGGGATCCGACACACAGCCACAGCCATGGAGACCAGTTTTCCCAACAAGCTCATCCGGCTGTCATCAGCCTTGTTCCCTTGGGGGCTGAAAAGGGACGAGAAAATAATCTGCCGGACAGAGTCCTTGGTTTGCTCCTGGAAATAATTGCACATGATTTCAAGAAGTTGGAGCTCCTGAAGTGAATTCAACCTCTGCAAAAACAAATCCAAGAGAAGCGGTAAGAAACTTAGCTTTAACGTGCGCACTAATCCATACGGTAAGAAAACAGGAAATATCCTATTTTCCCCCTGGGAACTGTTCACCCCTCTAAAGCCTGGGTCCCAGGGGGAAGAACTCTGTTAATCCCGGGAAATGTCAGTATACAGAATTCGACATCCTCCTGGGGCCCTCGGGATGATGACCTACAGCGGTCTGAGACTCGATTACAGGCCTTTAACGTCTCTTCCTGCAGCACCGCCGAGACCGGGCTGTCGCACGCCCGGCAAGCAGGCCCACAGCCGAGCAATGCTCAGGAAGCCAGAGCAGGTGGACTGGGGCTGCTGCGAAGGAGCGCGGCCCGGGGCGAGAACGGCGCCGCCGGTGGGAAGAGGGTCTGTGGTTGGCCAAGGCTTGTCACCGCGAGGGGCGGGAAAGAAGCGGGAGTTTCCTTCTCGCGGCCGCCCGCCGCACCTTGGGCTGCGCGCCGCGCTCCTTGGGCACCTGGAACACGAACTCCTCGAGCAGCTCCACGGGGCCCTTGTCCACGATGGGCAGCGGCGCGCTCTGCAGCTGGCTGCTGAAGTAGATGTCCAGGTGGTACAGCACCTCCTTGGCGGCGCTCAGCGCGTCGCGGCGCAGCAGCGAGTGGCGGATGTCGCTCATGGTGCGGCCGCTGCGGCCCGGGGCGCCCGGAGCGCGTCGGGACTTCCGCCCCGGGCCCCGCGGGCGCGCCCGCCGCCGCCGCCGCCGCCGCCGAGACAAAGAGGCCGCGACCCGGCCTCCGCCCGCCGACCCCGGCGCCCGTCCGCCCGCCGCTCCCGCTCCGGCCCGCTCAGGGGGCCATCGCTGCCGCCGCCGCCGCCGGCCAGCGGGCTCCCGGCTGTGCGAGTGCGGCGCCACCGAGGGCAGCGGGAGCCCGTCGCCGCGGAGCCGAACGGCGGCGGAATGCCGAGCGCGGCGACGGCGGCCCGCAGGGGCCAAGCGCAGGCGGCCGCGAGGGCTGGCTCTCAAGAGGGCGCCACCTGGCGGCGCGGCCCGCCCGCGCGGAGGGAGGCACGCCCCGCCCCACAGGCCCCGCCCCCGGGCTCTGCGACCGCCCCCGGACCTGGGGCCCGGCGCTCGGCGGCGCTGACCTGGGCGGCCGCGCCCACCACTGAACGCTCACTGGGCTTGGCGCTCCACCCGCCCGCGCGCCGGACGTGAAGCTCCGCGGGCTTCCTTTGCGCGGCGCTCTAAGTCCATTGATTGATTTCACCGCGTTTTTCCACCTGTAACAGAGGCGTGGTGGTGCAGGGCCGCGTCAAAGGGTGTGTCTAGTCTGGAACTCTTGGGGCTGCAGTGACAAATGATGCCATCCGACCCCCCGCCTCCCGAGTCCCCCTACTGCCCAATCCCCTCCAGTGCGGCTGGCCATGGGAATCCTAGGTGTCCTGCTCCTGAAAACTCTCCCCTCCCCAAAATCCTCAACACTTTCTCTCTTCTGCATCCATTTTAAAAATAGGGCAGAAAAAACTTGAACATGGCCACTAGAAGCCAGGGCAGGGCAGCCGGGGGACCACAAGTGCAAGATGGGTCCTGTGTAAAAGGCCCATGCCTGCCAAAAAAGGGGCTTGGGTGAGGGTGTTGAGCATGACTAAGGAGATGAAGAGCCAAGTCCTCTCCCTGGGAGAGCTGGAAAGGGCATCACAGAGGTACAGCTGGTACAACCCTACCTCACTGAGACTCTCCTGCACATCAGGGGACACAGTCAAGACCCTTCCTTCGGAAGCCTCGAATCTACAGTGGGAGACCAAGGTTCGCTGGAACCTCTGCGAAGTCATCTTTGATGCCCTTGGCACCAGGACTTGAGATAAACTCCATTCCAACAGGCTGAGGGAACAGAGGATGAACAGGGAAGATTTCTACCACGGGAATCAGCGTGGCAGTTGTACGGATTAAGCATCCAGGAAACACGAGTTTTCTCTTCCCTTCCTGAACCCCTGAGAGCCCATCGATAAACATGCAGAAACCAGAAAAAAAGACCACCCCCCCCCCGCAAAACCAAGAAACACCACACCAACTCTTAGAAAGTATCTATTTGTATAAATAAATTTATACTATATTTAAGTGGCAGTAACACTTCCCATTCTTAGTTTTTCTTTCTCTCATAATGTGCAGTGGCAGGAAGGAAGATCTCTCTGAGGTTGCTCCAAAGCCCATGGGAGTGAATGTTCCGGTAGACCTGGGGCTCTGCTGAAGGGGGCCGGGCCGCGTGGGGGCAGTGTTGACACCAGGCCCGGTCACCTCGGTACCACTCGTTAGTGGTCTGGTTGGTGGCAGCCAGGTACAAAGCAAAGCACAGGTAGCCCCCCAGGAGGAGGCTCAGCATGACGACAAAGCCCAGCATGAAGACAATCCTCGGGAAGGTAACGAACAGGTACTGGGGGCAAAGAAGAAACAGCACGTTAGGCAGCCAGGCTGGGACAGAAGAAAGGGTTGCACCCTCCAGCTGCAGCCCAGTCCGCAAACACTCGAGAGCTGCCCACCCAGCTCCCCGACCTGCATATACATCTGACCATCTAAACACAAAACCGAACCACAAGCAGCACTGAAAAACAGCCCGGGAGGAAACCCAAGTATGTACAAGAGTTCCAAGTGAGCTAAATGAAACGTGTACACTGAGGGAAAAGGGAAAGGATACTCCCAGGAGGGAGTGTCTTCCCGGTTAGCGGTGTATAAAACAAAGCCCTAACTACAGACCTGAGTTCATGCATCAAAATCAAGTCCAGATGGACAGAGATCACTCTCTCTCTCAACACAGCATGACCATGGAAATGCGCATACAAGAGTATTCACTACACTGATTTTAATGGCCCCTCTTCCTAAAAGAAACACGTTAAATGTCCATCCACAGGGGTGCCTGGGTGGCTCAGTGGTTAAAGCCTCTGCCTTCGGCTCGGATCATGATCCCAGGCTCCTGGGATCTGGTCCCACATCGGCCTCTCTGCTCCGCGGGGAGACTGCTTCCTCCTCTCTCTCTGCCTTGCCTCTCGGCCTACTTGTGATCTCTCTCTGTCAAATAAATGGATAAAATCTTAAAAAAAAAAAAAAAAAAAGTCCATCCACAAGGAAGTCAAACCTTGGGATAGTCACGCTCTGGAATAAAAAGGAGCCAATAAAAATGAGATCAATTTCTACGTTCCAATTTGGAAAAGACACTGATAAAAGACTGTTGGATGTGAAAGACAAGAGGTGAGGCTCACAATGGGATCATATTTGTGTAAAAACAAAAAGATTCTATGAAACTCCCTATGACTATATAAACACACAAAAGAAAAAAGACTGAATGAAATGTTCACACAAAACTACAGAAGTAGGGATGCCTGGGTGGCTCAGTTGGTTAAGCTGCTGCCTTCGGCTCAGGTCATGATCCCAGAGGCCTGGGATTGAGTCCCATGTCGGGCTCCTTGCTCAGTGGGGAACCTGTTTCTCTCTCTGCCTCTGCCTGCCACTCTGCCTGCTTGTGCTTTCTCTCTCTCTCTCTCTCTGACAAATAAATGAATAAATAAAATCTTAAAAAAAAAAAAACAACAATAACAACAACAACTACAGAAGGAGTTGCCCTTGGGGTGTGAAGTTGTTAGGAGGGGAGGGGCGAATCTCCCAGTTTTCTTTTCATTTCTTCCTAAAGATGTTTAAAATTTCATGCTTCTCTCCCCAGCTTTACTGAGATATAATTGACAGGACACTGAAAGTTTAAGGTGCATAATATGACATACAGCAAATGATTACAACAGGCTTCGTTAATACATCCATCACCACATATGGTTACAATGTTTTTTTTTTTTGTGATGAGAACTTTTAAAACCCACTCTCTTAGCAACCATCAAATATACAACACAGTATTGTTAACTACAGTTCCCAGGCTGTACATTGTATCCCCAGGACTTCCTCATCTTTCAAATATGACTCTGTACCTTTAACTACCTATGCCCAATTCCCCACCTTCTCCGTCTTTATTTTTTTTTTTAAACGCTTCTGACTGCTTGAATTTTTATGTTATTTTTTAAAATAAAGAAAATGAATTTTGAAAGAGGTCAGTATTTTTATAAAAATATTTTGTTTACTTGAGAGAGAAAGAGAGAGAGAACAAGTTGGGGGGTGGGCAGAGGGTGAGAGAGAAACCAAATTCCTGCTGAGCAGGGAGCCAGATGAGGGACTCGATGCCAGGACCCTGAGATCATGGCCTGAGCTGTAGGCAGACGTTTAACTGAGCCACCCAGGTGCCCCAAGAGTTCAGTATATTTGAAAGTCAGGAGTAAGAGAGAAGTAGATGCATCTCTTGACAGGGGAGATTTTCTAACTGAAGTTATAAAGAAAAGAGATATATTAGATGAGAAAGGAGGTCTAAGTTTTTTAATACAGAAAAGGATACATAAATTGAAAACAAATAGAAGAATAAACTGTCATTACTGCATGATCTCAAATCAAAAGTAATTCTAGTATCAAATAGGTAAACATTTAAAAGGACATAATTCATAAAAGATCTACAAATAACTGACAAATGAGAAAAGTAATCAAAAGCAATGAAAGAAACAGAATTTTTAAAAAGGATAC
This sequence comes from Mustela erminea, assembly GCF_009829155.1. Lineage (NCBI taxonomy): Eukaryota > Metazoa > Chordata > Mammalia > Carnivora > Mustelidae > Mustela > Mustela erminea. The sequence continues at coordinate 29,115,145 of NC_045633.1, forward strand.
ACAGTAGTTTCCTACCAAATTAGAAGCACCTGCTGCCCCCGGGCATCCTCAATGCCAGCTCTGACTCAACGAAATGAACACTGATAAAAATATATATTCAAGTCAAAAGATTTATAAATGTCAATAATCTCTGATCCAGTACATATTTTTTGGAATTTATCCTACACAAAGTCCTAAGTACAAAGACAAAACTATATACACTGCAAAGGGGAAAACACACTTCACCCATGGAGAGAGCTGTGTATCACGGGTCCCATGTCCCACCTGATGGGAAGTAACATGAAATACACATCCCTACCTAGGAAGCATTCTTGCCAAAAATATTTAACTTGAATCTAATCAGGGCTCTAGACTAACTTCCAGTTCACATTAATATGAAGGAACAGAGGAAAATCTGTTGACAGAAGTAGGAAAAAGGCAAATTTAGAACAAGGGACATCCTAAAAGACAACCAACTAAACTACTAAATGTCAATTTCATGAAAAAAAAAAAAGCAGGGGCATTATTTTAAACAGACTAACAAGACAACATTCAGTTGCCTAACGATGAGGTGAAATCTGGTTCAAGGAGGTAAAAAAGCTATAAAAGATTCATTTGAAAAAAATGAAAAAAAAAAAAGAGAAACAGTGGGGATATTTCAATATGGACTAGATGATTTAGTACCTATTTATTATATATCCTATGTTTATTACATAGATTTACTATTACTTTTCTTACGTGAGGTAACATAATTATAGTTATATAGGAGAAGGTTGACATTCTTTAAAAATGCATGTTCAAGAATTTAGGGGCAAAGCGACATGATGTCTTCAATTTATGAGCCCAACATGGGGCTCGGTCTCACAACACCAAGATCACAACCCGAGAAGAAATCAAAAATTGGATACTTAACCAACTGAGCCACACAGGCACCCCATAATTGAAAAAAAATTTTAAGAGTAAAAACTGTTCAAGGTTGAAACGACAAGGTTATCACTATACAACCTATCAGAATGGCTAAAATGAAAGACAGTGATAACATTAAGTGCTAGCAAGGATACAGACAAACCAGTCCCTCCCCCTTCACTGGTGAGGATGTACAATGGGGTACAACCACTCTAGAAAGAAGATGGCGGTCCTTTCCAAGACTGAAAATGGACTTATCGTCAACCCAACGATCACACTGAAGACAGATCATCACGCGGGACTTGTGAATGGGAATGTTCAATGCAGCATTTCGCAGGGTCCTTCAGAGGGTGAATGGCTAAACAAAGTGTGGAATACTATACAGCAGTAAGAAGGAAGGAACCCTAGATCCGTGCAACCACTTGTGTGGATCTCAAAGAAATTGCATTAAGTGAAGAAACCAACCTCAGAAAGATACTGTATGATCCATTTATGTAACAATCATAAAATAACAATAACAGAGGTGGAGAAGGGAGTAGTGGTACCAGGCATTAGGGATGTGAGGAGGAAGCTGTGGCTATGAGCGGTAACATGAGGGAGTGTGTGGTGATGGATAATACAGCATGTTGACTGTAGTGGTGGTTGTACATGGCTGCACATGGGACAAACTGCACAAAGCTACACACACACACACACACACACACACACACAACCACAAATAAACACATATGTAACTGGTAAAATCTGAATTGGCTATGGGGATTGTGCCAACCTCAATTGCTTGGTTTTGGCCTTGCTTGTAGAGGGATGCTGGCATGGGGGTAAGGGCTTATAAGCACATAGGCTTCCTGTGTGTTTCTTTGTAATCTCTTATAAAACTGTAATTATTTCAAAATAAACTTTAAAAAAACACTGGCTTTAAGACTATGTATTTTGTCAGGGCACCTGAGTGGCTCACTCATTAAGTGTTTGCCTTCAGCTCAGGTCATAATCCCAGGGTCCTGGGATCAAGCCCCGCATTGGACTCCCTGCTCAGGGGAAAGCCTGCTTCTCCCTGTCCCACTCCCCCTGCTTGTGTTCCCACTCTCACTGTCTCTCTATCAAGTAAATAAGTAAAATCTTAAAAAAAAAAAAAAAAAAGACTGTTTTACCATATTAACACAGTATCCTTCCAATCCTATTTTCTGAGTGCTTTTTTTTTTTTTTTTAAGATTTTATTTATTTATTTGACAGAGAGAGTTCACAGTAGACAGAGAGGCAGGCAGAGAGAGAGAGAGGGAAGCAGGCTCCCTGCCGAGCAGAGATCCCGATGCGGGACTCGATCCCAGGATCCTGAGATCATGACCTGAGCTGAAGGCTGCGGCTCAACCCACCGAGCCACCCAGGTGCCCCTCTGAGTGCTTTTAAATAAGAATGGGTGTTGAATTCTGTGAAAAACTTTTCAGCATCTAGAGAAATAATCATGTCATTGTTCCTTATATTTAATAATGCTGTATAAAATATTAAATCAATTTCCTAATATTGAACCAACCTTGCTGTATAAAATATTAGTTTCCTAACATTGAACCAACCTTGCATTCATGGAGTATATCCCACCTGTTCATGGCATTTTTATATTCTTTGAAACCAAAGGAAAAAACACTCAAGGAGTAAGCAGTTCCCTAGTGATTGCTCATAAGCCACTTCCCATAAATTCAGTAGAAATCTTTTAGTCATCAAATGAGTTTTTAAAAAAACTCTACATTATTGTAAATTAATTTCTGACAAGAGTGCCAAAACAATTCAATGAGCAAAGAAGGGTCTTTTCAACAAAAGATGCAGGACATCTGGGCATTCGCATACTAAAAGTATCAAGTTAGAGCCCAACCCAACAGCACGTACTCAAACTGACTCAAAAAGGATCAAAGACCTAAATAAATACGTAGAAGAACATTTAAGTATAAATCTTCATGACCTTGGATTAGGCAATGGATTCTTATATATGACACCAAAGCATAAGCAACAAAAGAAAATATAAAATCAAAATATGAAACTTTTGTGTTTCAAAGAAAGTTATCCCAAAAATGAAAAGACAACCCACAGAATGGGAGAAAATACTTGCAAATTCTATACCTGTGAAGGGTCAAGTGTCCAGGTTATATGAAAAAATCTTATAACACAAGAAGAAATGACAATCCAAAAAAATGAGCTTCTCCTCTAAATCTTCTTCTCCAAAGAAGACATATAAATGACGAAGCAGCACACAATAAGATGGTCAGCATCGTTAAGTCATCAGGGAAACGCAAATCAGACCACAATAAGGCACCACTTCACATCTATTAGGATGACTTTAATCAAAAAGACAGATAGTGGGGCACCTGGGTGGCTCAGTGGGCTAAAGCCTCTGCCTTCAGCTCAGGTCATGGTCCCAGGGTCCTGGGATTGAGCCCCGCATCAGGCTCTCTGCTCAGCAAGGAGCCTGCTTCCCCCTCTCTCTCTGCCTGCCTCTCTGCCTACTTGTGATCTCTGACTGTCAAATAAATAAATAAAATCTTAAAAAAAAAGAAAAAAGAAAAAAGAAAAAGAAGACAGATAGTAACAAGTATCCAGCAAGGATGTATGAAATTGGAACCTTCATACATGGATGGTGGGAATGTAAAATGGTGAAGATGCTTTGGAAAACAATCTGGCAGCTCCTCAAATGATTACAAATACAGTGACCATATGACCTAGCAATTCTCCTGGGTCTGACTCAAAAGCAGTAGAAACCTGTATCCACAAAAAAACTCGTACACAGATGTTCATGGTAGCCTTATTCAAAAACAAATAAAAAGTAAAAACACTCAAGTGTCCATATTTGATGAACACTTGTGGTCCATCGACACAACGGAATATTATTCAGCCACGAAAAGGAGTGAAATACTGATTCATGGTACAACATGGATGAACCTTGAAGATATTAAGCTAAAAAAAAAAAAGCCAGTTCAAAAGGCCACATACTGTACAATTCCATTTATCTGAAATACTCAGAAAAGGCAAATCCATTAAAAAAAGAAGGTAGATTAGTAGGAAAGAGCAGCATGGGGAATGACTGCTGATAGGTAAGAGTTTATTTTTGGGGTGATGAAATGTTCTGAAATTAGATGGTGGTAGAGGTTACACAACTCTGAACCACTAGACTGTACACTTTAAAAGGATGAATTTTAGGGGCCCCTGGCTGGCTCAGTAGGAAGAGCAGGTAACTCTTGATCTTGGGGTCATAAGTTTAAGCCCCACATGGAGTGTAGAGATTACTAAAAAAATAAGTAAACTTATTACTTAATTAATAAGTAAACTTAAAAATAAGTAAACTAAATAAAAGGATGAATTCTATGGTAAATGTATTCTATATCAACTAAACAAACTATATACTGGGGCACCTGGTTGGTTCAGTTGGTTAAGCATCTGACTCTTGATTTCAGCTCAGGTCATGATCTCAAGGTTGTGAGACTGAGGCCTGTGTCAGGCTCCATGCTCAGTGGGGAGTCTGCTTGAGATTCTCTCTCTCTGCCCCTCCCCTTGTTCATGCGTGTGACCGTGTACACTCTCTTTCTCTCAAATAAATAAAATCTTAAATAAGTAATTAAATATTTAAAAGTTACATATTAATTTTTTTTAAAAGGAACGGCTTCATCTTTTGACTAGGAAAATGTCCTTTTTCCAATTTTGAAACCAAAAGTCAGAAACATACACCCTACAACATAATTACCTGCACATTAATTACCTGAATGAGAAAGACAATGTCGACAACCTGGAAGTGTCCCAGATCATCAACGTAAGTCTCCAGATACAAGTCCGACAGCACCACCAACTGGACCAGAAACACAGTGCTCACCACGGCCATGGTGCCAGCTGAGGCCGTCAATGTCAAGAGGTAGAGGAGGAAGTACCTGGCGTTCCAGGCCCCGATACAGTTGTTTACCCAAACACAGTGATGGTCGAAACGGCGCACACACCTGTTACACACACCTGCACAGAACGGGGAAAGCCACAAGCCCGAGTCAGTCCCTGATGGAACAATGAGACCACACACATCTATGGAGATTTTTATGAACTCTTGGCAGTATGAGCTGGAAGAAATGACGGCTGCTATCACCGAGCTATCAGAACCACAGCGTCAGTACAGTGGCCACGAGCCACGGGTGGGTTAGTAAGCACTTGAAATGTGACTACAAGAAAAATATGAAAGCATACTCTGTTGATATTGATAAATTCTAGATAGTTTTTCAATTTATGCAATGTTCCGTTAAGTTCAATATGAGCGTTACTTGAACAGATATAATTTTTTTTTTAATTTTTAATTTTTTAGATTTTATTTCTTTATTTGACAGACAGAGATCACAAGTAGGCAGAGGCAGGCAGAGAGAAAGAGAGGAAGCAGGCTCCCTGCCAAGTAGAGAGCCTGATACTCGACTCGATCCCAGGACCCTGGGACCATGACCTGATCCGAAGGCAGAGGTTTTAACCCATTGAGCCCCTGAACAGATATAATTTTAAAACTATAGTCAAATCAATTAAAGTCAAATCAATTCTTCTGATAAAGATGAACCATTATGTAGGCATTAAAGGAAAATGATTTTTCGGTACTGATTCAGTTATTTTAAAACGTGTAAGAATTTCTGGAATAACTTGGGTATGTGAATCTGCTCTTCCTACTGCAAATTTTATAAAATCTAAATATAGATCAAGTAGTTCCAAGGGAAGTTTAGTGTCTCAGTGGACATGTTCTGTAAATGGAAAATATATATCAGATTTCAAAAACTAAGTATGAAAAGGAGAATATAAACTATCCATGAATGATTTTTTATATTGACTACACATTAAAATGTTATTTTAGGTATGTTAGGTTAAATAAAATGTATCATTAAATTTAATGGTCCCTCATTTTACTTTTGTAATGTGGCTACTAGAAAATTTAAATCACATGTGGCTCAATTTGTATTTTTGTTGGACAGCACTAGTCTAGAATCTTGGTTATTCCCCAGAGGACTAGGCTCTGCCATGAAAGACATCTGCAAACATGACATCCCACAGAAATTCCTGTTGGGTAACAAGACCTACCATGTGGCAAAGGAAAGGCTGTTATGCCCAGGACTGAGTTGCCCACTACATAAGAACATTACAAGCTTCATCTTCAGGGGAGCCCAGGTGGCTCAGCTGGGCTAAACGTCTGCCTTTGGCTCAGGTCATGATCTTGGGGTCCTGGGATTGAGCCCTGTGTCAGGCTCCCTGCTCAGTGCAGAGTTTGCTTCGTTCTCTCCCTCTGCCCCGTCACCACTCATGTTTTCTCTTTCTCTCAAATAAATAAATAAAATTTAAAAATAAAATAAAATAAGAGCTCACCTCCAGTCATCTGTAAGAAACCACTATCTGGCCTCTACCAGCAGTGGCTGCTCCATGTCTGGGAGAAAACTGGTCCTGCTTCTAGATTTCTGTAACATTTTCTTGCTACAAGGCCCATGTGTCTGCTGTGCAAGGACAGAGCTGGGATGAACCAAAGCCAAACTTACTGCAGTGCTTGGATCGTGCTGGTTTCCTTAAGTTGCAAGTAGAACACTTCATATTCTTTGAGAACATCACTTCGTCGAATTCATAAACTTGAAGAAATGATAACTCATTTGCTTTTGTTATGGTACCTGAAAAACGTAAGGACAAGTGTCGGTTTCAAGCGATCCGATGGACTGAACGTTCACAAAATCTGTCCTGACAAAGAGTGACTAAAAACTTCTGTATTTACTATTCTAAATAACTCATTTTAAAACAAATACCTTTACTGAGATACAGTTCATAAGCCCAATTCACCCATTTAAAGTGTACAACTTAACAGTTTTTAGTCCATTCATAGTGTTACGCAACCATCACTGCAATCAATTTTAGAATATTTCTATCACTTCAGAAAGAAACCCCTTAGCAGTCAACCCCAATCCTCTCGAATCCCAGCCCTTGGCAATCACGTAATCTATTTTCTGTCTCCATGCATTTGCCTCGTTTGGATACTTCTTATAAATGGACTCATACAACTTGTAGTCTTTCGTATCCGCCTTCTTTCACTTAGCATAGTTTTTCAAGGTTCCTCTATGTTCTAGCACATATCACTCCTATTGCCAAACACTGTTCCACTGAAGAGGCATATCACATTTACCTATTCGTCAGTTGATGGACAGGTGGGGTTTCCAAGATAGAAAAGCTTAAAAGTAAAGGCATGGAAAAAAGATACCAAGCAAATATCAATTAAAAAAAAAAGGGTAATGGGCACCTGGGTGGCTTAGTCGGTTAAGCATCTGACCCCTGATATCAACTTAGGTCATGATCTCTGGATTGTGAAATCAAGCCTGTGTTGGGCTCTGCACTGGGCATGGAGCCTGCTTAAAAGTCTCTCTCTTGGGGCGCCTGGGTGGCTCAGTGGGTTAAAGCCTCTGCCTTCAGCTCAGGTCATGATCCCAGAGTCCTGGGATCGAGCCCCGCATCAGGCTCCTTGCTCAAGCAGGGAGCCTGCTTCCCTTCCTCTCTCTGCCTGCCTCTCTGCCTACTTATGACCTCTTTTTGTCAAATAAAATAAAATCTTAAAAAATAAAAAAAAGATTCTCTCTCTCCCTCTCCCTCTGCCACTTGTCCCCCACCCCTCTCTCCCTCTTAAAAAAAGTATAATATCAAACAAAAGAAAACTGAGAGCAAAGAGCATTACTAGTGACAAAGAGGCTCATTGTATTTTGAAAAAACATTCAAGGAAAAGGGAATACCAATTCTAAACTTGAATGCATATAATACAAATATATACATAACTATTATACACACCTATACATACATACATCTATAATAGCTTCAAAATAAGTAAAGCCAAAACTGACAAGGAGAAACCTCAAATCTATCATCAGAATGAGGTAACATACCTCTCTCAGTTATTGCAAACAAAAGAATTAGGATGAACATAAAAGATTTGAACATAATTAACCAACTTGACTTAATGAACTCACAAGGGTCTACACCCAAGAACTAGAATATATACATTATTTCAAAACCACACAGATCACTTACAAAAATGACACATAACCTGGCATGACGCAAATACCAATGAAATTTTTGAAACGGGGCCACAGAGACCACAAAGTCGCTACATAACACAAAGTATCAAAAAATAAACTAAAAAAGCATGTAGAAAATTTTAGGCTGTCCTAAATAACCCAAGGGTCAAAGAAGAAACAAATAAAATCAGAAGACAATCACAACGAGAAGATGATGAAGACACTGCATATCGCATCTTTTACCAAGTCTCCAGAGGGATCACTAGTCTGTAACCGTGTAGGTGGACAGCTGAGTTGCCACCAGTCTCCACACTGAGGGCCTCAACTTACCAGGGTTGCTCACACAGCTGAGCGTGAAAAACACGAGGTTTACAATCAGCAGCAGGTAGGGCAGAAGAAGGTAATGCAAGGGAAACTCCAGCTCTCGACAGTAGCCAAATACTTCGCAGGTGTATTCACTGTAAACCATCCCTTGCAAGACAAGGTGCAGAAGAATGAAGGTGTGGTTTCTGAAAGGAAAAAGGCAGCATGTGGCCTTCTCCATGAAGAAATCGTGTCATACTAAAGTTAACCTGGGCCCAACCACTTCCTTTGGGCTTGATAATAGCACGAATTATGCAAGAGACCATGTGAGACAGTTCCCACATTGCCTCACAATACTCAGTACTCAATAGATGTCATCTATTAACTTTTTTTTTAGGATTTTAATTATTCAGAGAGAAAGAGAGAGAGAGTGACAGCAGGGGGAGGGGCAGAGGGAGAGAGAGTCTCAAGCAGACTCCATTCTGAGCCGGGAGCTCAAAGTCGGGCTTGATCCCACGACCCCAAGGTCATGAACTGAACTGAAATCAAGAGCTGGATGGCTCAACTGACTGAACCACCCAGGCACCCCTTTTGTCTTTATTGGGGATTGAGGTATCAGGATGTATCTCTTTTCATAGAAATGCACGTAATATTGCCATTCCTTAAATATTTCTGTGAAAACTCCAGAAATAAAAGGCAGATTATTTATGAGCAGAGGTCCTAAACCCAGGACTCTTGATCCTTCTCAGCTTCCTTCCCCGAACTACAGCTGGAAACCAACAAGCAGTGTCCTGAAGCTAGGGGACAGCAACAAATAATAATCAAAACAGTAAAGAAAACAGTATTTTTAAAAAAATTTTTCAAGATTTTATTTAGAGAGAGAGAGAGAGTGAGCAAGTAGGGGGAGGGGCAGAAGGAAAGAGAAGAGAGAGAATCTTAAGCGGGCCCCATGCCCAGCAAAAAGTCCGACTCGCGGCTCACTCTCAGGACTCTGAGATCAGGACCTGAGCTGAAACCAAGAGTCAGACGCTTAACTAACTGACCCGCCCGGACAAGAAGAGAGTATTTAAACTCATACCGTGTATGGAAGAGGTAATGAAGCAATTTTAGCACAGCTCTCTGAAGGCATTCTGGAATTATATAGGAAATTATCTAAACAAAAAAAGAAGGATTCAATGTCATTTCGCATTCTCCCCGCTCCCAAACATACCAGATGCTCCCCTTTGAGCTAGTGATACTGGGGATTTGTGTTTCTGCATTAAGGGCAGAGAAGAGATTTGAGAGAGAATAAAATAAAGGGTTTCCCTCAGCTGGTCTTCCTTTGATGCCAGTTCCTCTCCTACCTTTCCACTCTAACTCCAAAGAAAGCACCATGTTGCGGTCTTCAGGCAAAGGAAGGAGAGTAGAGGGGCTGGTAGGTATGTTAATGGGAACTCCACTCCCTTCCCTACCTTGGGTTCAATCCTACGTTCCAGAGTTCATTTGCAATCACTAGGCATTAACCCAGGTCAGTCCCAAGTCAACCCATTCCCAAAGGCTGCTGACCCCAACTCTGCTCACTTTGACCCCTGAAGGATGGTTGGCAGCCTGATGCTTACTCCCTGGTCATACAGCCCCCAGTTCCACCCATCAGGACCCTCTAGGCACACACTGCTCACATCCAGGCCCAATTACAGGCATCAAATTCAAAGAAAAATAGCCAACCTTGAGAATGTTATCTTCTCTCAAAGCGACATCACAAGATTACTTTCAACAATAACAAAAAAAAAAAAAAAGAGAGAGAGAGAGAGAGAGACTTTTGAATAGACCACAAATACCATAAATGAAAGAACTGAACAAATAATAAAAATGGCAACTCTCTTTTTGTTCCATCAGGGAACTGATGAGCCTTTTAGACTGGTGGTAGTCAAAATCCAGTGGTCTCCAGGCATCACCATTACCTGTGCTGCCCCTCTGACCAGGCCTTTCAGGTAATGGGTTTTTGAGCAGATGCAGATCATAACAACACCAATCAGCACCAAAGCCAAGTAGAACAAGAAGAGAACCAAGAAGTCCATCCTGGGGCTACAAAGAAACAGAAAGAGTGTGACTACTACTGGGGGATATATTCCAAGGTGCATATTCTTAGATATCAACTCTGTAAACGGGTCCCCAAACAGAATTCAGCAGCCCTTATGCACACACTGCTTTGCACTGAGACCGCCCACTTTGCACTGAGACTGTCCTTCAAGAGCTTCCTAATCAAACCACTGTGATTTATTTAGGGCATCTTCTGCCTACACATTCCAAAATTAAATGGGGGGAAAATGTGCAAAATGCATACACTTTCCCTCCCACCAGCAACAAATCATCTTTGTATTTACTTAAATACAGACCCACGTAGATATTGATACGGAATGTACCCAAAAGAATCTGCTGACAATGCTACTGGAACAAACATCCCCCAGAGGCAGTCGGGGACTCACTCCCACAACAATCGTGGGTCACCCAGGGGAACCAGAGTCAACACACAGGCCTGTATTAACTGGAAACGGTTACTTCTAGCCTTAGCAGTTATGATTCCAGGCAGGACTTCCAACTGAGATAACCAAACTACAAACTATTCACGAGATAAGACGGAGGAAACAATGAGCAGCAATTCTCACGGTGTGATTCAGGGCCCCCAGCCTACATATTTTCCGTTTGGATAATTTTCTACCGTCAGCTCGGGCATTCCTCCTCCCAACATTCACGGAGAATTCAAACGGCATCTGCTCGTGTGCAGCGGCGTGTGCCTGGCACAACAGGTGGCACCCAAAGCTGCAGGAGGCATGGTTCTTCTAGAAGGCTGGATCTGGCTGCAGAGACATCGATAAAACACCCACACAATAAAACAGGGTGGGAGTCAGGGGACGGTATAAAGTGTGGAAAATAATTTTAAAGTCAGCGGATGCTGAGATCCCGCGGGACTGAACGGGACTATAGGACTTCGGGAGGAAAAGCTAACTGGGAAGATTAAGCCAGGAGCCTTGGGTCCTGGTTTCTATTCCTAATCTCTGAGGTGCCTACGCTGGCCACCGGACAGAAAGGCTTATCCGAGGCTACACTATCCGGGGGTCCCGGCGGGTGGGCCTGGTCGGAGTTTTCCCCGGGGGCCGGGAGCCTGGTTGGGGGACGGGGTGTAGAAGGTGCAGAGGGGATACGGTGGGTGCCCTGAGGGGTGGAGGTGTGGGGCTGCGACCACATACCCACACCCACACCCACACATACACACTCACACACAGGTGGAACGGCGGATCAGACAAGGAGACAGACGCCCCTGGTCCAGCTGGGTGTCAAAAAAGAACCCTCGGAGGCGACCTTACCGCCGGGATCAGTCAACCTGCAGCGGCGCCGAAGCGGCGCCTTCAGGGCGCTTCTTTAAACTTCCGGCGGGCCTGTGACGTCAGCACGCGACGCGGGCCTCTAGGCCGACTTCCGGCGGAAATGTGGGCGGGCGGGCAGCCGCTGAGGGTGGGATTCGCGGTTGGGGTTCGCGGTTGGGATGGTGTTGGTAGCTTCGCACGCTGGACCTTTCAGGAGGGGTGGTCGGGTCCGAGGGCTGGAAAATCGAACTTTGGAGCATTATTGCCAGGAAATCTTAAAAAAACGGTCCTAAGCCAGTGCAGGTGTTATGAAGCGGGCCGAGCTGCCTGGCAGCTTGGGTTGAACCAGTCAAGCAGGGACCCCGGCTGGCCCGTGGCGTGCACACTTAGGGGCTCCTATACCGAGTCTTCGCGATGGGCTGGACTTGCTTTGCTTTCTGCTAACCGCACCGTAGGGATCCGTCCGACCCGTCCCAGTGTCTTTGCTCCTGATGTCTCAGAACAGCTCTGAACATCCTGTCCCCAGGAACAGTGAACAATTGCTTGACTCCAAACCTGGAGGATAAGAAGGGAGGCTGTTTAATGATAGTTGAACCTGGGGTGAGAAGAGCTGCTTCCAAACATAGCACCGAGAAGCCCCCTGTGGGGTGTCCCTTTGCTCCGAACGCCTCTGCATCCGCGAAGACCAGTCTATTCTTGATGCCTCTGAAAATCTGTCAGGCCTGTCCTCCCTTTGAGGGGAACCGTCTGATCTCCAAACACTGGCTTTCAAGCTCTTCTCTTTTTCTGTCTTTGCGACCTACCCCAGCTTCTTGATTCCTTTTCTTTTTCCTTTTTAAGAAACTTACAAGCTGGGTGCCTTGGTACATGGTGTGCAAAGCCTTCATAAACTCGTGGACGCAGAATTGAAAAAAAACAAAAGCTGCAGATCAGAAGCTGTGAGGCCACCAGGGAAAACTGTGGTAATGGATGGAACCTCATCCCACATCCAGAGTGGGCTAGATCACATCAGTGTCTCCAGCTGACTCATCACCCTGCTGATTAATTCTGAGCCAGTGGTTAAGTATTTTGGGTTACTTTTTTTTGACTCATAAATGCAGAACTTTATTTTTATCCCCATTCATTTTTCTCGGGATGGTTTCAGTGGAGACTTAACTTTGAATCTGGGTTTGATCACTTATGGATTTTGTGCCGGGTCGTCTTTAATTTTTTAAAATGTACACAAGTAATACAACACTATGTGCTTGTTTAAAAAAAAAATCAGACTATACAAAGCAGTTCCTCAAACGCCACCCCCAAATGCCAGTCCCTTGACAAAATCACTTATTTAGTATGTGTCCTCCCCAAATTCCTTTATGCATTTATTTAGAAATATTTATTCAACAAATATATGTTGAGTACCCAGTGTATGCCAAGTACTATTCTCGGCACAGAGAGTACAGCAAAAGAACAAAGATTCCTGAACTTTATAGTTTACATTCTAGTGTATATATATACAAATACATAATTCATTGCTGTTTGCAAACATGGCATCATAATGGCCCTCTATCTTCCTTTTTTTTTTTTTTCAGTCTTGGTGATCTTTCCACATATCTATCCTACTATATTGTATTTACCTCATTATAGACAGCTCATTACATAGCTGAGCCTTAACTCATCTGCCAGGATCCCACTTTCCACTGCCTACAAGGGACTCAGGTAGTAAAGTGACAATATGAAGCAGGTGTATCCTGTGAGCAGAAATGCTACTTACACATACCTGAAGATTGTTAACTTGAATTCCAGTGTTTTTTTAAAAAAGATTTTATTTGTTTATTTGACAGAGATCACAAGTAGGCAGAGAGGCAGGCGGAGAGGAGGAAACAGGCTCCCTGCTGAGGAGAGAGCCCAATGCGGGTTTGATCCCAGGACCCTGGGATCATGACCTGAGCCGAAGGCAGAGGCTTTAACCCACTGAGCCACCCACGCACCCCCTAGTGGTTTTTTTTTTTTTAAAGATTTTATTTGTTTATTTTAGAGACAGAATGAGCGAGTGAATGAGTGAGAAGAGAGAGAGAAAATCTCAAGCACACTTCGAGCTGGGGACAAAGCCTGACACAGGGCCAATCCCAGGACCCCAAGATCATGACCTGACCTGAAACCAAGAGTGGGAGCATTCAACCAACTGAGCAACCCAGGCACCCTTTGATTCCAGTGTTTTAAGAGTATGTGAAAATCTGGGTTTTTTTGTAATGTAAATCTAATTTTTGTAATGTTGGCAACCAATCCAGGACTTTAAAACACTGTTCAGGTTAAGCAGAACATCCCTGCAGGACAGATTTAACCCGACGGCCACCGGTTTGCAGTTTAACTGTCCTATTACTCAACATTTAGGTTCATTTCGGTTTGTATTGCAAACAATGCTGTGGTGGAAATACCTGAATGAGGTCTATTACACACAAGTAGGTGTATTTTCTATGGCAGCCAAGTGAAGTAAAATTCCCGGGCCAAAGAACGTATGGGGATTTTTAAAAAGATTTTATTTATTTATTTATTTATTTATTTACTTGACAGACAGAGATCACAAGTAGGCAGAGAGGTAGGCAGAGAGAGAGGAGGAAGCAGGCTCCCTGCTGAGCAGGGAACCCGATGCGGGGCTTGATCCCAGGACCCCGAGATCATGACCTGAGCTGAAGGCAGAAGCTTAACCCACTGAGCCACCCAAGTGCCCCAAGAACATGTAGGCATTTATTTTTAATAAATACCATTAAGTTGCTCTTCAGCCACAAATGTCTGAGAGAGTCTGTTGCTCCAAATCCTTTCCAACATTTAATAGATTGGTTCCTTTAATATTTACCATTCTGATGGGTGAAATGGCATTTTACTTATTTGCTTAACAGACATTTACATAGTGATACCTGTGTTGAGGTACTGTTCTAAGCACTTAAAATATTTTTAATTATTTATCATTTAATCTTTATAGGAACTCAGTAAGAGAATTATTATTATTACCACTTTTTAAAAGTATTTATTTGTTTGAGAGAGACAGAGATAGTGACAGAGAGCACAAGTGGGCAGTAGAGGGAAAAGCAGGCTCCCAGCTGATCAGGGAGACCACTGTGGGAGTCAATCCCAGGACCCGGAGATCATGACCTGAGCTGAAGGCAGACGCTTAACCAACTGAGCCACCCAGACGACCTATTATACCACTTTTATAGATGAGAAAATAGAGGCACAAAGAAGTTAAATATTTTTCCTAGGGACATAGAGCCAGAAAGTATTAGAGCCACAATTCAAACTCAGACCATTGGACCAAGAATCATTTGGTGTTCTCAATTACTGGGCTGGGCTATCTCAATTACCACTGGCCAGTTCCTGGTGGACATCTTATGTGTTTACTAGCCAATTATCATTCCTCTATTGTGAGTTGCTTACAATTATCCTTTGCCATTTTATTAAAGGTTTTTTTTTTTTAAGATTTTTATTTATTTATTTATTTTACAGACAGAGATAACAAGTAGGCAGAGAGGCAGGCAGAGAGAGAGAGAGAAGCAGGCTCCTTGCTAAGCAGAGAGCCCGACTCGGGGCTTGATCCCAGGATCCTGGGATCATGACCTGAGCCGAAGGCAGCGGCTTTAACCCACTGAACCACCAGGTACCCCAATCCTTTGCCATTTTTTTTTTTAAAGATTTTTATTTATTTGCTAGAGAGAGAGAGAGAGAGAGATACAGAGCTCAAGCACAGGCAGACAGAGTGGCAGGCTAGAGGCAGAGGGAGAAGCAGGCTCCCTGCCGAGCAAGGAGCCCGATGGGGGACTCGATCCCAGGACGCCGGGATCATGACCTGAGCCGAAGGCAGCCGCTTAACCAACTGAGCCACCCAGGCGTCCCTCCTTTGCCATTTTTATTTGAGCTGTTTACCATTCTCTTGTTGCTTTGCAGTGCTTATTTACATATTTTATGTATTTGCTAGGGGGTGGGCTAGTGCTTCTCTCAGTTAGGTAACCAACCCCCACCCCAAAATAAGCAAACTCCAAGACAAGGATCTGGCATAAGTAGCTTGTTTTTGGAGATAGTCCCAGGAAACATGGCGGGGGATTGGGAAAGTGAGAGAAGAGTAGAAAGCCAAGAAAGCAGAGGTTGATGAGTAGAGGTGGGCATCTAGGGTACAGCCCCTCCTGGGTTCCTCTAAGAGGCTCCATAGACTATGCCTCAGAATTGTTCCACTGAGGGACAAAGCACCGGGGTCTTCACCCAACCACTCCTGGGGCAGTAACTCTCTAGTCTTTCTTGTCTGCCCACACAGAGGCCAGCCCAGCCCCAAGCAGAGAACCCTCTCAGGCAGAAACTCAGGAAATCAGCATGTACAGGAACCGTCTGAAGGTGACCTCTATGGTGGGCTGTGGGGCTATTGGCAGGCCAGCAACGTTGTCTGTATGCTGTCGAAACAGAGAGACTCCCAAACACAGTGACTTTGATAGGAAACAAGTCTAGAGTCCAGAGGTAGGTGGCAGTTCAGCAACATTAGGCATTTCTGTTCGAGGACATCCACAAGATCACATGAGATCACATGAGGACCCAGATTCTTCCAGTCTTGTTCTCCACCACGAGACACACATTCCCAAACCTTCTCTGCACCAGCACCCTTACGTGTCTTGGAAATTTTTTCACAGAGCTCCTCGGCCAAAAGAATAACAATCCCCTCTATTACATAATGAGCTCTAAACAACTTCATAAATATTTATGCCCTAACAACGTAGCACCTCTGGCACAATTTACCAAACTTTAAAATCAGATGGAAAACCACCATTCTCATTTCTTGCTCAACCTAGATATCCCTGGGGCAACTGCTTCCAAAATCCCTCTTCTCAAAGATGTGCTATCACGGGGTGCCTGGGTGGCTCAGTGGGTTGGGCCTCTGCTTTCGGCTCAGGTCCTGATCTCAGTGTCCTGGGACGGAGCCCTGCATCGGGCTCTCTGCTCAGCGGGGAGCCTGTTTCCCCGTCTCTCTCCGCCTGCCTCTCTGCTTACTTGTGATTTCTCTCTCTCTGTCAAACAAATAAATAAAATCTTAAAAAAAAAAAAAAAAGATGTGCTATCAGGAATTTAGTGTTCTCACGTTGAAAACGTGAACTAGTTCAAGCTGTCATGCCACGTGCGACACAGATGCAGCTTCATTTCCTCAAACTGCTAAGAGAGCCCACGGCACCCCTCAGTTCACTGTGGCTCCCCAGAGGCCTCCGTGCACAGTTCGGAACCACAGCACTAGGGTGGTGTCCTTGCTCTAAGGTCACCACCTTTGCGTCCCTGAAAAAGGGGAAAGACAGAAAGGAAAGAACAGCTGTTGACCCTTGAAAATGGAACTTGTAGGCTGCCCTTAGCTTTTCCTGCTCAAGTTCCACCTGCGGGAACTTGGTCACGTGACCGAAGGGGAGCCGGGAAATATAGCCTCTCGCTGTGTTGAGCTACCACTGGTAGGTTGTTGTTACAACAAGGACGAAATATTAATAAGACTAATATTCCGAATATTAATCTTTTGTCTCTGACTGGAATTCCAGATATTTTCTTCTATGTGTCCCATGTCTGTTAGCTTGGCTCATGGTGACTTGGTCATACAGAGATTTTAAATTCTGAAATATATTTATCGGCCTTTTCTTTTGTGGCTTTAAAAAAAAATCTTATTTAAAAAGGTATTTTTTACTCCAAAATTACACACACACACACAATTCACGAGTATATTCTCCAGTATTTCCTTCTAGTTGCTTTATACTTTTATCTTTCATTCACCTGGAATTTCTCCCTGTGATGGCTGAGGTCATTTCAGAAGGGAAGGGGAACACGTAAAGTATGTAGCCAAGGCACAGTGTATTTTTCAAATTCTCAACTGCCTTCTAACTCACATCACAGCTTCTGTGACACTCTTATGCACATACATGGTTCAAGGGACACTAAGACTCAACATGTAAGCCACATACCTCCCTACCTGCTCTTAAGGTAGGATTGAACTACCCCCAGCTCTAGGGGTGGGACTTAATTGGTATCAGCCAATCAGGATAATCCTCTCCTTTATCACAATAATTTTTCTTTTTTAAAGATTTTATTTATTTATTTGACAGAGAGAGACACGCTGAGAGAGGGAACACAAGCAGGGAGAGTGGGAGAGGGAGAAGCAGGCTTCCCACCGAGCAGGAAGCCCAACGTGGGGCTT
The DNA here is from genome assembly GCF_009829155.1 of Mustela erminea. Taxonomy (NCBI): domain Eukaryota; kingdom Metazoa; phylum Chordata; class Mammalia; order Carnivora; family Mustelidae; genus Mustela; species Mustela erminea. Next base: position 29,132,904 of record NC_045633.1, read on the forward strand.
GATCCCAGGACCCTAGGATTATGACCTGAGCTGAAGACAGACGTTTGACCTTTGAGCCACCCAGGTGCCCCACCACAATAATTTTCAAAACAAAACCAGCCTCTGGAATGCGAGGGACCCAGTTAGAATGAAGCTAGGATTCCTGTTCAATGGTGCCCCCTCTCCTCTAGATTGAATGAAGATATTAAAGAGAAACCCTGTAGCTTCACTTCTCTTATCTTGGGACTAGGAGAAAAGCCAGTCCAAGAATGAAGCCTATGCACTGGAGACGTTCCACCGGAAAGAAGCACAGAGAAATGAAGTCAGACCCCTGAGCAAACTGTACCTGAAGCTTATACCACCTCTGGACTACACAGTTAGGTGAGCCAAAAGTCCCCTTTATTTTTTTCAAGATTATATTTATTTATTTGAGAGAGAGAGAGAGAGAGAGCACATGCAGGGGTGGGGCAGAGTGAGGGGGCAGGAGAGAATCCCAAGCTCACTGCCCCTAACACAGAGCCTGAGAGCTCATTCCCAGGACCCTGAGATCATGAACTGAGCAGAAATCAAGAGTCAGATGCTTAACTGACTGAGTCACCAGGAGTCCCAGTCCCTTTTATTTTTTAAAACAATGTGGAGTTACATCTTCTGTAACTTGCAACTTAAAATGTTAGACTTAATCCTGACCGAAATATGCAGTCACTCAGCTCTTCCTTCCCCACCGTATATTTTTCTTTTTAAACTCCTTTTATACCTTATAGAAATATATAAATAACAGCCAAGGAAAAGGCTCAATTTTATTCTCTTAAGTGCTACTTAATTTTTGTGCATTTCTATAAACATAAAAACATGAATTTTATATCTTCATTTAAATGATTTACATAGATACAATCAGAGCATCTAATCAGTTTTTGTGTTTTGCTCCATTCAGTTTATCATAAGTGCTTTTCTTCTACCCAGATAAGTTTTTTTTTAATTTTTTTTATTTGACAGAGAGATCACAAGTAGGCAGAGAGGCAGGCAGAGGGAGAGGGAGAAGCAGCCTTCCTGCGGAGCAGAGAGCCCGATGTGGGGCTCAATCTTGGGACCCGAGGACCATGACCTGAGCTGAAGGCAGAGGCGTAACCCACTGAGCCACCCAGGCGCCCCATCCAGACAGTTTTAATTATTATCCAGGGATACAATATAATGAACTCAATATTATTGTTTGGAATTTGTATGATTTCCTACTTTTTAATACTATAAATAGTTTTGCAACTAACATATTCATAGCTTTTTTTTTTTTTCAGTTGACTTACTTTCTCAGGATAAATCACTCAGTGGTTTGTCAGTTCGTGAAACTCATGTGTTGCTGGCATTTTACTCTTTCCCTCTGTTCTTCAAAACCTCCAAGCGCGAACCTTGACACTTACATTTTATAAATAGCATAGAAGAAAACACTGCTTAAGCCTAAGATCAAACATGGAATTCAAACGTGATAGGAAGGATGGTATCGCCTGTGAAACTCGTGGCAAAGAATTTCTCCTTGGAGCGTCCCTAAACCCTCCTGTCAGCCCCTGAAACTGGACCTGTGCTATCAGTTTTTTACTCGCTGCAAGATCGGTTGACAGATCAGCCACCTTTTATACCATGATCTCCCTTCCCCAAGGGAATGACTGAGGCTATACTTTGGAAATGGGATACAGGACTTCATAGTATTGGTCAGGAGGAGTTTTACAATGGAGGAAAAAAGAAGAACAATTTTTAAAGGGACAAAACACAGGCATTTTTGTTGGAAGCCAAGGATTGGGTCTGTATTTGCGTCCTGTTCTCTTGGTAGCAACTCTTTGAGTGGCTGGCTCATAATAGATGCTCAATAAAAGTGTGTTGCATGAATGCAAGAGAAAAAATGAAAGCTACCCAGGAGACGTCGATATCCTGGACATCACCAAGACACAAAGTCCTCTGGTCAGCCCCTGGGGCGGTGTGTTGCACCACTGGCCAGGTGGGAGCACAGTGTAGCTAATACTTTGGAATTTCTACTTGGCCTCTGCTGCCTTGATTGCTGCCCCTTAAAGCTACCTGGTCAAATGCGACTGTCAGGTCAAAACCTGAGCCGGTCTTGATCTGGTGCACTGCTCAGCTCTCCTTCTCCAAATGCTCTGTTACCCTGGTCGACAATAGTTCAGTCCACCATCACCTGTGGTCTCCCTCAAACAAGGGTGTAAGCATACTTATCCTCAGAAAGTATCTCTTGTTTCTCTAAAATTCTAATTTAACAGAGTGTCCTGTATTTTCATTTGCTTAATCTGGAGACCCCATCTCCAGCCACCATGTGAATGCCTCTCAATAGAGGTTCTAGTTTTCTGTCTTGGTTGAGACGAAGAATGAGTCTCACAGTTGGAATCTGGCCATCCCTTGGCTAGCAGTGCTGGGCAAAAGGAGCATGCAGCCCTGGACATTGAGTCGGGGCTGAACGGTCTCAGGACAACCACTGAGACATTTTCGGAAAAGCAAAGCCACCTGTCAACCCGGAGAAAAGGCAGACAAGCCGGAAATTACAGGTGGGCTGAGGGAGGGTGAGCCTTCCGTATAAAGTATTCAGTTTGTACTCTACTTGGTTTATTTGTAAGTTACACAGAAAGAGGGTGGAGAAGGACAAGGGACAATGTTGTGAATGTCGTCTCAGAGCGGCAGGAAGACATAAATGGCACTTCGTGGTAATAAGACAGGAAAACAAGAAAACCTCTTTTTTGCTCCTTTTCCTGCTTCTAGTGTGTGTGTGTGTGTGTGTGTGTGTGTGTGTGTGTGTGTGTGTGTGATTTTTTAAATTTATTTATTTGACAGACAGAGATCACAAGTAAGCAGAGAGGCAGGCAGAGAGAGAGGGGGAAGCAGGCTCCCTGCTGAGCAGAGAGCCCTATGTGGGGCTTGATCCCAGGACTTGATCCCATGATCTCAGATCATGACCTGAGCAGAGGCTTTAACCCACTGAACCCCCAGGTGCCCCTCCTGCTTCTACTCTTGCTAGGATCTGCACTCCTGCCCCATACACGGCTTATCGTACCGATAATGTATGTCCTTCTTACGAAAGTCAAGGAGTCCATTATTTCTCTGGAGTCTCCCAGCCCCTATGGAGTGACCGGGCAGGGTCGTCCTAGGCCACAAGTAAAGATGAGACTCGCTCCTTTTCCATTCCAAGTGTCCCAGACGCTCTATCTTCTCTCTATATCCTCAATAAACTTTGCTCTCACTTCCTCCTGGCTTGCATTTTATTTCTATCCTACACGATATCAAGGACCCTCTTGGTTCGTCCTGTGGGCCCCGCTCTGGGTCCTCGGATCCAGCCTGCCTACATCAGTTAGTTCCCAGGCTCACTCTGGACACCAAGTGAATTGGGACCGACAGGACTCTGGGCAGCACAGACATGAATGTCAGTCCAGGAGGAAATTCCAGAATGAGAACATTGGATGGGAAGTCATGTAAGGGTTAAGAGAATGAGCTCAGGAATCAGGCTTCCTAAATTCCAGTCCAGGATCCATCTCTTCTGGCTGTGTGGTTTTAGGCCGGTTACTTAACCTCTCTGAGTCACAATTTCTTCGTCACAAACAGAATCTACCTCCAAGGGTTGTCGTGAAGATTAAATGAGATGATGTAGGCATGTAAAACCCATTTGATGAATTCTGACCACTAGTATTACGGTTAGCAAATAGGATCCATACAGAAGAACAAAAGGGGAAGTATTTCTGACACCAGAGGTTTGAGGTATCAAAGTTCTTTATGTTTCGAGTGATAGTAAGCCCACCTCAGACTAGATCAAATGACAACAGAGACCTCCTGGCCTCTGCCACTGTCATGTTCAGAGATGGGGCAGGCTTCAGAAATGGTTTGAACCAGCGGCTCAATGGCATCATCAAAGACAGAGGTTCTTTGTGTTCCTCGCTCTGTCACCCAAGTATCAGCCTCATTCCCCAGAACAGCTTTCCTACTGGTGGTGGGATGGCTGCCAGCCACCCCTGGGGCTTCATGCCTCCACATTCTCTTCCAGTGAGCGGAGAAGGGGGAAGTTTACCCTGGCATTCGCAGTGGAGTGCTGAAATTCACTCTGCCTGACTTGAGTCATGGGCTCCCTCCCGAACCAGTGATGTGACCAGGAGAATGGAATGCGCCATTTAAGGAGTTAAATGAAGGACCTCTTGCCAAAGCTTCTAGGGAGATCAGTTTCTCCCAAATCAGGAGCTACTGCTCAGGGGAGAAGAAAATTCCAGATGCAGACCTGGTAATACTAGAAAGGGTCATGGATATTGGGTAGGCACTCAGTAAGTGGGCATCTAATAAGTCATTGTATCTGGAATGATAGGAAGCTGTCAAAAGCATCCCCCAAACTAGATAAAGCCCAGAATGAACGAGAAGTGCCACCAAGAAAACGTGAGGTGCTTAGTACACAGCCGGAGTGTGTGGTGGGTGTCCTTTGTTTCCAGACGCAAAGGCAAATCTATTAATAAAATTCCTTCCTGGCCGCCTTCTCCTGGTGTAGATTCAAGGAAATGTATATTCAAAGGAAGGGGGAGGAAATTTTAGCCACAAAGCTGCAGTCGCTAGTGCTGCAAGGTCACCCAGAACGGATGCAATTCCTTAGGGTGAGCAAAAATGTGTAAAGAGAGAAGAGGCAGAGGCTCTCCAATATCCTGGGCCAGAAGCAAAGGAGGAGCTGGCAAAGACAGCCAAGTCCGGGTGGTCAACCCAACTTGAGGAATGAAGGAAGAGGGAAGCCAAATAGAAGAAGTATTTATTAATCTCTTCGGGGAGGCTAAAGAGAGGAGGCTCAAGGGGGGGGCGGGAATGAGCATGGCACAGGCTCCGTGAAATGTCCCCAGAGAACGCCTCATCCTACCATCAGTAATAACAGTGAACCAGTCCACCGGGTCCTGTGGGTTCCTCTGGGTCAACCAGCCAGCAGGGCACCTCCTCTTGATACAGATGGTGCATCACCATCCAGGAGCTCCAGAATCACCAGGATTAACTGCTTACAAAGTCTGCGGGCTGGGGCAGGGGAGCCCCTGAAGCAGTTCTGAACATTGTTATGAAGCAGCGGACCCGAGGGAGAGGCGTCTAGGATACCCAGTTTGTCGCACATCGAACAGGGAGGTGGTTTGTTACGGCAGCTAGCGTTAACTCCCCCTGATTCTGATGGTGCTCCCGAGAGTGCGTTGGGCCCCCCGGGGGAGCTTGTGCAGCTGAGAGGAGTTCACACTGTGCCGAATGTAACCTTTTCTGTTTTCCCATAACTGGACTTAGCATGGCTCCCACGAACCAGGTTCCAGGGGAACAATGAGTCTGCTCCTCCAAGCTTCCCTCATGAGTCTCCCCTCCTTGCTCACCACTCAGACTCTTCTTCAGGTGTGCAAGAGGCTCTTAGTCCCAGCGCAAGTGCTCCCACTCTCTGGTATATAGGACAGACCATAAGCTTTCACAATATCTTTTTCCTTTCCCAAATGCCCAACTTGGCACCAGAAAACTAGTTTGACTTTCGGGCATTTGTCTTTCGAAAAGACAGACTGGAGTCTACATAGGAGGTTGAAAGGTGGCTCTTTCAGGGCTCAATTCCCCCCTGTCCCCAACCTGCCTTTCCACCATTCTCTTCCCCCACCAAGGACCTTGATGAGCAGTGGATCAAAGGAATGAGAAGAGCCAACTTTTCAGTATCACAAACTTTTCTCCGCTCCCTTAATTTACATCTCCCTATTGTCTTCCAGGCAGGACTGGAGATGGTTTACACACAAAACAAGATAAAATAACTTTGATGTGAATAGAAAACAGGACCAAATAGGGAAGACAGGACAAAAGTGAAGTGAACAGAAGAAAGATGAGATGCTCTAGGGCTGATCTCCCTTCTCTTGTGGAAGCAGGGTGCTGGGAGGGGCTCCCGCTAGCACGGGGCTCACAGACCAGCCTGACTTTGCAACTTCAGGCCCAAGACCTGTGATGGGGGCTGAGCAGAGAGTCAGGCCTGGATCCGTCTGGATCTGGACATGGCAGCTGTTTCACTGTCACCGTCGTATTATATACTAACACTTATTATATAGTATAGTATATACTAACAATTAGTATATAGAATATACTAACACTTCCCAGGGCATGGCTGTGGGATTTACTGTCCCAAATGTTGATCATCATTGCCACCCTCCTCTTCAAAGACTACTCCCAGCAAGCCCCGTCCTTAATTCATACCAGACCCATGGTCCAGAAAGCCCCCAACTCTTGCCCTGTTTATTGCTAAGCCAGCTGTCTTTCTGTCCTGTTAGATTGAAAGAACTGCCACAACCAACATCCCTGACTATGGGGGCTGAGTCTCTGCCCACTGTCTTCCCCAGCACCCCAACATTTGCAGGCCGGATAGGAAGATTCCTGTCCTTATCTGTGGTAGAGACAACATCAGGTGTTTGCCACAGAACCTCCTTTTCCTGGGCTACAAGGGAAAACTCTACATCTCAGGCTCCTTCGAAGTTCATTCCGGGTATTAAAGTGAACAGAAGAAATGCAGGTCACTACTAGACTGGGCCTTTAAAGTATCCTTGCACAACCCTCTGGCAATCTCCATCCCTTCTGCAGTTACCTCTGGAGAAGCGACCACGTGTCTAAAATGTCAGTGTCCGACAGAAGGATTGAGAACCCCGCCTCTTTTCCCAGAGGAAACCCTCAGCCCAATCCAGGAGAGCCATCCAATCCATGCTGTACTGTCATGTAAGTGATAAATGAAATTTTATTGTGTTAAGCCACTGGGATTGGAGGGTATTTGTTACAGCAGCTAGCATTAATCACCTTCATTAATAGGCTATCCAAGTTGTTGATGAAAGCTAGAGCCTGGCCCCATGGCAGTCATCAAAATGCCCTAATGACCAATGTCATTGGTCAACTTCAGTTCTCCCGTCATGGGTATGGGCAATCATCTCCAACCCTCCAGAAGGAGGTCACCTGCCCCCTGCCTTTGTCATCTGAGGACACCGTGCAGATATTCTCAGAGGCTTTGGGTAGTCTGGCATGACATGACTTCAAGATATGGATGCCCAGTTTGGACTCTCTCTACTCCATCCAGAGTGGCTGGATGTGTCAGGAGGACTTGGCACAGAGAAAGAACACCAGTCAGTTTTAACCTTACGTCTGGGGTTTCTGCCCTCTCTTGCTGTCCTTGGCCAAGGCCACTTACTCAGCTCTCAACACATCCTGAATGAAAGAAGCTTTCAGCCATGCTCTGATAAAATTTCACGATAGCAGTGCGTTCGTTTGCTAGGAGTACCAAGATAAAATATCTGGGTAGCTGGGTAGCTTAAACAACAGAAATGTATTCTCTCTCCATTCTGGAGGCGGGAAGTCTGGGATCAAGATGGTGGCAGGGTTGGGTTGGGTTCTCCTGAGGCTAGTAGTTGGCAACCTTCTCGGTGTGTCCTCATATAGTCTTTCCTGAATGAATGCATATCCCTTGGTGTCTCTTTGTATCCAAATTTCCTCTTCTTATAGGGAAAGCAGCCATGTTGGATTAGCGCCCCCCCCCCCCACCAACAGTCTCATTTTGACTTCATCACCTCTTGAAAGGAGACACAGTCCCATTTTGAGGTTCTGGAGGTTAGGAATTCAACCAATGGACTCAAAAGGAAAAATTTATCCCCCAACAGGATCCATTCTGTGGTCTTCAGTCATATTTCTGTGTATTATTTAAGAGGGGGGGAAAATCTGTTCTGGAAAAGTCAGATCAACCATAATACAGTCTTAACAGGGCACCAGGGCTGGGCTGGATGTTTTCTAGAATTTTCTAGAAGAAAAAAATTGGAAGAAAGGACATTAGGTAAAAACTGAGAAACTCTGAATTAGTTCATGATAATGGATCAATGTTAGTTCATTAATCGTGACAGAAGAACCATCTTAACATAAGATGTCAGCAGTAAGGGACACTGGATGTGGGGTTCTTTCTGCGAATCTAAAACTACTCTAAAATAAAAGCTTATGTTTTAAAAGATGGTCTGTAGCTTTGGGAAACACAATTGAATTGTCAGAAGGAAATAATATTGACTATAATAATCATCATCATCACATAGTACATACCATGTGTCACACTGGGGGCCTTCCTTGAGATTCCCATAAGATCACTTAGGGCAGGAGCACCTGGGTGGGTCGACCAATTAAGGGTTTGGTTTGGGCTCAGGTCATGATCTCAGGGTTGTGAGTTCATGCCCAGCATTGGGCTCCCCACTGAGTGGGGAGTGTGCTTCTCCTCTCCTTCTCCCTCTACCCTCCAGAAAAATAAATAAATCTCAAAAAAAAAAAAAAGACCACTTAGGGCAGCCTTGGAAGCAGAAGGCAATTTCTTCTGTTAGAGGGCTGGGACCTGAGGGTAAGGTTTATTCATGTACTCACTCCTTTTACAAATATTGAACACCCACTATGCGCCAACTACTATTCTATGTACAATAGGTACAACAATGATCAAAACAGAAATCTCTGCCCTCCTGAAGCTTGTATTCTAATGCGTGGGGGCAGATACGAAACAAGATCAATCAGCAAGGAACATGGCATGTGGATGGTAAGAAGTGCTAGGAAGAAGCAGATAGCAGAGAAGGAAAGAGAAATAGGATGGAACAGGAGACATCTGAACAAATTCAGGAGGTGGGGACAGATTCTAGGGGGAGGGAAGAGCTAGTGCAAAGGCCCTGAGGTCTGTGCAAGAGAGGTGCAAAAGGCCTGAATGGGTAGAGTCCCACAGGGCATGATGAGGACTTAAGCGATGGGTTGGGTTTTGAGCGGAGGAGTGACAGGATCTGACTTTGGATTGACCAGATCATTCTGGATTCCATGTTGACTGCAGAGGCCAAGGGAAGACCAGTTAGGAAGCTGGGAGACCAGTCCAGAAGAGGGATGATGGTGGCTTGGACCAAGGTGGTGGCAGTGGCAGCAGAGAGAAGCAGGTGTGCTCTGATTATAATTTGAAGGTAGAAGGTAGCCTCCTTAGAACTGGCTGGTGTTTGAGTTTGGCTTGTACAATAAAGTGGGGAATCAGGGTCACCAGCCCTTCTCAGCAGTGCCCACCCAAGCATCTCCAAACATGTGGATGCCCCTTCCCATGCCCCAGGAAACCCACAGCTTGGCTCAACCTTCTGGAAATACCAGGGCACATTTTGAGCCTTTTGGGTCATCCTGGGCAAAGCCTTAGAGAAAGCAGAATGTGGAGCACGAAGCAAGGATCCAGGCTGGGCTGCATCGTCCTTCTGTGGCCAATGCCAGGGTCTTGGACCTCTGTGTCTTCCCAAGGTCTGAGAGAGGGTGGAGCCTGGGGAGGGTCAAAGCCTACCTCAGCCAACCAGAAGCCGGTATGACTTGGTCAGGTCCCTTCATTTCTCTGAAGTTCTATCTTCTCCGTTCAGAACTAGAGGTAATAATTCTGACTTTGTTAGGAGAGCATGACAAGCAAATGAGAGAGATAAATAAATAAATATAAATATATATATGGGTATATGTATGTATATACATACATGTACATATACATCTATCTATCTATCTATCTATCTATGTATGAAAATTACCAGGGTCTGGCTCAGTGTGACATTTTTCCCATCTCCTTTAAGTTACAGGATTTAGGAGTATACCCTTCCAGTAATTCAAGTTTTAAAAATCAACTTTAGGAGGGCACCTGGGTGGCTCAGTAGATTAAGCCTCTGCCTTCGGCTCAGGTCATGGTCTCAGGGTCCTGGGATCGAGCCCTGTATCAGGCTCTCTGCTCAGCAGGGAGCATGCTTCCTCCTCTCTCTCTCTCTGCCTGCCTCTCTACCTACTTGTGATCTCTGTCTGCCAAATAAATAAATAAAATCTTTTTTTTTATAAATCAACTTTAGGGGCGCCTGGGTGGCACAGTTGGTTAAATATCTGATGCTTGGTTTCAGCTCAGGCCATGATCCAGGGTCCTGGGATCAAGCCCTGTGTTGGGCTCTGTGCTGAGCGGAGACCTCTGCCCCTCCCCCACCCCCATGCTCGCGCTTTCTCTCCCTCTCTCTCTCTCTCTCAAATAAATAAAATCTTCAAAAAAATAAAATAAAAATCAACCTTATTAAGGTATATACAACAAACTGTATACATATGAAGTCTACAAGTTTTCTCAAGGTCCTTTGCAGCTCACCCTTGCCTCTACCTTGGCCCCAGAAGTCACTGATCTGCTTTCTGATGTTATAGATCAATTTGCATATTATAGAATTTAATATAAATGGAATCATAGAGCCTCTTGATACCAGCTTCTTTCACTTAACATAATGTTTTTCAGGCTTACTTATGTTATGTATATCAGTAATTCATTTCTCATTATTATAGGGTAGCATTCCATTGCGGAGATATACCCCAGTCCATTTGCCCATAGATCAGTATATAAACTGTTTCCAGTGTGGGGATATTGTGAATAGTGCTGCTATACACATTCGTGTTCAAGTCTGCACATGGACATACACTGTCATTTCTCTGGGGGACATAAATCCCTAGGATGGGTGGGTTACATGATAAGTGTACATTTAGCTTTTTTTTTTTTAAGTAGGCTCCATGCCCAACGTGGGGCTCGAACTCATGACCCTGAGACTAAGAGCCAAGTGCTCAACCAAGTATGCCAGCCAGACCATCAAGCAGTACTCCATAATGATCTTACCATTTACACTCCCATCAGTAGGATCAGGTGACGCCATTTTTACCATCTAGAGAAACATCAGTTTGTAAATGAAGAAAACAAAAGAGGAGTGCCTGGATGGCTCAGTCAGTTAAGCTGTTCTATCAGTCTTGGACCATGCTCTAGGGACACTGGTTCACTCACAGTTTGGGGGGGTTTTTTCCCCCAAAGCGGATATACTATCGTCTCCCTAGTGGAGTTTATAATGTAAATCAGACTAGAGTATATAAACAGACATCTCTCTCTCTCTCTCTCTCTCTCTCTCACATACACACACAGTAACCTGGAGCCTCTTTGGGTAAGTAAACTCTGGAAAACTTCCAGCTCAATAGTCATGACCTACTAAGAGTATTGCCCAGGGGCGCCCGGGTGGCTCCACCAGTTAAGCATCTGACTCTTGATCTCGGCTCAGGTCCTGACCTCAGGGTCTTGAGTTCAAGCCCCAGTTGGGCTCTGTGCTGTGCCTGGAGCCTACTTAAGATTCTCTCTCTCCCTCTCCCTCTTGCCTACCCCCACTCTCTTTCTCTCTCTCTCTCTCTCAAAAAAAAAAAAAAAGTATTGTCCCATCCATCTGATCCCCAGCTCCCACATCCTGGGATTTAATAATAAAAATTTAATTTTAGAAGAGTGTTGCATGCGCAGAAAAGCTGGGACAGTAGTTCTCTGTTGCCCCACACCCGATGTCCCCTGTTGCTGGCGTCTGACGTTACAATGGTGCCTTTGTCCCAACTAATGAACTAATGTTGATCCATTGTCATTAGTTCTGATTCCTCAGTTCTTACCTAATGTCTCCTCTCTGCCCCAGGATCCCACATGACAGCTAGTCATCAGGTCTCCTTAGGCCCCTCCACTTTGGGACAGCCTCTCAGAGTTTCCTTGTTTTTGACGACCTTGGCCATTTTGAAGAGTCAAGTCTGTTTTGTCTCTATCAGTAGGGACCAATGGATATTCATTTTGTTTGGGTTATAATCCAACACTCTGTTATTGACTTTGTTGCTCAAATTGTTCCAGCACTGGCCCCGGGGAGCCCTTTCAGCTGGGTCCCATGTCCCTTTGACAAACCCCATATTCTTAGGATGTCGCTCTATTTAAATCTGTCTGATGTTTTCCCTCCTCACAGTCAGACTGATTATGGGCTTAGGAGAGGAAATTCACAAAAGCAAGTGCCATTCTCATTACAGCAGATAAAGGGCACGTGCCATCAACCTGATTTCTCCCTGTTGCCGTTAACCTTGATCACCTGCGTGAGGTCGTGTTTGTCAGTTTCTCCAACAAAAAGTACCGTGACCCCCGCCCCTTTGTGCTGTCCTTGTTGGAAGGATGTCACTATGGGCAGCCCACACTTAAAGTGGGGAAAGTTATAAATTATGTGGAATTCTACTGCATGGGACATATGTCTCTTCTTCCCTATTTAGTCAACCATTAGTTTACTCAGTATAGACTCACGGATATTTATTTTATACCTTGGGTTATAATGCAGTATGACGTTACTTATTTTTTGCTCAAATTGTCCCATCTTTGACCAACAAAATCTCTCTCGATTTGCTCCTGTGTCCCTTTGACAAGCACCGTTGTACGTGGGTGCATGCATGCGAGTGTGTGTGTGTGTGTGTGTGTGTGTGTGTGTGTGTGTGTTTGGCACTTGTGTACTCTCTGGCCCTAGAAGATGCTCTAGGCTCAGCTTGTGTGCTTCTTGCTCCAGCCCTAGAATCAGTCATTTCTCTAAGGATCCCGGGCTCCTGTTATTGGAGAATGATATTAGAAGCCAAGATCTGGCACTAGATGTGTTCGTTGCCGCCAGGGTACCTGGTTTCCACGCCTTCTTGCTGACAGGCTAAGCAGACGTATGTTTGTAGACTAACCTATGTATATACACAGATCTAGAAATAATTCTGTGTGTCCATCTGCAGCTATAGTGAGCTAAGCAGGAGCTCATTCTGACATCCCCAAGTCTAATCCAGTACCGCATGGATGATTCTAGCTTCCCCCTTTGCTTGTCTGTAACTTCCTACTCAGTCAGAGAGAAAGCTGGCCCCCACAGGCTATTTACTTAATTATCCAATCCCAGTATGCACGTATGTGATTTCAGAATCGTTAACCTGTACCCCTGTGGGAAGCAGCTTCTGCTAGAGGACAGTGCCGTGTGCGGTTTCACGCACCTTTAGTTCCAGACGGCACTCACTTCCAAAGGTACTTAGGTGAGCATCTTTTTGCCCGTCCAAACCTTTGTTTCTGGGTTGGATCTCCCCTTCTTCTGACGATAAATCTGACCGTCGGGGCTCCTGCAGTGATAGTCTCCGTGGAGACTGGGTCCCCATGCCCCACTGAGTCTCCGCAGTCCCCTCTGCCATCGTTGGACTGAGGGACACCCCCTCACCTCAAAACAGCTTGGATGAACCCTCTCAACCCACCTGCCAAGCTCCATGACCTCACGGGTGGACCCAGCCCGTGGCCCAGCCCCAGCCTTCACTGCTGTCTGAGCATCGTCACTCGCCCCCAGGACCACGCAGCAGGCGCCGGCCACTCTGGGCCCTGGCCAAGCTGTCCAGCCATCCTGCTGGTCTGCCTGGTAACTGAGGCCTTCTCAGGTTACTCGCAGGATCACTTTGCCTTAGAAACTCCAGCTGTCCCTTCGGGCGCATCAGTAACTGACGCTAAGGCCCTGAGCAGCAGAGGGCTGGCAACAAGCTAGTGTCAGGTATTCCACAAGCCCTGTGCTCTGTCCCTGCAACCACTGAAATCGCCAGGGAGGAAGGTGAGCAAACCTGGGAGCGCGGGGGTCGGCCGCAGTATTCTGGGATGGGCGGCCCTGGGATGCCTCCCTCGAAGTCCCTGAAAGAGTCCATCAGCCCTGCCAGGAGCCTGGATTCCTGTTTCCAGGTGAAGGTGAGAGAGCAGAGAGTGGCCCACACCGGGAGTTCGGGGTGGGTGGGAGAGGGCTTGAGTCACTTTGCAGGGCTGGGGACACACAGGAGGACCTGCCATGATGCGGAAGCCCAGTGGGGTCCAAGTGCTGGCAGCCCCTTTGGCCGTGTGGGCACCGCAGGTTGGTACAGGTGCTGGGCATTGGCTGCTCTGGCCTCTGAGAGGCAGCCTTGCCACAGCTGTGCCCATGGAGGGGAAACATGGGCCCCAGCCCCAAATTCAGAATTGCCAACCAGCCCCTCTTTGATTGTGGGGGAGCTAACTACATGGTACAAGAATTGACCTCGGGGCCTCTAACACGTGGTCATGCCCCCACCCCATCTGGGTCCAGCGAAGTCACCAAGCGAAAGAGTAAGTGTCCCTGAGGCCCCGTGGCAGCATGGCCACCTGGCGGAGGAGGACCAGGTCCCCTGGGATGGGCTCCGGAGCCAGCCAGCCAGCCTCCCTCCACCACACCCAGGTGACGGTGCCCACACTGCCCTCTGGTGGTCAGGTGATATCGATTCTCCCTGGTTGTCCCTTAAGACCACTTGTTCCTAGTTGGCGATGCTGCTGGAACCCCAGGTCTCCTCCTCACCCCAACTCCCCAGCCGCTAAGAGAGGTCCAGTTGTCTTGGGAAGGGGAGCTCAGAAAACAGAGCCTTTACACTCATACTGCCTACAATTTCAGAGGCTGTCGGTGGGCTGTGGGCATCCCCTGCTCTAAACAGACCTACAGAAACACACATAGATTGTTCCATCTAGGACAGTTACCCTAGACTCCCTGGGCTGTGTTTGTTAACCTCAAAAATAAAAGTTATTTTCCCCACAAAAATGGGTTAACTCAGGAATGGCAGGGAATAGCAATCCAGGACAAGCAAGCTATGGCAAAAACCATAGGCGAGTCCAACAAACAAAGGAGAGGAACTTCACAGAGAAGAACAAGGAAGTTGGGAGGGGTGATTTTGAACAGAAGTCCACTGGAGAGAAGCAAAAGATGGCGGTGATCACTGTTGCTCATTGGCTGAGTTGCAGGGATGCTCCTTTTCTGTAGGAGAGACAATGCACGTCTTTTCCTGTTGGCCTTGAAATCGAAGATTCGTTTCTGTTTAATCATTCTTCTGTTGGGCTTTGTAATAGATAATCCTTCCTATAATTGAGGAGTGGTATGGCTTCCCCTTCTGGCCTCCTGACTCTATTTTAGCGAGGTCTCCCCTTATTAATGTTCACGTTTGTTTTGGGCCCACCTCACCAACCCACACACACTCTGGCTTCTTTTGGAGGCCAGAGGCACCCCCTCCCCTAGACCCAGGAATCCAGAGACCTCCAAGTCAGCCCTACCATGCTTCCCCCAAGGAAGTAAAAAAGGAGAGTCATACAATTCAAAGGGCAAATATTTGCCAAAGTCAGTGGGAATTTGTGAGCTCCTATCACTGGGAAGTCGTTTTGTCAGGTTTCGGAAGTTGGTGAATTTCAGGCACAGCTGGATCCAGGAGCTGAAACATTATCTTAAGAACAAATCCTCCACTCAGAGGCGGAGAGAAGCATTGGCCCAGCCTGGATCATCTCCTGGGTCTCTAAGCAGCCTGAGGCACGTCGGACAGGGCCGCCATGAATCCGCCCTTGGGGCTCTCTCCCTCTCCAGCCACACCTCCAGCGCCACCATGCCGGCCACCAACCAGGGCTGGCCCGAAGACTTCGGCTTCCGCCTGGGCGGCTCGGGCCCCTGCTTCGTCCTGGAGGTGACAGAAGGGAGCAGCGCACACGCCGGGGGTCTGCGGCCCGGGGACCAGATCCTGGAGGTGGAGGGGCTGGCCGTGGGTGGCCTGAGCCGCGAGCGCCTCGTGCGCCTGGCCCGGCGCTGCCCGCGAGTGCCGCCCAGCCTCGGCGTGCTCCCGGGTCCCGATGCGGACCCAGGCGCCGGATCCGGCCGCGCGTCCCCGACCCCAGCCCTGCGGCCCCCGCGCCCCGGCCGAGGCCTCTCCCTGGGCCGCGAGCTGCTGCGCCTAGCCCGCCGGAGGCGCCCGGAGGCCGTGCACCGGGAGCGCAGGCGCAAGGCCCAGGAGTTCAGCCGCAAGGTAGGACTCCGGGCGAGGGGGGACCCTGGGGGACGCGGTTGGCTGAGTCTCCCTGCAGTGGCGGGGTAGGTCCTTCCGGGGCCTGGAGCCGGCTTGGAGCTGAAGAGACTTCTAGAGACATATTTACCAGAAATATAACCTTGCGAGCTTCAAGGCCCTGTACCTAAGTTTGTGGTTCTGTGTGGTGGTTTTTTGTCGGGGTGGCTCTTCTCTTTTACTGAGGTACACAGGTGTACAGGAAAGTACATTAAGTGGACCGCTCACTGGGTTTTACAGATAAACTCACCCTCGTGATCACCCCCAGATCAAAACGCGGATCAACAGAATATAGATAATGGTAGAGCATAGAAAATAGAATGATTCCTTCACCCCAGAAAGTTTCCGCATGCCCCTTTCTCTGTCCACCGCAACAAGAAGTAGTTGCTATTTTCACTTGCGTCCTTATAGTTTACTTTTGCCCATTTGTGAACTTTATATTACTGGATACACCGCGCGTTCTCTCTGGTGTTGAGCTTCCTGTACTCAACATTTTGCTGTGACTTTCATCCACGGCGTGTGGCCGTGGGCCGTTCCTCCTATTGCCTGTATTGCGAACTGAGTGTCTTAGTCTGTTGCGGCTGCTGTAACAACAGACCAGAGACCGGGAGGCTTAAAAGCAACAGGAATTTATTTCAGTGTATTTCTCACATTTCTGGAGGCCAGAAGTCCAGGATCTCAGAGCCGGCAGATTCAGTGTCTGGGGAGAGTCACTTTCCGGTCCATAGCTGGTGGCTTCTCACTGTGTCTTCACATGGTGGAAGGAGCAAGGAAGCCCTCTGGGGTCTGTCTGTCTGTCTGTCTCTCTCTCTCTCTCTTTTTTAATTTGTCTACTTGACAGAGAGAGAGAGAGAGAGGTCACAAGTAGGCAGAGAGGCAGACAGAGAGAGAGGAGGAAGCAGGCTCCCTGCTGAGCAGAGAGCCCGATGTGGGGCTCCATCCCAGGACCCTGGGATCGTGACCTGAGCCGAAGGCAGAGGCTTAACCCACTGAGCCACTCAGGTGCCCCTGGGGTCTCTTTTCTAAGGGCACTAATCCCATTCAGAAGGGCTCTACCCTCATGACCTAAGTACCTCCCAGAGGTCCCACCTCCTAATACCATCATTGTTGAGACTTTGGATTTTAAGATATGAATTGGGGAGGAACACAGACATTCAGACAATAGCACCATAGTGTGTGTGGTTGTGTTTTTGTTTTGTTTTGTTTTGTTTTTGTTTGTTTGTTTGTTTTTCAAAAGAGCCACACTTGTTTCAAGCCCCCACAAAACTGGGATCTGGCCCTGCCTTGCACAGTAGTCTGGCTTGCTGGCTGGTTGGCAAGGGGAGGCCCTGGTTCAAGTCTCCCGACCTTCCAGAGGCATTTCCTGGAAGGTGGAAAGTAAGGGCTTCCCCGAAGACTGAGAGTCAGATCCTGGAATGGCCAACATCCTTAGCCACAAGAGGAGTCCAAAGTCTGAGTCACCTTTAGGAAGCAAGGGGTGGCCATCAGGAGAGGTAGAGACCCAGAGCTGGAAAAGAACATCTGAGAATGAAGTTGTCCTCAGGCCAGAATCCTGAGCAATGCCTGATTTGCAGAATCCTGGCCCTTTTCTGGACAAATCCAGGGAAATCCAAGAAACCTGGAGGTAACACATTCAGGGAGGAGGCTGACCAGTACGGTCCTACCTACTGGGGACCCCTGAAAGGTGTCACCGCAGCAACTTCCTCAGGCCCTCCACCCTCATGTAATGTCCTCCAGGCCTTTAGATGTAGGGAATCCAGCCCAACATCTTAGAAACTCAATTCGATGACTGGGACTCTTGAGTTCACAGACACCCTCCGTCATCCTCTCTGGAAAGGGCACTGCTCATTCGTCCTCTTGGCAGAGCGTGACCATGAAGTTTTAGGGGGCAGATGGGGAGCCCTGCTTTTAGAGAACTGACCCCCAGCCCACTGCCCAGGTATCAGATCTCCATTCACCTGGCCTTCTCCAGTGCCCAAGCTTTGTTCACTCCTCCCCTCTTCTAAACTGAACCCTCTCAGGAACCGCACCTCCCCCACATACGCTGGCACAACCCCTTGTCTGGGTAGGACCCCAGCTTGAACCTTTCAGCTCTGGACTCCCTAGGTCACAACTGTCCAGCTCCCCGAAGATGCGGCTTTCTTTCTATCCCCAGAGCAGGCTCTGCTGTTATAACAAACATCAAACATCTTGGTGCCTTTGCACACCTCACAGGTTTATTCCCCATCTGCACGAAATCCTCTAAAAGTGCAGGCACTCTCCAGGCTGGCTGATTTCTGCATGAGGCCTCAACGTGCCAGGCACCCCCATCTCAATGTGCAGCTTCAGGAGTTTCTGTAGGGGAGGAACAGCGTGCAGAAACGTGCATATCAGCTCTTAAGGACTTCAGAGAGGGAGCGAAGTGATGCACCTATAGCCAGTGCTCCTTGGCCAGAACTTGGCACCCTTCTGCTCCCAAAGGGTGCCGGGAAATGCTGTTCTTCTGTGCGCCCAGGGAGCAGAGGGGAGTTAGCAATACTGTAGAGCATGAGTGGCTCATTCCTTCCCAGCTGCTGTAACAGGATACCAAACTGGGTGGCTTAGAAACCACAGGAATGTATTTCCCACCACTCTGGAAGCCAGATACCCAAGATCAGGATGCCAACATGGTGGAGAGAGGAGCTGGGAGCTGGGAGCTCTCTGGGCTCTCTTCCATCAGGACACTGACCCCATTCACAAGGGCCCCATCCTCATGACCTCATCCCCTCCCAAAGGCCCTACCTCCTAACACCATCAACTTGGACAGCAGGTTTGCAACATAGGAATGGAAGGCGTGGGGTACCCCCATTCAGACCGCAGCAACTAGTAAAGTCTATAATTCCAGATGACCTGCTGCAAAACCCAAGCCCTGTCCCAGACTCCATCCGACCCACAGAGAGTTGGACGGGGGCACGGTCAGAGCCACCAGAAGGGCAAGGTGGACCGCAGACCTGGCCACAAGGCAGGGCTGGGGGGCTGGGGTGTGACTGGCTGTCCAGGCCAGCCAAGGTGTGTGTGCTGGCTAGGGGGAGTGGGAGTGGTGGGTTCTGGTTCGAGCTCACCGAGCTCACCTCCAAAAACTGGGAGCAAATCCCCAGCAGACACTGCCTCCGGACAAGCAAGGGCTTTCTGACAGTGAGCTCCGGCACTCTCCCTGCCCCAGTTTTTCCTCCTTGAGGATTCTGATAGTTAATAGAAAATCCATTAGCGTCCCGTGATGGCGCCTCGCGCCTAGATGTAGGTTGAGAGCATTTGGGTAAGAGCTGACACCAAATCCGCGCTGTGGCACAGGCCCCATGGGGGAGGAACTATTTTTTCCTCTTTCTTACATAAAACGTCTTTCCAGCCAGCCATGTTCTCCTTTGAATTGAGGCTGCCGCTGACTTTGACTACAAAACCACTAACCTTCCTCGGCACAGTGGGTGCACGAGGAGGGGGTGCTGGTGCTGTGGCCTGCCCTCCTCACCGCCAGGAAAACTGAGGCCGGCGGGGAGCTGAAGGAAATGCAGCGAGAGGACAGCCGGCCCGCTGTGGCTCTTGGGTTGAGCTCCATAAACATTCACTGAGGACCTACTGTGGGCCAAGTCCTGTGCTTGGGGCTGGGCGGGAGCAAGACCTCAGGTCTGGGTCTCAGGTCGTCCCATCAGATCATGTCAGGTAGAGACAGCAACACAGGCTTTGTGGGGTGCAAGTGCTAGGACTCAGGCATGAGGCCCTCAAAGCCCCTGGCTTCTTTCACCACCTCTGGAAAGCCGGCATCAGTCCCCTTGTGCAAGTGTGTAGGGAGGAGTTGACCATGCAGATCTGAAACTCTGGAGCATGCTGTGGGGGGAGCATCAAGGTCCAGAAGTCACTGTTTGGGGTCCTTGCCCAGAGAATGGCCACGGAGTGCCGCCAGTAGGGGGCGCCCTGCAATGGTTCAGGGCAGTCGTAGAGAAATAGCAAGTGGAGACAGCTCTGGGCCAGGAAAATGAACAGGACGCGGGGGTTGCAGGGTAAGAAGGACTTTACGAATTCGCATGTTTATAGGTAGGGCGACACCCGGACATTTATGTAAGCTGAAGGGAAGGAGGCAGTAGAGACACTGAAATGGACGTATTTCGCCATTACTGATGGTGGACCTGTGGTGCTTCAGGGCCCCGGGAGATGGCTGTGATGAGGACAAGCAGGGGACCTGCTACCACACAGCGGGTGTCCCTGTGGGGGAGAAGCCAGCGAGGAAGTGGACAAACGTACAAACAAGCTATCTAGGGCTCATGATCAAAGGATGTGGAGAAATAAACAGGGAGATGAGAGAGAGAGAGGTGGGGGCTGTTTGGCCAGGGTGGTCAGGAAGCCTCCTGAGGAGGTGACTTTGAGCTGAGAGCCAAGTGACAAGTAGGTAGAGGAAGAGAAAGCAGGGACGGGTGGGGCAGTGGGGTGTCTATGGACCGGAGGGTTGACCTTGGCCAAGAAGTTGGGGGGAGGTCTTCATCCTCTGCCAGTAGAGGGTGGTGGGGAAGGATGCTGTGTGCGGACGTTGGGGTCCAACGACCAACCTCTAGCTGAGGTTGCGCCCACCCTCCCCCCAGAGAGAGGCACAGCAAACCCACACACTCCACTGCCCAGCCCCCCAACCTCTGTTTCCGGGTCAGCTCAGGGCATCAGTGACCAGACACACCGCAGACCACTGACTGACTATCAAGGGAGGGCTCTCGTGGAGTACGGACAGACTAGACAGACGATGCTTAACGGCTGCTTAAACAAAACGTAACCGTTTCAGACCCCAAAGCTGCATATTGTATGATTCCATTCACAGGAAGTATCCAGTATTAGCAAATCCATGGAGACAAAAAACAGATTAGTGGTTGCCAGGCTGGGGAAGCTGGGGGGCGGGGAGGGAGTGATTACTTCGTGGGTACAGAGCTTTCATTTGGGAGAGTATGAAAATATTCTGGAACTGGATGGTGGTGATGATTACAGCACGCTGTGGAACGTAACTTAATGCCATTGTACACGTTAAAATGGTTACAAAGGTAGTTATAGGTTATGTGCATTTTTTCAACAGTAAAAAATAAAGGGAAAAAAAGGAACAGTGATAACATGCCTTCCTTTTCCTGACTGTGTAAGTCCTATAAGCTCACTATAGAAAAGATGGAAACCACCGACTTATTTTTAAAAAAACCAAATTACTGTAAAACTTAGTACATATTTCCAATTCATAGACACATGTGTAATCATATGTGTCTAAAAATAGAACACCGTGTATTTCATTTGTAAACCATTTTTCTCACCTGTTTATCACAATTTTTCCATACTTTATAACAGCTTTAGGGATGCCTGGGTGGCTAGTCGGTTAAGCGGCTGCCTTCGGCTCAGGTCATGATCCCAGCGTCCTGGGATCAAGTCCCACATCAGGCTCCTTGCTCTGCAAGGGAGCCTGCTTCTCCCTCTGTCTCTGCCTGCCACTCTGCCTGCCTGTACTCTCTCTATCTCTCTGACAAATAAATACTTTATAACAGCTTTATTGAGATAGATTCGTGTATCATAAATCTACTCATTTAAAGTGTACAATCTAGTGGTTTTGGGTGAATCCACAGATTTGTGGAGCCATCACCATGATCAATTCCAGAACACGCTCCTCACACCAAGAAGTATCTCCACACCCTTAGCCATCACTCTCCGTTTCACGGTTTCATTTTTTATTTAAGATTTATTTATTCTAGAGAGAGAGAGTGAGCAGGGTCGGGGGAGGGGCAGAGGGAGCAAATGCTTGAGCAGACTCCTCACTGAGCATGGAGCCCAGCACAGGGCTCGATCCCAGGACCTTGAGATCATGACCTGAGCTGAAATCAAGAGTTGGACACTCAACCGACTGAGCCACTCAGGTGCCCCTCATGGGTTGTTTTATTATTTATTTATTTAAGTGAGAGAGAGTGAGTGAGCGAGCGAGAGAGAACAAGCAGCAGGAGGGTTGGGGACAGGCAGAGGGAGAAGCAGATTCCCCATTGAGCAGGGAGCCTGATGCAGGACTCAATCCTAGGACCCTGGGGTCATGACCTGAGCTGAAGGCAGACACTTAACTGACTGAACCATCCAGGCGCCTCAGTGCCTCCTGGTTTTCAATAAATATCTATAGCATCATTCTTCCTGGCCATAAAGTACCGCATTGCATCAAACTGAAAACTGTCAGTTGCGAGACATCCCAATTTTTTTTTAAGATTTTATTTATTTATTTGACAGACAGAGATCACAAGTAGGCAGAGACACAGGCAGAGAGAGAGGAGGAAGCAGGCTCCTTGCTGAGCAGAGAGTCCGATGTGGGGCTCGATCCCAGGACCCTGAGATCATGACCTGAGCTGAAGGCAGAGGCTTAACCCACTGAGCCACCCAGGCGCCCTGACATCCCAATTTTTTAATCACAAAAAGAGGAATGCCCTTGGCAATAAACCCATGGCACATGCTACCTTATCACCTACTTGTCACTTAATTTAGCAGTTATTAGAAGAGGACTTTAGACTTACACGAACATATTCAGCACCAGCAGTGCACATAAGTCAGTGTAAGTAACAAAAGGAACAACTAACCATCACATCCTTATACACCCACAGGAACGACAACTAACGGAGGACACATACTGATTTGGGGGATGTTAGAATATGAAAAAAATGCTCACCCCAGAATCAACAATATCCGGTACTACAGTGTGTCAAATGAACTTGGCTCTCAAGCAACAGACATTGACTCTGCTCACTTAGGCAGGAGAGGGATCTGTGGGAGGAACAGTTTGCAGAATCCGCACCGAAGATCCAGCCTTAGAAGCAGGACAGGTTCCGCAACGAGAAGTCCATCTGCCCTGCCTCACCCGGTCAGGAAAAGTCCATTCCAGGTGCACTGCGGGGCTCGGCCACCACCCTCAGCAAGCTCTGCTGTCCCCGAGTCTCCGCATCATTTTTTTCAAGAGCCAAAACCCGGGACCAGAGCCTCCAAATGCCCAAGACTACAACACTAACTGCCAGGGTCCCACCTCCCTAAGAGTCTGGGGTTTCTTCCTTTCTTAGCTGAATAGCCGAGACTGCAAATATCCCCCAGATGGATGTGCTGACATTATTTATCGCATATTATTAGATATCGATATTGTTTCCAACGTCTCCGTATTACAACAACGTAGAGGTGAGCCTCTTCACTCAAATGTTGTGCACCACCCTGTCTTTCAGGACATCTCTAGGATACGTCCCTAGATCACTGGGTAAGAGGACGGGTGCATTTTTAGACCCTGGACATGCTTACCAAAGCTTGCCTCCAGAAACATGGTGCCTATTTGCACATCCCTTTCCAGCAGCTGCGTGGGCTCCTCTGATTAGATGTACCTTAATTGGTGTCAGCTGGTTTGTACACAGAGCAGAAGAAAGCAGAAATCCTGAGGGAACACGGAGGGAGTCCAAGTTCAGGGCTAGGCACACACTCCAGGGCTTCTCTGTGGAGCCAGAATGTTCTCTGTGGGATCTCTCAGCGAACAGTGTGGCGGAAAGAACTATAGCGTTATAATAATAGTGACTAGCAATTACTGAGTGCCTGGCACATGGTAAAGCCCTTGTATTGATTCCTTTGATCCTTATAAGAAGGGCTGTCTCTAAGTTTGAGTCGTCACCCCCGTGGCTTTGGACAGGTCACTCCACCTACACCAGCCTCCGTGTGCTTAGATGTACATGAAGATACTACCCATGTCACCTTGTCTGTCTGCTGTGAGGCTGGGAAGTGTGATTTGGGTGGAGAGGTCACCACAGAGCCCCCGCAGGGCTCCCGTGTCATGGAGGTAAACTGAGGAAGCAAGGGAAGGAGGTGAGCAGTGTTCTGCTCTGGTCCCGGTGGTCATTCACCAGGCCTGTCCTCGCAGGTGGATGAGATCCTGGGGGACCAGCCGACTGCCAAGGAACGAGTGTTCGCCGCCCTGAAGCAGTTTGCAGCCGAGCCGCGGGTGGACGACCTGGTGTGGGCGCTGACCCTGGAGCTGCCCCGCGACGCCCGCACACCCCTCCTGGACAACCTCAGGTACCTCGGTTTGGGGAGAGGAAGGGGCAGGCAGGGTGTGGCTCGCTCAGAGGGGTCCAACGACGATCCACTCCCAGGGTATTGCTGTGAGTGAGAACGGAAGTGCTGCCGGATACCAGGCTGGGACAGGCTGCACACAGGACCCACCTCCTGCACAAAGGACATCCCCATGCTAGACACAGTGTGTGCTCTCTGCCTTTTGATGATGTCAGCTGTATGCCCAGGACCTTGCCAGGGGCCTAGGGGAACCCTCTCCAGCTGAATCATCCCCGCGCTATTATTATCCCCATTTCTCGGAGGCAAACAGGCTCAGAGAGGTTAAGAGGCTGGCCCAAAAGTCACACAGCAAATGAGTGGCTGGCACAGGACTGCGAACCCATCAGCTCTGCACTTTCTGTTCTGCTCGGCCTTGGACCCTGTAAGTTTATCCTTTAGGAAGAAAAATTGCTGTTAGGTTGACAGCTGGAGCCCCCACACCCACCCACTTTCCTGCCGGGGCATCACTGCCTGGCACAGCGCAGCTTTGATGAGCCCCCCCACTGGGCCTGAGTGATGCCTTCCCTGTCGGGGATCCTGTGGAGGGTACGGGGGGGGGGGGGGCGCTTCTCTTCTCACCCTGTCTCCAGGGCCTGCGACTTCTACCCCCCCTACTTCCTGGGCTCAGCCCGCCCCCTCCCCTTGCTGCCATTCACCCTGCAGCCTGCCCCTCCCTCTGGGCCTGGCCAATGTCAGGGATGGGGCTGGCCACCCCCCCCCCCAAAGCCCGGGCGTAGCGGCTCGGCTCTGCCACTGAGCACAGAAGGCCACGGAAAGAGGCTACCATGAGCTGCCTGGGGTGAGTTAGGGGCCTGCCCCTTGCTAGGAAAATCCAGAGAGAGAGAGAGAGAAAAAAAAGTTATTTCTCCAGCCTAATTTGCAGTGGAGATGATGCACTGGCCATGAGGGCTCCCTGGGGAGGTGATGGGTGGGCAGCCCCCCACTCCACCCATCTCTACCAGGGCTGGACCAGGGATACCGGCGGCAGCTGGCCGTCCCCTGGGAAGTTGGCACGTGCGTGTCGCAAGGCTGCTAGCAGCCAGTCTCAGCTGGAGGTCCTCTCCGTCCTCCTCATCTCCCTTCGGAGCTGCCCTGGCTTCCGTCTGTGTCGCTTCTGCCTCTCCAGATAGCCTGTCTGCCTCCCCACGCCTGCTTTCCTGTCTGCAGTTTGTCCCTACGCGACCACCGGCAGCGAGTCAGGAAGAGCCAGGGTCGGGGAGGTGTCCCCTTTGGCGTGCTGGATTTGGAGCCTGGGAAGCGGGAATCCTGGCCACCTCAGGCTGCCCGGGCTGCCCGGGCTGCCGGTCCCCGCACCATCCCCGGGGCACTGCTGGGGAGGATGAAGCAGCAACCTCTATTGTCAGTGCATGTCAGTACGACTGGACAAGTGGGGCGGAGGCTGGAGGAGGGGGCGGTGCCCAGCTGGGCTCTGCAGGGAGAGGGGTACCTTGGCAGTGGGGCTTCAGCCACCCCAACCCCCACTTCCTTCCACTCCATCTCCCCACCCCCACCCCCACCCCCAGGGTCTGGCGGCCCACATGCTGGGCTCCAGGGTTGCAATAGCTATCCCCATGCAGAACCTTCTATTGGAGAGCTCTCAGGGGGCAGGGAGGAGTCACAGATACAGTCATCTGTGATTCTGAGACCTGAGTGCCAGCTGCCCAAGGCCAACTCAGCGGGGGGGGGGGGGGGGCAATCAGGGTGGGCTCCCTGGAGGAGGCAGCAGGTGCCACCGCTGTGGCTCAGTGAATCTTAGAGTCTGGCAATGTGTCCGATGGGGGTGGAAAGACAGACGCTAAGAAGAGTTCATTAGAGCCAGACATCTAGCCACAGAAGTGGACGATGCCACAATAAGAGTGGGGCCACTCAGTACCCAACACTGAGTACTCAACGGTACTGGGCTGTAAACCACCTTGCCTAGGATGGGTGGCCACAAAGAGTGACAGTTGTGGTCTTAGAATGGCCCATTGAGGAGAGACAGGGTTTACGTTACACCGTGAGCGCAAACAGTAGGTGAAGCAGTGTGTGTGTGTGTGTGTGAGAGAGAGAGAGAGAGAGAGAGAGAGAGATTGGCCGCAGCTGGAACCCACCCAAGTCACTGTGTGATCTCTGAGAGGTGGTCCCAGTGGCCAAATCAGAAAGCTTGCGGAGGTAGGAGAAGGAGCAGTGAGACCATGAAGCATAGTAGCCTCGTGTGTGGCTTTTTAAAATTAAATTTGATGAATCCTAAATAAAATTGGAAATTCAGCTTCTCAGTCTTGCTAGCCACATGTGACTCGTGGCCACCATACAAGGACAGTGCACGTTTAGAATATGCCCATCATCAAAAAGTTTCTCCTGGATGGTGCTGCCGTGAGCGCGTAAGATTTGGGTCAGTGGTGATAATGGAAGCAAAGGGTCTCATCTTTCCCCATGACGGCAGTTTACCCTGCAGCTCAGAGCTTAATTTGGGTCTATCCCCGAAGGGATCCCAGTTTGATGAAGTGATAAAATGACTTTCTAATTAGGACAGGCCAGTCCAGGCAGCTTGGGAAGTGTGACGTGGTTAGGAGGGAGCAGGAAAGCAAAGGCAGCTGTGTGGTCTGCAGGGGGAGTGGGGGGTGGTTCAGGAAACATGGAAGGGGAGGGAGGGGCCGGCAGGTGGGAGAAGGAAATGCAGGGACGGTGCTGGAGGGAGCTGGGGTGTGGAATCCCCACAGACCTCCCTTGGACCCCCAGGTCCACTCATGGACTGTGCAACCTTGAGCAGGTTCATTGACCTCTACAGTCCATCTGTAAAATGGGGTTGGTCATGCTTATGTGTTCCCAGCAGGGTGCTTGGGAGGAAATCTCCGAAATGGACCTTGCCAACTGGAAGCAGAAAAGAGATTAGCTGATAATCTGGGGGGAGGGTCCGAGGGAACACCTGTAACCCCCCCCTCCATCCTCCTCTGCTTTGGGGACCAGTGTCGGGGACACTGTACTACAAACAGATCGGGAGAAATCTATGAAATGACGGGACGTGGTATGTTCTCAGTTCATGGGGGCTTCCCCTAGGGAAGGTCTCTTTCTCCCTAGAGCTCAATTTCGCACTTTTGACATTTGGGACCCAATAACCCTCTGTGGTTGGGGGCTTCCCTGTGTCTTGTAGGATATTCAGCAGCACTAGATCCGGGTAGCACATTCCCTATCCTAATTGTCATTTTGTGACCACCGAGAAACTGTCTCCAGATAATGCCAAATGTGCCCTGAGGGGGTGTGTGTGCAAAGTCCTCAAATGAGAGCTTGTGGCCCAGAGTGACCGGCCTTTAGTAGCCCCCTCTAGCAGAGGCGGGCACTTGAGCAAACTCCAGCTCTCTCTTGACCCCTACCCCCCCATGCTGTCTTGGGCTATCTGATGCACCAGCTGCTCTCCCCTTCTGATGCCTTCCCTGCGTATTGGGATGCTGGGACCGAGGGGTCCAGGTACGCTGTGGACAGACAGGGACAGGGATAGGGGATGACAAGGACATGGAGCCCCAAGGCAGTGTGTGCACTTCTGCCTCTGTCCGGATTCAGCCATGAGCGTTTCCTCCCTGCTCACACCTCCTCTGCCCCCAGCGAGGCGGACGGTCTTCATAACCTTTGGGCTGGCCTGGCTCTGGATGCCGGGCCATTGCACCCAGAACCCAACTTCCGGAGATGGCTCGGTCATGATGGGTTGGCTGTGGCCCTGCGGATATCAGGGAGAGCTGTAGTCACTGTAGCGGTTTTCAGGCATTTCTCTCCCTGGCGGGGCTGAGGCGGTGAGTTCTGGCTTCGGCTTGCTGCTGCTGCTGCTGCTGCTGCTGGAGACAAAAGCAGCCCAGGCTAATCAGGGGAAGGGTGGTGGCCTCGCTGGGGCCAGGAACCAGGGCTGAGGTGTGCTGGGCAGCGTGGTCGGACTGACTTCAGGAACCTGGAGGCAGAACCATGTCAGATGTCCCTTTCTGCCAGTGACGGAGACAGAGGGAGCGTCCCAGGATTTTCTGCCTCTGCAGGTCCTGTCTGTCTGGGTCCCGGCCAACTCCTGGAGAGGAGAGAGCCTGGTGTTGATGTCCCCAAAGGACCCCCTGCTCAGGATGTCCTGGGCCAGCTCCCCCGTATCTATATGCCCTTTCCCACAGGCAAGCGGGACTGGAGAGCGGGAAAATGACAAGGCGGTGGGTTCCCTGCGGTCTGCTCCCACCCTGACTTCTAGGAGTAGCAGACCCAGAGCCAGAGGGTCTTGGCTTGTCATCGCCCTCTTCTCCTCCTAGCTCCCTCTCTCCCAGTAGGAGGCCCTTTCTCCCCTCAGCACACACACACTTGGGAATTGCCCCAGCCTGGCTGTCGCTCCTCGTTTCCACTTACTCACCAAATCTCATACATCTTCCTCTGTGTTTCTATCCCACTCCATATGCTCCCTGTTCACCCCCAGCCTCACCCACTCCCCTGGTGCACTAAAATCTCTGGGGTACCTCCTCCTCTCCTTCAATCCTTAGGACCGTCCCCCCCCCCCACACACACACACTCAGCATCTGGCAATGTCATTCACGGCCTCCCTTTCCACAGGCTTCTTGATTAGCGCTTCCCCCTGGGTAGGGGAGGGGGGCTTCCCCTCCCTGACCCACTCCCTGAAACCTAGCCCAAAGGCCACGCCCTCCGGAAAGCCTTCCCACGCTCTACAAAAGAAATTCGGTGCTTCTTCCGAACCCTTGGGGTTCAGCCTCGCAGCAGCCAGGGGCCGGGGACCCGCCACGGTGCAGGTGACCTGGGACCCGGGAGCCCCGGCCTCGAAAAGGTTACAGGCGAGACACTTGGGGAGGGACTGATGGAGGGACCCAAGAGAAAGCAGCGTTGACAGCCCTGAACCGCCCCTCCCAAACCCCCGTCCCCCCACCCCGCGCAAGCAGCGGGATCCCCCTTGGGGGCGGGGCGGGGCGGGGCCACCCGGAGGGGGCGGGCACGGGGCCGCGGGCCCGGCCGGCTCGGGAGGGGCCGAGTGCGCTTGCCCGGCAGAGGCTCGTGGAGTCGCGGCGCCCTCGCTCTGCTCGCGGGCTCGGCCACCCCTACCTGTCGGCACTTGCCACGCCGCCGTCGCCGGCTCCAGATGGGGAAGGACCAGGGCTTCTCTCGGCACTTTCGGTAGTTTCCCCACCGCGCCCCGCGCCCCCGGGAACTGTGCACCCTAGGCGCGGCGGACCCGTCTTGGTCGGCCTGAGAAGGGGTGGGGCTGGGGCACTGAGATGGACACCCACCCGGCACAAAGGAGCGAGTTCCCCCCGTTGGATGCCTGGAACCCGCACGCGCCCCTGGGGGTCGGGATGGGAGGCGGAGGGGGAACCAAGGGTTGGGACTGAAAAGCCCTCCTCTTTGACAGGTCCGGGGACCTGGCCAGAGAGCGTAGGCAGGGAATGTGGTAGAGAGAGAGGACACTAGGGCCACCCCTAGGACAATCTGGACACGGATTTACTCCTGACTCCCCCCCCCCCAAGGCAGAGGGAACCGAACTGACTGATTGAACCGTGGCCGGGTGGCCAGGGAAGAGTCCTGTGGTCTCAGAGAAGCCTGTTGGCATCGCAGGGACCTGGGAGTCCTGGGCAACCATGCTGTCATGGTCAGAGGACTAGTGCTCTGCCACAGTGGTCCGTGAGGCCCCATTGTGCCTGGCTCTACTGGGTCAGTGGATTGAGGGGAGACCCAGGCCTGGGGTGCCTGGCCAGACTGAGCTGCATGGAGGGCCAGTGCAAGCCAGGAAGGGCATCTGGCGCAGTCCCAAGGACACCAAGCAGAGAAAAGGCCACCAATGTTCTCCCACCTGGGCAGCTGGTGACTCACCATGGTTACCATCCCGGGCAGAAGGAGTGGAGAGGGGCAGACCTTTTCTAATTGCTGCTGGAGGGTGGAGCTGGGATGGTCACCAGGCCCCTGCCCAGGCTGGACATAGGGCCTTCTGGAGCCTGGGGCTGGAGCCCAGATTGTGAGGTGGCCAATTTCCGACTTGTCATCCCTCCTTTGCCTGGGCAAGAGGCATGGGTGGTGGGTCTGGGACAGTGTGGGGAATGTGCAGGTCAGGCAGAAGGAGGTGTCGGGCTCCGGAGACCTTGAGTGACCATCTGGGCAATGAGACCGAGGTTCTAGATTTTCGGCAATCTCTGTGGGTGGGCAGGGATGAGCATCGGGCCAGAATGTCCTGGAAAAGTTGAGCAGGCCTCTTGTTTTAGTCTCCTGGTCGCCTGGAACATTCGTACCTGGAGCAGAGCTCAGCGGGGTCAATCCTGATGCCCCCTCCTCCTGGAGGACCCACTTCCCTTCCTTCCCACCAGGCAGCTTATTCTGCCTGCCTGGTCTTATTAATCTTACCGTAGAGGTCAAGGAAACTGACTGGGGGCCACTGGATGACAGCAGAGGGGTTGTATTTCAGCTGGCTACAGAGCCACTGTCCCCGTCTTCCTCCCTCTTCCCCACCATGGCCTTGGCAGTGCCTTCTCATACAAAGGACAGGGACGGGAATGTTGGAATGTGACCAGGGAGGCCTCACTAGCCACCAGAGCTTCAGAGGCCCTTGGCAGAGTCCTGCCACGATGCCGAGGGTCAGAGACTGGCCTTCTGTTCAAGCTGTGCCAAGGGCCAGCTGTGTCAGCCTGGAAAGTTACAGGTCTTCTCTGAGCCCCCAGATCCTTTGCCATGGACAGGGGGTTCCACCCGGTTGTTAACTGCTGCCATTACTGGGAGCTATGGCTGTGCTGCTGGTGGGCCTCCTGTTTCCTGAGTCACTGAGTCCCTTCCCTGTGCCAAATCCTGAGCCGTCACTGTGGCTTCCAGCCAAGCTACAGCCCTAGCCCTCAGAGAGCTTCCCTCCTCGCAGGAGACACTCACAGATTCCAGGGACTCATGCCAGGGTGTAGACCCCATACAGCGTCCACCCAAGCCTCCCCACTGACTCTCACCACTTCCAGGTTCCTGAGAGTAGGAACCGCAGCTCCTTCAGCTTTGAACCCAGGTGCCTGGCTGGCACGGACAGCAGGGCCTTCCTGGAGCGTGCGGGATTGGACAGAGGGAAGGCCGGTGTAGGGTGTTGAAGGTCCATCTCCGTGTAGCTAGGAAGCAGAGAGAGTGTGCCCGGCAATAGTGTAAGAGGCAAATTCTTGGCAAATTCCTGGCAAATTCTGAGGCGGCAGCTGTAGAAAGGCTGGCCAGAGAGGCAAGCAGGAAGGCCAGGAGTGTGATGGGAGTCTGGGGGAAGTCTGACCCCGGCCAGAGCGTGGCTTTGGTTTCCTCCAGCAGAGCTGCATGGAATCGGGTAAGAAGACAGGTTGTGGCGGATACCTGGCTGGGGTCTGGCCTGGCAGGTGCAAGGGCATGAAATGAAAGCATAGGGGAGAGGCCAGAAATGGGAAGACGGAGGCAGGAGGAGGAACAGGTCCACGAAAGGGCTTTAGGGGACACCGAGGTCCCTCAAGGCCACAGTAATGGAGACGGTCCCATTGTGAGTTTCCCGAGATGGAGCGCTGGGCGCGAGGTCCTGGTGTGGCCCAGGCCGGTTGGGGCGCAAGTCCCAGCACCAAGAGGGAGACTGGGGTGCCGGCTGCTGATTCCCCTGTAACCCCCGTGTAGGGGCGGGAGAGTCTAGGGCGGCGCCCACGAGAAGGAGACTTTAGGCAGCGGTTTGGCACGCGCCGCCAGACCGCGCCCCGACTCTGCGGTCCTCGCCGGCAGGATCTTCATCCCCAAGAAGCACCGGGCGCGCTTCGACGAAGTGGTGTCACAGGGTCTGCTGGGCAAGTTGTGCCGCGCTCGGCGGGCGCAAGGCGCGCAGGGGCTGCGCCGGAGCCGCAGCGAGGAGCGACCGGAGCGCCTCCTGGTGTCCACTCGCGCCAGCGCGGCCCCGCGCCGCCCCGACGAGCCGCCACCGCGCAAGGCTGCCTCTCTGCTGGGCGGCCGTGCGGGCCCAGGAGGCACGCGCAGGTACCGGGGCGCGCGGGCCGCGGATGCCTCCTAGTCGGTGGGCTGGGATGCACATCTGGGCAGAGGGCGCGAGGTTGGGGCGTGGGACACTTGGGCGTGGGGATGGGGGCGAGGAGAGACTAAGGGGAGCAGGGCACGGGACTTCTCTATCCCCTACGCCCCATCCCCAGCCTCCCTCTCCCCAGGACAGCGCACCCTGCCAGCCCCCCACCCCGCCCCTTCTTTCTCCCCAGGACAGTACGAGTCTACAAGGGCAACAAGAGCTTCGGCTTCACGCTGCGCGGTCACGGGCCTGTCTGGATCGAGTCTGTCCTGCCTGGTGAGGGGTTCGTGAGTTGTCCAGGATGGGATGAAGGACCCTCTTAGGCCCATACTAAGTAGCCCCCGCTTCTACCTCCAAGTTCTAACCTCATGTAGCTCATGTCCTTTAAGTATCCCAGAGGGGCCATCCGAGTTGGGGCAAACTCCCTCCAAGTTCAGGGTCACCTTTGAACCAAGAAAGCCAAGTTCTCCATCCGGACTTATTCTATGTCCAGCGGGGAGTGCTGGGGGCCACTGCCCCAGACACTGGGGTAACCAGCACACATCTGATGCCTGCCCAGTCTGCACCCAGTCAGCCTGCCTGGTTTGGAGTGCCCACTGTGAACTTGGTCCTTTCTGGGCAGGCCAGACTCAGAGACCCATTAGGCCCTCAGGGCCTCTGCCTACTATCTGGTCCCCTACCCCCAGTCTGGACCTTGCTCCTGCTCCCACCGAGCCTGCCTCCTTTTCCTCCTGGAATGGTGACATCTTGAAGAAAGCAGAGCCTTCTTGATGCAGGAATTCTTCCTTCCTGCCTCTCCAGGGCAGGTCGGGGGAGAGTGGGGAGAAACTCCTTTCTTCCCGAGACAGCACATCCCATTGTGGAAGGACTCTGTGGGGCAGAAATGTCTCCTGGTGCTAAACTGAACTCTCCCTCCCAGTTATCACGCCACAGGGCCAGGTCACCTGCTCTCTCTGTCCTGTATCCATATGCTCCCAGCACCTGGGAATGATGCTCCTAGTGACACATCCCCCATCTGTGTCCGTCTGACCCTAAGTCCTTTCTACCTTTCCTCATCTCACACCTATAGTGCAGGGATTTGTGGGTTGGACAACTTCGGATCCCCAGGAAAGTGCCTTAGTGCCTTTGCATCGTTGTCCAACCATCAGATCATTTTGACACCAAATCCTGATGACTGACATGTCACAGTTCTCGGATTTAGTGTTACTAAATCATTGACACAGTGTTGCAGGGAAGAGGCACATGGCTGGTCGTCTAGAAATACGTCATCTCTCCCCTTTGTCTCTTCCAACTGTGCCCACCACCAGCACCACCCACCTCCCCCCCACCCCCATGTGGGGTGCAGCCAGGCATACTTTGCCAGGGGCCATGTTTAAGACCCAGGGGTGCTGTTCTCCTCAACCCAACCTCCAGGCTGGTAAGCCCATGCCTTCCTTGTCATAGGAAACCATAGGACGCTTCTGTGAGAGCTTTTACAGATGGGGAAACTGAGGCCTTTAGAGGCTCTGGCAAAGCAAGGACCAGAACCTGGGGTCTCCTGACTCCTGACCCAGTAATCTTGAATCCCCAGGTCCTCTGGTCCTCCCAGCCCAGGCTGGCCCAAGCTTCCACACAGGCACACAGGTCAGGTTGGATCCATCCCCATCACCTCTCCCCCTCCCTGACTCTTCAGTCCCGGGGGAAGGACTCCACTTCCCCAGCAGGTCTTCCCTGAGCATCCCTTCCCCCCTGCCCCCCCCACCCCGACAGTCCCCAGAGCCTCATGAGAGAGCTCTTCACAATCTGAGAGTACCTTTTCTTTAGGCATTTGTCAATTTCCCCACTTGATTTCCAATCAATTCCAATCAAATTTCCAATTCCCCCACTGATTTCCAAACAGCTGATAAAAGAGGCAAAAAGAAAAAAAAAAACACGTATAAAAACACAGGTCTTACTATTATTCAAGTATGGTGAGGTCAACAGATCAGGAAGTGATGGCCAATGGAAAAACAGTTTGTCCCTCACAGCTCCCAAGAGGAGGGGACATGGCCACACCAAGCACGGCCACGCCATGCAGGACCACGTGGGGGAAGGGAAGGATGAGGCCAGGCAGGCGAAAGCAGAAACAGGCCTAGCCAGAGCAGGCTCTGAGGCATAACTGTCCCCAGGGAGTCAGCAGGTGCCTGGCCCTGGAAGATTAGGGCAGGGCGCAGTCAGTCGTGGCCTGAGGTCTGAGAGCTCATTAGGGAAGGGCCCTGGCTGTGGGCTCTGGACTGATCAGTTTGCATACAAGAGGCTCTCTTCTGAGCCAGTAATTTACCAGGTAGGGACTGGCCAGCCACGGAAGGGCAGTGTTTCCAGGGTCAGCAACAACCCGAGATGCCAGAGCCTTAGGAAACACAGAAACAAACAAGCACGATTCATACACCATGTTTCCCATCCTGGGGGAGGAAGCCCCCTTCCTGTCGGCAGGTGCATTTTGGCCAATGACAAAGGCACAGAGAATCTATGATGGTAACCGTTCTGTGCGGGGCAGAGAACAGTACAGAGGGGGCTTCTCAGCAGGGGATGGATGCTACAGAAATATGACTCCCAGGACCTTTTTTATTTTTCCCCCTTTTCCAATAGCTCAAGGCTGACCTGTGGTCCATGCTGAGCCCCAAAGTCTCCTACCCCCACCCAGGGGCTCATTCCCTGCTCCGAGCAGCTGAGAGCAGAGGGGTGCTGGTTTTAATGTGGGGTCTGCTGGGCTGCATTTGGCTCTCCTTTGCCACTCGTCCCATTTGGCCCCTGTAAAATGGGTTCACAGAGCACAGCCCCGCCCAGCTGACCAGCACACTCTCTCTTCTTGCTCCCAGGGAGCCCAGCTGACAATGCATCCCTCAAGTCAGGAGACCGGATCCTCTTCCTCAATGGACTGGACATGAGGTCAGAGGCTATTGGGGATGTCAAAGCTTGGTGAGACACTATCCTCTGAGAACCCCTGGCTCTTGGGACACTGAGACCATGGTCCTGATCGCCTGTGACCAGTTTGTCCCCAGAGTCTGCCCCTCTTCCTTTGGGAACTCTTGACTCTGTCTCTTCAGACTAGATAGGATGTCAGTTTATCTTTCCAACCGGAAAATACCCCAGCTCCATGCAAGGGACACAGAGGGGTTTTTCCTTGTTGCTGTTTCGTTTCTGTTTTTAGAGATTTTAAGTAATCTCTACACCCAGTGTGGGGCTTGGACTTACAACCCCAAGATCCAGAGTCACAGGCTCTGCTGGCTGAGCCAGCCCGGTGCCCAGGGGACACAGAATTAAATGGACCATGGGTGTCTTGCCCAAAAGGGAGCCCTGCCTAGGGTGACATGATCACAGTCCTTGTGCATCCAGAAGTGTCCAGGTTGTCCTGGGTCTGGAGGGTCTCCTGCAGAGGAGATAAATGAGCAGGAGAATGGCTTCCGGTCCTGGCCCAGCTGTGCACTGTTGAGTGGCCTCTACGGGCAGGGCAGGGAGTTCTGGTGGGTGGCCATGGCCCTTGTTCATCCTGGTCAAGCCCTCCCGGGCCCATCTCTTCTTGGCAGGAACTGCTCCCATGACAAGGTGGTGTCCATGCTTCAAGGCAGCGGCGCGATGCCCACACTGGTGGTGGAGGAGGGGCTCGTCCCATTTGCCAGCGGTGAGACACCCATGGCCACTTGGCTTCATGGCCCACAGAGACCCTGCCAGGGCCTCTACGTGTGGGACTTACAAGTCTGCAGAGGATTCTGCTTTTCCCCCAAACCTGCAGCTTCCCTCCCCAGGTGGTTCTGTAGATTCCAATGGGGCAGCCTCGGGGCCCTGCCTGGGGCTGTCCCTCTGTCCCCGTCCCCAGCTCCCACTGGGAGAGAAACCGCCTCTGGTCCGGGGACGCTGGGTCACCCGCACCTCTCCTGCCTGTGGCCCCGACAGACTCGGATTCCTTGGATTCCCCCAACCCATCCTCGGCGCTCACCTCCTTGCAGTGGGTAGCAGAGATCCTGCCCTCCAGCATCCGGGTGCAGGGGAGGACTTTCAGCCAGCAGCTGGAGCACCTCCTCACGCCTCCCGAGCGCTATGGGATCTGCCGGGCCCTCGAGAGCTTCTTCCAGCACAGGTGGTTGGGCCGGGGTGGTGGTGGGGGAGCTGCCCTGGGTGGACCCCAAATCCTGCCCAGACTCACCATCCGGGTCTCCCTGCCTGTGTCTCCCGAGCCCCCTTCTCCTGGGAGAGACCCAAAGAAAGCAGCCGTTGGTACCGGGGGCCCCTGGGTGGTGGGTAATCAAAGGGCCCTTCCACAAACCCTGACTCTGAGACCTCCCAGCCACGTGACCCAGCCTCAGTCAAGTGAAGCAGTGACCTTCGAAATGGTTGTGGAAAGGTCACAGGACTCGCCTGTGGGCGTTTGCCACCAGCCAGCCAGGCCTGTTGGGACTGGTTAGGTGTCTTCCTTTTGTACCTGAGCGCCAGCAGCCTGTGTCTGTCGCACTTTTCCATCCGTAGGGTCATTTTCATGGTCCGTGCAAACACCTCACCCGTCCGCGCCCTTTTCTTTTTTTGTTTAAACAGCTTTATTGAGGTATAAGTCACACACCCTACAATTCACTCATTCAACTGTACAATGCACTGGATTTGAATGGACAAATCTGTGTACCCATCACCACATTCGGTTTTTGAACATTTTCACTCAAAAAGAAACCCCCTGCACCTCTTCAATGTCACCCCCTCCTTTTCTGCCCCTCCTCCCTCTCCGCACGCCACCCTACCCCCCGAACAACCACGAATCTGCTTTAGAGTCTAGGTGGCTTTCCCTATTCTGGGCTTTCACATAAACAGGATCCTGCAGTATGTGGGCTTTTATGTCTGGCTTCTTTCCCCAACATCATATTTTCGAAGTTCGTCCAAGTTCTAGCATCTACTTATTCCCTTTTTCACGGCCAAATAGCATTCCATTGTGTGGCTAGACCACATGTTGCCTGTCCATTTATCCGTGCTGGACACTTGCCTTGTTTCCACCTTTCATTCCCTTTTAGCTCCACTCCCTCTTCTGCGTCCGTCCCTTCCCACGGCCACCCAGTCTGATGAGTTTAATGGGCATCCTTTTGTCTGATGTGTTCTTGAAGTGTGGGCACTGCTGTTTTGTAGGCTGTATTCTTTTAAGTTTTACTTATTTAAGTTATCTCTATCCCCAGCGTGGGGCTCAAACTCACAACCCCAAGACTGAGAGTCGGATGCTCTTCCAACAGAGCCAGCCAGGCACCCCGCCATGGGCTGTATTTTTGGTCTACATTGCCTTTGTGGTTATCCTGTGTGCATTCTTGGGTGTGGTTTGGTTTTTTGTTTTTTTTTTTTCACCAAGCCCTCTGTGTTCAGATCTGGCCGTGTTGCTCTGTGTACATGTAATACATTGATTATAACTGCAGCCACATTTCTGTGGCTCATGGGTCCAGGTCTGATCTACTTATCTGCCAGTGACAGACACCAGTTTGTCACCACTCTCTTCCATCTTGATAACAATGATGAACATCATTGCACGCATTTCCACATGAGGCTATATACAATTCATTTGGAATTTATATCTAAGAGCAGCATTGCTGGCTAGTACGGTATTTGTTTACCTAATGTGACCAGGTCGTCCCAGACTGCTTCCCAGAGCACTGCTGTCTCTCACCTGCAGTGCTCCTGGGGGCCCCATCCCCATGTCCTCACCAACATTTGGCACCATCCAGGTTTCTACTCATGCTAGTCTTTTAGGCATAAAGTGACATTTATTTTATTTGCTGTTTTGAAATGACTGTTTTAAACATCTTTGAATATCCCTTTCAGCCTTTCTTGTTTCTTTATTATAAATTACCTGTTTAGACCCTTTGCCCATTTTTATTTTACTGGCCTTTTTATTGTTGTTGATTTGCATATTTTAGAGACCGAGTCCTTTTTGATTTCAAACACTGTAAACATCTTCTCCCATTTGTTACTTCTTATTACTTCTGTTACATCTAATATCCATGTATCCAAGTTGGGGTTTTTTTAACAGATATTCTTGCTTTTGTAAAATCAAATTCAATACATTTCAGGCCTTGTGGCTTTGACTCTTAAAATTTTAAGAACCCCTTCCCTACCCCTAGGCCGAAAGACATTCTCCTTATACTGTCTCCTCTTAATTTTACAATTGTATTTTTCTTTTCTTTTTTATTTTATTTATTTGACAGAGAGAAAGATCACAAGTAGAGAGGCAGGCAGAGAGAGAGGGGGAAGCAGGCTCCCTGCCAAGCAGAGACCCTGATGCAGGGCTCGATCCCAGGACCCCAAGACCATGACCCGAGCCGAAAGCAGAGGCTTAACCCACTGAGCCACCCAGGCGCCCCTACAATTGTATTTTTCATACTTTGTTTTTATATCCACCTAGAGTTCATCCTTATGTGTGGTGTTATGCACGGACTCAGTTTTATTTTCCCATATAATGCAAGGATCAGCAAACTATTTCTATGAAGGACCACATAGTAAATGGCTCTGTGGCCCAGATAGTCTCCATAGAAACGATTCAACCCTGCTGTTGTAGATCGAAAACAGCCATAGACATATGTAAACACACAGTTGTAGCTGTTCCAATAAAACTTTATTTTCTTTCTTTCTTTTTTTTTCTTTTTTACAAAAACAGAAGGTGGGCCAGATTTTGGGCTGTGGGCCATCATTTGCCGGTCCCTGCCAGAGTGAGTGGGTTTACCCAATACACTCTGTGTGTTTTCATCGTACAGCATCTGTGTGAGGTAGATTCTATTTTTACCCACATTTTACAGAAGAGGAAACTGAGGCATGGGGGAATTAAGTAACTTGAGAAAGGTCACTTGGTCGGTAAGTGGCAGAGTCAGGATTTGAATCTGGTGCGGGGGGAGCCCGTCTCCAGGGCCTGCCTTCCTACCTTCCCCACTTCTCTGTCTCTGCACGGGTGGGTGCTGGCACCTCAAAGTGCCCCCTTGTCCACCTCCCCCTGCCCTCATGGCGAGCACCTGAGTCATGAACCCCTTGCTCCTGCACCCTCCCCCAGGAACATTGACACCCTCATCGTGGACGTCTACCCGGTGCTGGACACGCCGGCCAAGCAAGTTCTCTGGCAGTTCATCTACCAGCTGCTGACTTACGAGGAGCAGGAACTCTGCCAGGAGAAAATCGCGTGCTTCCTGGGCTACACGGCCATGACAGGTAAGCAGCCTCCCGCCCTGCCCAGCCCACCCACTGAAGGGTCAGGCACCCATTCTCAGATGACAGACGACCCGGGCCTCTCCCATGGCCAGACGCGCCCCGAGGCCGCAGACACATGCTGGGTGCACCCAGGCCAGTCACACGTTTGGCCCCACAGCTGTACCTTCCCTGCCTGATGCTCAAGCAGCATCTATCTGCCACATTACCTCAGACTTTAGACACCCCACCTCTCTGCCCGGAATCACAGGCTTCGCACCCACGAAATGGGAGTGACCTCAGTGGCTGTGCACTGCATGCCACAAAACATGTCGCAGATCGAGAAATTCACATGGTTGCCATTTATTGAACTGGAGAACAAAGACACAGCCAGGTCGCACCTGGCTGGTGGGCTTTGGTGCACGTAGATGCACACTAAGGTCTGCGGGGCCACGTGAGGCCTCCGCTTCCCGCTGCCGCTCACCTCTTACCACGGGCCCCATGTGCCCATAAAACCATGCATTTCACCACTGAGGCCACAGGAATTGGAAGCCTGCCGAACCCAGCCAGCGCTTATTCTAGACGCTCTGTGTCATACAGTGACGTC
Organism: Mustela erminea; assembly: GCF_009829155.1. Taxonomy (NCBI): domain Eukaryota; kingdom Metazoa; phylum Chordata; class Mammalia; order Carnivora; family Mustelidae; genus Mustela; species Mustela erminea. The sequence goes on from NC_045633.1 coordinate 29,172,413, forward strand.
ACAGCGTACAGATGTCCTGCATGCTGGCTCTCGGCTGCCCCCTGTCCCTGGTCCTGGACACCCACGGTTTGCTTGGGGAGGCTCGAGGATTTTAGCAAAAGCCTCAGAGTATGGACTGGGCAAAGCTATTCCATACATCTGCCTAGACCTGGAATCTTCCATCTCAGCCCACGTGCCAAGCAGGGCCTGGGGCCACCGATTGGTACAGACAGTGACTGCCTCCACCTCCTGTGTTTGGAGGCACTTTGGCTGGCTGAGAGGACAAAGGGCCCGTCTCCTGTTCGTGTCGCCCAGCAGAGCCAGAGCCCGAGCTGGACCTGGAGCCGGAGCTAGAGCCGGAGCCTGAGCCGGTGCCTGAGCTGCAGCGGCGCAGCTCACTGAGGGCTTCGTCCATGTGCCGCCGCAGCCTCCGGTCCCAGGGCCTGGAGGCCAGCCTCAATTGCGGTGAGGCTCTGGACCGAAAGGGGGGACTGGGTGTGAGGGTGTGCTCGGTTTTCCCATCTGCAGAATGGGGTGGGTGAGATGAGAGATTCCCGAGAACAGGTTGAGGAGGGCTGAGGGATGGCCCTCCCGGAGCACCAGGGCTGGCTGGTCCTTTCTTGATGGCTGCCCACAGGGCCTGGGCTGGAACCCAAACCTTAGCGCTCAGAGGGATCACTAGACCTCTCCATGGTGGACTCCACCCTCCCTGATTCCCCTGGCAGGTCCCGGCGACTGCCCCGAGATGCCTCTTCCTCTAATTCCAGGCGAGCGCCAGGCGGGCGACGGCACGTCCCTCCCCGAGACTCCCAACCCTAAGATGGTGAGACCCCACTGCCTGCCCTCCTGGGGGTTCATGTGGCTCCTGAGGCTGGGGCAGATCCCTGCCTCCCAGATCACCCAGGCCTGGCCTCCGAAGCCACGGGAGGGCCTCATGGGGGAGGCAATAGTGGGCTGGACTCACCCTGGCCTCCTCTCCCTAAAGATGTCAGCCGTCTATGCAGAGCTCGAGTCCCGGCTGAACAGCAGCTTCAAAGGGAAGGTGGGGACCACGTCCAGATCCCGTGCCTCCCCACCAGTGCCCAGCCCGGTAGGCCCAGCAGGTAGGGGCTCAGCCAGCTCTGGCTCCTGGGAGCAGCACTGACCTCTGGCCTCTGTCTGGGCTGTCTGTCTGGGTGTTGCCCCCATCTGGGGCATATCCTTGGAGCCTCCCCTTTGGTCCATGAACACATGACTGAGGCCTGGGGCACCTCAGCAGCCCTCCATGGCAAAACTCTATTGAGGTCGAGGTCATCACAGGCTTTCCCACACCCTCTGTGGATCCTTACCCCTACTGTAGATTTAGAAAAGCGGAGATCCTCCCCAAAGGAGCCACAAAAGATCTTGTGGCTGTTGGATAAACTGTTGAGTGCATGCATTGCTCCGTGAATGGCACAACTGGGAAGACGGTTTCTCTGCCGTTCAGAAGGCAGGACCCCTGGGTGATGTTCCTGTCAGCCACGGGCCTGTTGGGTGTGGGAGGGGCCTCGTGATCCTTGATCTGGGGCCTGGAGAAGGCCCTTCTGCCCTTTCAGTTGTGTTTAGTTGGTCCCAGGGGGAATCCTTGAGGTCCCTTCCAAGATGAACGGGGGGTCTGGCCTGTCCTGGGGCTAAGTAGTGTTCCCCCTCACATACTCTGGCCTTTGATTTCCCTCAGGGAAGGGCCTGGGGGTGGGCAGGGTCATCTAGGGTCTTCTTGTGCTGTGCCCAGGGACACAGAGCCAACCTGCCCCAGGACCCTCCCCTCCAGCCTGCACCTGGAATGCAGGTATTGATTGGAGAGGGGTCCTCACACTTGATTCCCCACCCCAGGGCCCAGGACCCTGTCCAGCATCTCATGGCCCAGCGAGCGACTCCTGCCCTCCCCCTGCTACTACCCACTGTGTTCAGGGGGCCTGGCCTCCCCCAGCAGCTCTGAGTCCCACCCCTACGCCAGCCTGGACAGCAGCAGGGCACCCTCCCCACAGCCAGACCCTGGGCCCATCCGCTCCGACAGCCCCCCAAGCCCGGACCCTGCCCGCCCGCCCAGCCGCAGGAAGCTCTTCACCTTCTCCCGCCCTGTGCAAAGCCGGGACACTGACCGCTTCCTGGATGTGCTGAGTGAGCAGCTGGGCTCCCGGGTCACTGTCGTGGATGACTTCCTGAGCCCTGAGAATGATTATGAGGAGGTAAGCACTTGTCAGCCCATGTGGAGAGACGGGGACCCAGCTGTGACATGGGGGGCCTGTAAAGGGGACAGGGCTCCCGCAAGAGACCTCTTGCCATTGGGATCGCCCCCAGGCTACTCCTCTCCCTGCCCCAGTCCTGCCTAGAATCTGTCCCAGGCTACCCCACTCACTGGCTGAGCTATCCCCCGCTTTGACTCAGCTATAAACCCCTCACTCAAGTCTCCTCCATATTCCTTGCCTCAGGTTACCCCATTCCTTCTCCCAGGCCATCCTACCCACAGCCTCAGTCTAACCCACTAGACTAGCCTGTCTTATCCCCAGGCTAGCCCACCCTGTGCCCCAGGCTAGCCCACCCTCCCTCACCTTGCTCTGTCTGAGCAGATGAGCTTCCACGATGACCAGGGAAGCTTTGTGACCAATGAGCGGAGCAGCGCTAGTGAGTGCATCAGCAGCAGTGAGGAGGGCAGCTCCCTGACCTACTCCTCCATCTCCGACCACATCCCCCCACCCCCACTCAGCCCCCCGCCTCCACCACCTCTGCCCTTCCATGACCCGAAGCCCAGCTCCCGCACCCCTGATGGTCCCCGGGGCCCTCCTCAGACACTGGCCAAGCCCCTCACTCAACTCAGCCACCCTGTCCCTCCACCGCCCCCGCCACCCCTGCCCCCACCGGTGCCCTGTGCACCCCCCATGCTGTCCCGGGGCCTGGGCCACCGCCGAAGTGAGACCAGTCACATGAGCGTCAAGCGCCTGCGGTGGGAGCAGGTGGAGAACTCGGAAGGCACCATCTGGGGTCAGGTAGGTGACCTGGGGCTTGGGGGTGCCCTCCACCAGGGGAGACTGACCTGGGCCACAGCACTGAAGACAAAACCCTGTCCAGTGTCTAGCCCCTGGCACTTCCCCTACTGCCTGCCGTTCCCCCAGCATCGGAAGCCCAGGGCAGCTCTGGTGAACTCACCCCTGGCAAAGGACCCCTCAAGACAGGGCCAGACCTCTCAGCCACCTCCTTAAGCCCCCTTGGTTGGCTGCAGCCCCTTTGCTGTCCCTTAACAGCACCCCCCCCAACCCCAGTGCAGCTTGCTGCCTCCCGCATGGAGAGTGTTCTGGGTGTGTGTCTGACTGACCTCACGAGCAGGCGGTGCACTGCTTCATCACTTGGGTGACTTAGCCTTTCCTGCAGTGCCTCCTGGGCCTCAGGGTTCTCCCAGGGCCTGATGAAGGAATCTCCCTCTGTCACTCCAGGGTCAGCTCTTAGAGGATGGGGCAGGGGGAAATGGCAGTCCAGCTGCCCGAGTTCCTCCTCCCCCTGAACCTCCCCCCCTACTCTACCACTTTGCAGCTCGGGGAAGATTCCGACTATGACAAGCTGAGCGACATGGTGAAATATCTTGATTTGGAGCTCCATTTTGGCACCCAGAAACCTGCTAGTGAGTGGCCTGAGGGCCCTGGGGGAACCCTCACACCAGGCCATCTGCGTAAGCCCACCTGCGGCCTTCTGTGACGTCCCAGGGCTTAGAGTCCAAGAGGTCTGCCCTACCTGCCATTTCCTTCCTGTGTCCCCGAGTTATTTAACCTCTCAGAGCATTTCTCCCATCTGAAACTGGAGATAGTCATAGTCGCTGGCATTTATCGCATGCTCACAGAATGCCAGACACCCCCATTTCTAAATTAATGCTGTGACCATTCTACGAGGTAGGGACTGTGATCACGCTAACTTCCTGATGAAGAGCTACAGAGAGGCTAGGTCATTTACTCAAAGTCACACAGTCAGAATAAGGGGTCAGGAGGCATCCATATCTAGCCAACTGGATGTCCCTTCCAGTCTCTCAGTCCCCCCCGCCCTTCTCTGGGTATCTCCCTATAGCTGTTGGGTGGGGCTACGGGCAGCCAGGATATTGTTTGTGGAAGGTGGTTGCAGGATGGAAGAGAAAGGCCTTTGTCCATCCAGGAAGCACCTGCAAGGTGGAGAGGTGGTTGGTTCAGCTTCCTTGAGCAGCTCAACCCCAAGGGCCAAGGGGAAGGAGGATGGGGGAGAGGCACGCACCATGCATGCGGAGTATGCGGGCCAGAGTCCCGAGTGGGAGACTGAGGAATGAGGGGACTGGGGACACCTGGACCTGATTCGTCGTTAAAGGCCACGTCAGGAGATGTCTGGGTTATTGGGTGTGGCAACACCCCTCCGGGGCCCTCCCAACAGCCTGTTCTCCTCTCATTAAACCATATTCCGTTCTAGAGCCAGTGCCTGGGCCTGAGCCCTTCAGGAAGAAAGAGGTGGTGGAGATCCTGTCTCACAAGAAGGCCTACAACACCTGTGAGGGGTTGAGGAGTCCCAGGGGTTGTGGGGGACAGCAGGCGGCCCTCTCTCTGGGCCGCAGAGCTTTGAATCCACGTGGGTGGATTGGGCCCCGGGGGCCCCCCCCGACGATACCGGCTGGGTGAAGGCCCTTTCTCCGGTCCTAGATCCCACCTGGGTGCTGGTGTCGGCCTGGGCTCCGCCCTCCCTGGCCACGCCCCCTCGTTGCCCCCGCCCCCACGAGTGAGCGGCTCCCGGGTCCTGGCCACGCGCCTCCAGCCGTCCCTTGCTCTCCCTCTCGCGGTTTCCCCCCTCGTTTCCGGCTCCATCCCCACAAGCCCCACCCATATCTAGGTCTGTCCCTTCGAGAACCTGGTCCTCACTTTCATTCGGCCGGAGGAAGGACCCTCTCCATCTCTGGGCAGGCTCCTGCCCCGCCCAGGTTCCTTGCCCCTCCCAGGCTCCGCCCAGTCATCCCCGGGGAACTTCTGGGCCCCGCCCCCGGTCCGCATGGCCCCGCCCCCGGTCCGCATGGCCCCGCCCCCGGCTCACGCTCGCGGCCCCGCCCGCAGCCATCCTGCTGGCTCACCTGAAGCTGAGCCCGGCGGAGCTGCGGCAGGTGCTCATGAGCATGGAGCCCCGGCGCCTGGAGCCCGCGCACCTGGCGCAGCTGCTGCTCTTCGCGCCCGACGCCGACGAGGAGCAGCGCTACCAGGCCTTCCGCGAGGCGCCCGGCCGCCTCAGCGAGCCCGACCAGTTCGTCCTGCAGGTGCTGCGGCCGCGACGGCCGCCGGGGGGCGGGGCAGGGGGTGCTGCCCGGTGGCCTCGGCCGCCTCCAGTCTGGGCTCTCGTGAGTCCCGCTCCCCTACCGCCACCGCGCTGGCGCCTCTGAGTTCCCGTTGCCACCTGGGGCCCAAGGTAGATGGGACTGTGCTGCTTTTTTTGTGCTTATATTGGGGTTGTGCTTATTTTTCTTGAGGGAATGCCGGGCAGCCAGCTGACCCCCACCCCAGGCTGCGGTGGGGCGGTGAGTGTCCTGGTGGGGCGGGTGAGTCCTGGCCTTGCCTCGTGACAGATGCTCTCGGTTCCCGAATACAAAACCCGCTTGCGAAGCCTGCACTTCCAAGCCACCCTGCAAGAGAAGACGGAGGAGATCCGGGGCAGCCTGGAGTGCTTGCGCCAGGCCTCCCTTGAGCTCAGGAACAGCCGGAAGCTCGCCAAGATCCTAGAGGTCAGGCCGCACCCCCCCTCTGGCCACCCCACCTAACTGTCTGCCTCCTGGGGCTCCCAGTCTGGAGACCCATCCTGACAGTGGTTCCAGGGCAGTGGGGTGAGGACCTGGGCAGAGCCTGCCCATCTTCCCTTCCACAGTTTGTGTTGGCCATGGGCAACTATCTCAACGACGGACAGCCCAAAACCAACAAGACCACCGGCTTCAAGATCAACTTCCTGACAGAGGTGAGGGGACCAGTTGGCAGTAATCCATGGGCTTGTCCTACTGTCACAGCTGGGGAGGGCAGGGCCACCCCAAGTTGTGGCAGAGGAAAGGAGAGAGCATCAGGAACCTAGAGGGCCCCTCCCCAGGAGGAAAATTGGGCTGCTGGCAGGCCAGGATGTAACTGCAGTAAAGGTTGGGGGTCGAGGCTTTTCCAAGCCAAGCCTCAGGGTCTGGAAAAAGGGAGTATGGGGGGCAAGAAGGGGAGACTCCAGGAAGAAGGAGGGAATCCCGCCTGGTAGGTTCTGCCCCTTAATACCACCACCACTGCCAAAGTGTCCTACCCCCCCCCCAAAAAAAACCCCTAGGATCTGAACAAGGACAGCTCGAATATCCAGCCTTCCCGTTGTTTCTGGGACCTTTCCCCAGGGTACCGTTAGTTGTTTTAAAAAGGAGGAAGAAAAACTCCATTTGTAGATACGAATGTTTTAAGATGTCTGAGGCACAGAAGGGCCACATAAGGTTCTAGAAAGCCACAAGGGGAAAGATATGTGAGTGGTGCCCCCCCCACCCAGAAGTTAAAAAATCTTGGACTATATCTGCCAACCAGGGCATGCTCCCAGGGACGGGACACCTGGTGGCCTCCTCTAGCTGTTGGCAATGGACCTGGTTCCTGGGTGGGGGCGGGGGGGCAGCATTTCAAAGATCTGAGCCAGGGAACCTCCGAACACCTTGGGGAGGCCTGTGGGCATCCCAGCAGAGCTTCACAGTGAGGAGTACTATAAACTTCGGAGTTGATGAGTGTCAAGGGCCAGGAATTAGTGCCACAGTCTAGGAGATGTGGGGCCAAGAGTACCCAGACCCACGCGACCAGGAATCTGATGGGGTCCTTGAGGAGGATGTGTGTTGGGCATCACTTGCAGCTGAACTCCACCAAGACTGTGGACGGGAAGTCCACCTTCCTGCACATCCTTGCCAAATCACTGAGCCAGCACTTTCCAGAACTCCTGGGCTTTGCTCAGGACCTGCCCACTGTGCCCCTGGCTGCCAAAGGTAGGCTGAGTGGTTGGGCAGTGGGCGCGGAAGGGCTAGGAGGTCAGCGCTCATGAGGTTCCGTTCCCTTCCCTGCAGTGAACCAACGGGCCCTGACCAGTGACCTGGCTGACCTCCATGGCACCATCAGTGAGATACAGGCTGCTTGCCAGAGCATGTGCCCCTCCAGTGAGGACAAGTTTGCTGTGGTCATGACGGTATCCAGTGAGCAGCCTGTCCCCGCACCATGGTGGACCCTGGGGAGCCAGGGAGAGCTGGCTGTTGCTCCAGCAGCCACCGCAGACCCTGGGTCCCAGCAAGGCTTCTATGTGTCCGGGGAGTGCATCTGTCCTAGTGATTTAGAACCCAAGCACTTGCACCAAGTCTTTTACTTAAGAGGAGCTTTCTTGACTGTCCAAAACCTGCTGCCTTGCCCCATCTGTCCTCGTGGGCAGTATAGCCCAGGTTTGGGTCACAAGATACAGGTGTTGGCCAGCCAGAGGCAGTCAGGAGAGGGACGTGTTGCCGCTGAGCACAGTTAGGGACAAATGCTACAGGAAAAAAAAGGGGGGAGCTCAAAGCAGAGAGTGCCGGGGGCTACTATAAGTGGGTGTTAGAGGAGGAGGGGGCCATGGCATCTGAAAAGAGCCCAGAGTGGGGAGGGGACTGCCCCACAGAGAAGGCAAGTGGATGGCCTTGGGGCTGCGCTGGATGTGGCGGGTTTTGGGAGCAGCTGAGAGGGCCTCATGCCAAAGCACTGGAGCCCCTGGACACGGCCTGGTTCCCGGCCAAGCACTGGGCACGGGGCAGGTGGGAGCTGGGCAGCTAGAGAACCTGAGGGCGCCTAGCAGTTTCCTTAACGGAGGCCACTCAGTCCTTCCTAGAGACGGCCCAGCCGGTGTTGCGGGCTCTGGACGGGCTGCAGCGCGAGGCCATGGAGGAGCTGGGCAGGGCGCTGGCCTTCTTCGGCGAGGACTCCAAAGCCACCACCTCTGAGGCCTTCTTTGGCATCTTCGCAGAGTTCATGAGCAAGTTCGAGGTGAGCCATGATGGGAGGCCCAAGGCTGACCCTGAGAAGTCCCTCCAGAGGTCAAATGCGGGGCCTCCAAGAAGCCCAGATCAGGAAGCGACCTCCAGCAAGTGTGACGTGACCCACATGGGTCAACAGGTCTCTTCTCTGGCTCTCTGGGGTGGTGGGGGAGAGGGGCGGGAGGAGATGAGGCCATATGGGGTCAGGGGCTCCTGGGACCACTCACCAGACCCTCCCCACGTGTCCCTTCCTCCCCAGCGAGCACTCAGTGACCTGGAGGCTGGGGATGGCCCACGCAGCTCGGGGATGGTTTCACCCCTCGCCTGGTGACCTGCGGAGCTTGTCCTACCTGAGGCCCATCCCAGTGGCCTGGAGCAGCCCAGAGCAGCCTGATGGGAGACAGGGCCCAGCCTCCCCGTGGCTCCAGCTACCTCAGCCGTCAGGCTCTGGGCACCGGGAAGGTGCAGGGTCTGCCAGCTGCCCCTCTGTGGGCCTTGGCCCTGACTCTCACTCCAGTGGAGCACTGGGGGCTTGAGGCAGAGAGGAGGTGCCAACTCCCCAGGGAGTGTGAGCCTTGGCTACTCACAAGTGTGCTCACCCTGGGAGGCCTGGCTTTGCCCCGCCTCGCTCTGGGCCTTGGAGCAGGTGCTGGCTGTGCACTCCCTCAGGACTCTGGCTGGTCCCAGGGAGGGGTGACAGGGCTACGACCCGCAAATGGACTGTGGGGCGGCCCCCACCCTGGAGCAGCGTCTGCTGTCTGCCCCTCCAAGCTTGGCCAGAGCATACTCTGCCCCAAACGAGGACATCGGAATCTCCTTTTGGGGCCTGCTCCCAGTGAACTGGAGGGATGCCCTTGCAGAACATTCACTCTGGAGCCTGGAGAAGGTGACAGATGCCCTTGAACATGCCCGGCCAGTGGGCACAATTGGCCTTGAGGTCCCTTTCCCAGCCCCAGCCTCCTGGGGCAGCTCAGAAGAAAGCAGGAGAAAGGACATCCCTGCGTACAGGGATCTGGGGGCCTGGGCACCTAGTCTGGGACTTGGAAGCTGAAAGAAACTGCAGCCGGCTGCAGCCTAGAAGCAGAACAGGCAGGACAGATGCTGGGCAGGGATCCGGAGGAGGTGAGGATTAGGAAGACACGCCATGTCAGACTGGAGAATCGGGGGCGTTATCCAGCAGACAAGTTTTAGTTCAGTTTGGGGAGCCTGAAAGTGAGATAGGGTGGTCAAGGTATGGGCAGAGAGAACAGAAAGATGTTCCGGGGCTGTCAGCAGGACTCGGCAGGACTCGGGGGCTGATTGGCTGGAATGGGTCCCCTGCGCAGAGCAGTCATTGGGCTGGATGACACAGTGGGAGGTAGCTGGGATCCCAGAGGCTCTTTCCCATGTGTGTCTGGAGGCCCTGGTGAGGTCAGGGGCTGGAGGAGACAGGGAGCAGGGCTGCTGTGGACGGGGACGATGTGTTAATTTCCTCCATCCTTCCCATGCTCCCGCTGGCAGTTTCCAGCATCAGTAGATTCCCATTGCCCCTTTCCTTAACTTTCTTCCAGAAAAGTCTGCACTGGGCTTTGAACTTGTCTCTTGGATTCTTCTTCTTTCCCTACAGTCAAATAGCTAATGTTGCTTTTGGACAGTATTTGGGACCTGTTCAGTTCTTGCCAGTCTCCCACAACTGCTCTTCGAGGCCATGTATGTTCTTTCTTTGTTCCCCACTCACAGCCATCCTATAAACCTGGGGTGCCCGGGTGGCTCAGTCTGGTTAAGCATCTGACTCTTGATTTCAGCTCAGGTCATGATCTCAGGGTCGTGAGATCGAATCCCATGTCAGGTTCCATGCTGGGTGTGGAGCCTGCTTAAGATTCTGTCTTCCTCTCCCTTTGACCTTCCCCACCCTCTCTCCCACAGCTGGGGCCTCGGCTGGGACAGATGGGACGGCTTCATGTGGCCTCTCATCCTCCAGCCAAATAGCCAGGATGGTTCCCATGGTGGAGGCAGGGGTCCAAGAGAACCAAAGTCACAGAAGCAAAATCACAGATGCCCTCTTGATGTCTAAGCTCAGACCTCAGAGCTGGCATACCACCCTGCCACCACAGTCTCCTGGCAAGTGAGAGGGCCAGCCCAGGTTCCAGGGGAGGGCTAATGGGTTCCACTCTCGATGAGAGGTGATGCCAAGTCACATGGCACGGGGCGTGGATTCAGGGAGGGGTGGAGAATCAGAGCCATTTTTACAATCAGTCGACTGCCTGCCCGCTTGGCCAGACATGCCGGTACAGATCACAGCCTCCTGAACTCCTCAGTGGCCTCGGTCCTGACAGCCCAGCCCTGGTTAGCCATCTCTGCGTGTCGTCCTGGTAGCACGCTTCTCCCTCTCTCTTACCTAATCACCCATTGCCTAGTCCCCTGACTCTACCCCTTCCGGTGGACAGTAGTGCCCTGCACCTGCCTAGACCAATTAGTCTCCTTTCTGTGGGGGAAAGCACCCCAGTTTTCATTTGGCAAATTGTGCCTCCCCTACTCATAGGCCCTGAGCAGGGCTGACTGGACAAGGATGGTCTCATGACTCCGGCTGGGCGGCTCAGCATTCAGTTAGCCTCAAGTTAGCACTGTTTGGAAAGGGAGGCTCCCTCTCTTCTAGATGAATTGTTGGATGTCTAGAGGGGGGAACCTCGGATGGGGCTGCCAGGACCACCATGTGGAGAACACTCGACTGGGTGTAAAGCCGACACAGGGAAGAAGAGGAGAGAAGCCCCCTCCACATACCCCTTTGTTCCTGGATCCAACCATGCCTGAAGCAGATATCTGGACTTGTCAGTCTCTGAGCCAACACATTTCGCCTCCATTTGTAAACTTTCCAAATTTATTTTAGTTTTTTGGGTTAGGCTGGTTTGAATGGGTTTCTGTCACTTGCAGCACTAAGAGGGTTGGCTAAGAGCACCCGTCCACAGATGGTTATGGATGTTCACTTTTCACATTCCCAGTGAGCGCTCTTCATTCATAAATGCATTGGCCAATACTTCCTCACTGCCCACTATGTGCCAGGCACCATAGCGAGTGCAAACACCTATGGGTCAGCCTCCCTGAGTTTGGTTTTCTAGAGTCCTGCGTCACAGTGGTTCTATACCTGAGTCAGCACAAGGCCCTATATGTGAGCCATACGTGTACCCTGTCCCCCCAGCAACTCCTTACCAAGTGACAAGCTGTGAAGGCAAGCATTTATGCCCCAGGAATTTACCAATTTCTCAATACTACTACCCCAATAACATAGCCTAATTACATGCCACCTTTCCTGATCACACATGTTTACTAGGTAGTGTGCCCAACATTTTACATATTTCGGCTCGTTTCATGTTCACGGTGACCCTCTGAGATGGGTTTTTTGTCCTCTCGTTTTTACAAATAAAAAGTGAAACTCAGGAAGGTTTGTGACTTTTTGGATCAAAAACTCAGCCCTGTCTACAGGAAAGCCTGTCCTCTGTGTGGAAATGTCTCCTTTGTGCTGCTCAACACAATTTTACAAATCTCTGTGGATCCCAGGGTCTTATCCAGTCTTTCCGCATTGTGACCCTCTCTCCCCTGCCTCTGTATCCCCACCATGTGCTCACCTCTCGGTGTTCATTCACCTGGCTTTCTCTCCCATCATCCTCCTCGACCTGCTATCTCCCTGACAGGAAGCCACAGGGCACCCTTATTCTTATCGTAACTGACCTTTACTGAAGCAACACCGGGCACTGTTTGTCCTCCCTTGGCAAATTCTCACACACCCAGGCTCGGGCGACCAGGGGTCAAGGTGTACCCGATAACTCTCTCAACAGCTTGATTTCCCACTGGCCCCCCTGCTTCTAGCCTTTACACACAGCAATCGCTCAATCACTGCCCATTAGATCAAACCGAAATCACATCCAGATACAGGGCTCCCAAGCTGCTCAGGAAAATGACTGCCTCCCTCCTGTCAGATGGTTTGGCCGCGTGCATTCGAAGCACTAGGACAAGGTTTGCAAAGTAAAAGCCCACAGAGGCCTTAGCAAGCAAGGCAAACACAAGAAGTGGGCAGGTGCAAGAAAGCAACGCAAGACCAGGGATGGAGGGTGGTTGACACAGGGGGACAGGAGAGAGCATGGGGGTGCCGGGGAGCAGATCCCCTGTCTGCAGGGGAAACCAGCCCGTGGACTTTGCTGTGGGGAGGCACGCCTTGTGATACCTGATCTTCAGGCTTTCTCAAAGGAAGTTAGAAATGTAGATTTTTTTAATTTACAACGTCCTGGTAAAATGTTGGCAGTCAGTGCAAAACTGCAAGGGAGAGTATCTGTGATAAGCCAAAGAAAACATGCCTGTGAGTCCAATGGGGCCCAGCTGTGAGTGCGTAACCCCTGAAATAGAGGGTCCGCACCCTTTGGCACATTCACACCGCCTTAGGGAATAGTGGGGTACCCCATAACAAAGGACGTGATTAGCTTTTCAATTTTAACAAGAGAACTGTGTTTGAGGCTAGCTGGCAGTTTCAGTTTCTAGATGAAAAGATGCTGATTACCTTGTTTTGAAGATGTCCTTTGTTTGAGGAAATTCACCCAGTGGGCCCGTCATTGGCAGGAAGGCAGGACCCGCACAGTGTTCTGGGATTGGGGTGGGGGGGACCGTGAGCTACCAGGAAACCAGCCGCTGGTTCCACAGACCAAAAGGTAAAGGGTCTGTTTAGTTGTGCAAATGAGCTACATCTTTACCTTGACAGTGTCTTGAAAGGGAAGGGAAATTATTTTCTCTAAAGAGAGTTTGGATTCTCGATGTCACCAGCATTGAATAAACACAGTGATTGTGTGTTCATGGACCATGTAGGGACAGTGTGGGGGGTTTCCACAGAAGGAAATGGATGTCCAGTTTGTCTCACATCCACGGGCAGGAAGGACTATAGGGTACAGAAGGGGAGAGTCCGGCGTGGAGCTGGGGACTCCTTAGCGAAAGGTGATCTGGGCCCTGCCTCGTGAGAGCTACAGGGACAGAGGCCCTGCCTCCCCCACTGGGTACTGGGAAGAAACCTCCTGGGGCAGGGGGGTTTAGTTGCCTTGGCAGAACTTAAATGTGTTAGTAGGGAATTGGTTCAGGGATGCAAGCAGGGCAGGCAAAAATGGCAGCTCAGAGCATAGGACCCAGACCAAGATTCAGGAGGCCACCACAACAGATGTGTGGCACATGGCCCTCTCCCTCAAGAATTCCCCAGAAGCTCTTTGAGGAGGGAAAACCCGGGAGAAAGACCAGAACTCCCACAAGTCTGAGCCAGAGCAATCTTAGAAGCATTGTGATTTGAGCAGTTAAAATCCCCATGGCCTCCTATCCCCTAGTCTGGTGAAATGGATGATAGTCATCACTAGGAAACTTACCCCACAGAAACAGGAATGCAGATAGTCATCGAGGCACACAGCTGTCCATTTGCTTGTGGAGTTGATCTGAAACAACAAGAACAGGCAAAAGCAAAGGATTTGTGAAAGGACACATGACAGTTGCATGTTGGACTGGAACTTAGTGATTAAAATATGGAGAAGGTGTGAAGTCACGGGAGACGGCTTATGACATAATAAATGAAAAAGAAAAATACAAAATTGGATGTAACAAGACGACCTTGGCTGGGATGAGTTTTTTGAACCCCAAGTGAGGAAGGAGAAGAAGGAGCAGTTCTGGCCAAAGCAACCTGTGGGATTGGCTTGTCCATGACCGCTGCATAGCCGCTCAGAACTGAGTACTATGGACGCTGGTGGGGGGAGGGGGTTGCCCTAATGCTAACTTCCATGTGCTCGCCTTTCCCGGGGACGGGTTTTCTCCTGGAAATAGAAATCGTACCATCCGTCATCCTCGGAAAGGTGAATCTCGGGGCCTGAAATGAATCAGGTCAAGCTTTAGACTGGGCTGAAGGTGACCATTCTTTCTGGCTTGACTTTGGAAGCCAGAAGATGGCCCGGAATGGAATTTTCACAGGAGCCAGAGAGCCTGCCCTTGACCTATGGAATGTGCTGAGCAGTCCTCTTGGTTGTCTGTGCAGACCCCACCCAATGCCCCTCCTCTCAATAAACCCAGTGGGCCCTTGGCGGCCATTTTCCACAGTATGTCTTTGCCCACTTGGCCACGATGTTGGATTTTGAGTGGACTCTTGGCCTAAACTGAGCCAATCTGCACCCCGCCCAAGAAGATCTGAAATAAATACCTGGATATTTCAAGCTCATTATGGCCTCTCTCTGGAACAGAAGAGGAGTAGATTTGCCAGGAGGGCCAGAGGAGCATAGACCAGTCTGCAGAAAAAGAGAAAAACAAGGTGCATGCCATCTAATCTCTTTTGCCATTTTTAAGTGTTCTCAGCCACTTAATCTAATCCATGAGAAATGATCCTCAGATTGTCAAAGAACTTTAAGCAATCATTAATTAATTTTTTAAAAAGATTTTATTTCTTTATTTGAGAGAGAAAGAGCAGATGAGCCAGGGGAGGGCAAAGAAGCAGACTCCTCACTAAGCAGGGAGCCTGATGCAGGCATTAATCCCAGGGCTCCAGGATCATGACCTGAGCCGAAGGCAGACGCTTAACCAACTGAACCACCCAGGTGCCCAGCGGTCAATTTGATCCTCACTGGTGAACAAATCTGCAGAAAGTTCCTGTCTCCAAATAATTTCATATTATTCAAAAGAAGTATATACATACATGTGTATGTGTGTTGAGGCATACATGAATGTATATGTATATACATCCACATAGAAAATAATTCATCATTCCTCTGAGGACATCATGGACTCAGAGACATAATATGCAGAAATAAATCACAGACATAACCTCATTCACATTCAGAGATCTGCATTTTCACAGCAAACTTGCGTGCAAAAAGAGAAATGAGAAGAGAAAACGTACCATTTTGTAGCATTATATTACGTAGCAAACTGAAACGTGTGCACAAGGTTTTGCTGATGCTTAAGGCTGAAACTTTATGTCATAAGCTCTAGAGAAGCGTCAAAAGAAACTATAAATCTCTTGGGTCAATATGAGCCAAGGTGCTATAATTTTTTACCCCCCCCCAAAAAAAAGTTCACAAAGCTGACTCTATACCAAAAAAGGCACACACGCTGTACCCCCAATGGAAGGAGAGATGAACAGAGGGTGGCTTTTTCAAACTATCTGGATACTTTCAGTGCTTAACTTTGAATTGCCCTGAACAGGAGGCTGGTTTGTTTGTTTGTTTGTTTGTTTGATTGTTTGTTTTTTAAGATTCCATCTATTTATTTGACAGACAGAGATCACAAGTAGGCAGAGAGGCAGGCAGAGAGAGAGGAGGAAGCAGGCTCCCCACTGAGTAGAGAGCCCGATGTGGGGCTCCATCCCAAGACCCTGGGACCATGACCTGAGCCGAAGGCAGAGGCTTGAACCCACTGAGCCACCCAGGTGCCCCGAGGCTGTTTTGTCTGTCTGTGGCGAAGAATGAAGAGTGGTTGTGTGCTTGCTCTGAAAATTTTTTACTTATAAAAAAGCAAAAAACAGGGGTGCCTGGGTGGCTCAATGGGTTAAGCCTCTGCCTTCGGCTCAGGTCATGATCTCAGGGTTCTGGGATCGAGTCCCACGTTGGGCTCTCTGCTTTGCAGGGAGTCTGCTTCCCCCCTCTCTCTGCCTACTTGTAATCTCTCTCTCTGTCAAATAAATAAATAAAATCTTTAAAAAAAACTCCAACCCTAACAAACAAAAACAAACAAGCAAACAAAAAGGGAATAGGTGATAAGACCCCAGTCCCATTGATGAAATACACAGGTGTATGTTGTATGTAAATAGTTATACAATTGTCCGCATTTTGCTATACAAATCAATTTGTTTTATGATGCTTTTCAATGTGTAGGCCAGATCAGAAGCAACCAGGATGTCCAAAAATAGGGATCAGTGAAAAACAATGATGCTTGCCAACAAGTGACCCAAAATGTTAAGACCGGTCTCGGATTTTTACTTACGCGCTGGTCAAATTCCTTGAAATACATACTACTTGTCAAAAACACACCACTTAGTTACCAAAAATGATCTGAAGTTCCCAGAAATAAATGAGAATATTTGTACCTGCGTCAAGAACCATTTCTCACGTGCTCAAGAAAGTCATCCCAAAACCTTGGTTAGCCCTCCCTTATACTAAATTCGAATGGATATCTCTGAAGGAGTCTGTTTAAATGGACACTAATTAATACAATGTTGGTTCGTGAGCTGAACTGCAGAGTCTCAAGGGATCACTGCTCTAGCAGGTATTTTTAATTTTGTCAGTTTTTTTCTCAGGCATAGTGAAAAATTCCATCTTGGGGAACCATTGGGCCCACTGTCTCCTGGATGCAGAACTTCTACCCTGATGGAGAGCTGGTTGCTGAGCTCTTGTCTTATTCTTTTTTTTTTTTTTAAGATTTATTTATTAATTTGAGAGAGAGAGTGAGAGAGAGAGCATGAGAGGGGGGAGGGTCAGAGGGAGAAGCAGACTCCCCACTGAGGACAGAGTCTGATGCGGGACTCGATCCCAGGACTCTAGGATCATGACCTGAGCTGAAGGCAGTCACCCAACCAACGGAGCCACCCAGGTGCCCCCTCTTGTCTTACTCTGGGTCTCCCAGTATCCACCACTGAAGAATTCTTATCGTCACATTCTTCTCAATTGTCATCCCTTCTTCCTTCTTGGGATCATTTTCACTCTTCTCAAGTACCTACCTTACACTAGAACTTTTTTTTTTTTTTAAGATTTTACTTATTTATTTGACAGAGAGAGAGAAATCATGAGTAGTCAGAGAGGCAGGCAGAGAGAGAGGGGGAAGCAGGCTCCCCACTGAGCAGAGAGCCTGATGCGGGGCTCGATCCCAGGACCCTGAGACCATGACCCAAGCCAAAGGCAGAGGCTTAACCCACTGAGCCACCCAGGCACCCCAACACTAGAACTTTTTTAAAAAAACGTTGTTATGTATTAATTTAATTAATCTGTACATCCAATGTGGGGCTGGAGATCAAGGGGGGCATGGCCTTCCAACTGAACCAGCCAGGCACCCCTACTTCAGAATTTTTTGTAGTGAGAGCCTGTCAATGGTAGTAAATTCTTTCCGTTTTTGTATCTGAAAATCTCTTTTTTAAAAAGTTTTATTTATTCATTTGAGAGAGAGAGCACAAGCAGGGGGAGTGATAGGCAGAGGGAGAAGCAGGATCCCCGCTGAGCAAGGAGCCTGATGTGGGACTCAATCCCAGGACCCAAGGATCATGACCTGAGCTGAAGGCAGGTGCTTAATGGACTGAGCCACCCAGGCACGCTGGGATTTTCTTTTTTTGTCTCACTTGGGATTCACTGGGATTCCTGAATCCAAGAATTTAGATATTTCATCTGTTTTGGAAAGTTCTTAGTAATTATTTTTCTGAATATTGTTTCTCTCTCATTCTTTCCATCTTTTCTTTCTTCTTAAATCCCAATCAGACATTTTGTTTCTTACTCTATTCTCTGTCTCTTTCATGTTTTCCATCTATTTGCCCCATAAATTCTGTTTAATTTCTTCATATCTAACTCCCAACTCATTAATTCTCTCTTTAGCTGTGTTTAATCTGCTTGATTCACCTACTGAATTTCTAATATCAATTATTATGGCTTTTATTTATAGCAGTTATATTTGGGGAGTGCCTGCCTGGTTGGCTCAGTCAGCAGAACATGTGACTCTTGATCTTGGGGTCACAACTTCAAGTCCCACATTGGGTGTAGATGGTTTAAAAATAAAGTCTTTTTTTGAAATGTTCTATTTGGTTCTTTTTCAACTATGCCAGATCATTTTTTTATACTCTCTTGGTTCTCATTCGTATTTTTCTCCTTTTATCTACATAAACATGTTAAACACATTTAATTTTTTATCCTGTGTCTGCTAATTCTAATAACTAAAGTCTCTGCAAGTCCAATATTGCAGTGTCTCATTTCTGCGTTTCTAATTCACAGCGGCTTTCTCCTTGTGTGTGGTTTTTTGCTTTTTGCTTTTTGCTTGTTTTGCAGTTGTATTGAGATCTCTTATTCTTGGAAACTTGCCTGTGGTCATTCTTTAGAGTCTGAATTTAAAGTGCATTTCTGGGGGTGCCTGGATGGCTCAGTGGGTTAAAGCCTCTGCCTTCCACTCAGTTCATGATCCCAAAGTCCTCCAGCTCTCTGCTCAGCAGGGAGCCTGCTTCGTCCTCTCTCTCTGCCTGCCTCTCTGCCTGCCTCTCTGCCAACTTGTGATCTCTGTCTGTCAAATAAACAAAATCTTAAAAAAAAATGCATTTCTGGGGCACCTGAGTGGCTCACTCAGTTAAGCACCTGCCTTCAGCTCAGGTCATGATCTCCAGGTCCTGGGATCGAGCCCTGTGTTGGGCTCCCAGCTCAGCGGGGAGTCTGTTTCTCCCTCTGGCCCTCCTTCCGCTCATGCTCTCTCTTTCTAGCTCTCTCAAATAAACAAAATCTTAAAAAACAAAATAAAGTGCATGTCTCTTGGTGGTTTTGTTTTGTTTTGTTTGTCACATAAGTATTATGAATTCCAGCCTCAAACTCATAGGTGGGTAGGGTCGTGTTGGAAATTTTTAAGGGAGGAGTGCCTGGATGCTCAGTGGGTTAAGCCTCTGCCTTTGGCTCAGGTCATGATCTCCGGGTCCTCGAATCAAGCCCCAAGTTGGGCTTTCTGCTCAGCAGGGAGCCTGCTTCCCTCCCCCCCTCGCCTGCCTGCCTCCCTACTTGTGCTCTCTGTCTGCCAAATAAATAAATAAAATTCTTTTAAAAAAAAAAACAGAATTCTCAAGGGAGGGGGGCCTGGATGGTTCAGTAGGTTAAGCTGCTGCCTTCTGCTCAGGTCATGAACCCAGGGTCCCGGGGATCAAGTTCCACATCAGCCTCCCTGCTCAACAGAGGAGTCTGTTTCTCCCACTGCCTGTTGCTCCCCCTGCTTGTGCTCTTGCTGTCTCGGTCTCTCTCGGCAAATAAATAAATAAAATCTAAATTTTATTAAATAAAAAAAAAAAGGAATTTGCAAGGAAGGAGTGCCAGGGTGGCTCAGCCAGTTGGGTGTTGGGCTCTTGGCTTCTGCTAGGGTCATGATCTCAGGGTCATGAGATCGAGCCCCATGTAGGACTCCATGTTCAGTACGGAGTCTCCTTAAGACTCTCTCACTCTCTCCTTTTGCCCCTCCCCTTGCTCACTCTCTCTTTCTAAAAATCAATCAATAAATAAATCTTAAAAAAAAAAAAAAAGAGTGATGTCTGGGTGGCTCAGTGGGCTTCTGCCTTCGGCTCAGGTCATGATCTCAGGGTCCTGGGATCAAGCCTTCATGGGGCTCTGGGCTCAGTGGGGAGTCTGCTTCAGGATTCTCTCTCCATCTCCCCCTCTCCCTCTGTGCCTCCTCCCCAACTCAGATAAATAAATAAATGTTAAAAAAAAATTCTCAGGGAGACTTGTTTTAGCTTGTTTGTTTTGTTTTGTTTTGCTCCCTTCACCCAGACCCAAGGCTAAAAGAAGCCCTTCACCCTCTGTGATTTCCACCCTGGTGTACCCACCGAGGGTCCCAACTCTTGAGGGCCCTACTTTATATGCAGATCTCCAACCCTAACCCTCTCCCGTACTGTACAGACTTTTTCTCTTGTGTCCTTCTGAGCCCAGAACCATCAATACAAGCCTCCAGGGCTGATTCTAGATCCAGGCCTTCTATTCTTCTCTGGATTCTCGCTCTTTTATCATTCTGATTTTTGCAATATTTTACCTTTCTTCCAGCTCAGCTGTGTTGTGTAGGTCTCTCCCCATATCCTGACCTCCCTAGCAGGGTAGCTGGAGTCCTCGCAGAGCAGCCCAGGCATCCAAGAAACACATTTCCCAAGAAAGGGGACAGGGAAACTGCCAGTCCCCTTGAAAGCCAGGTCCTGAGCCAGAACAGCATCCCTTCTGTTCAATTCTATGAATTAACTTGAGTCTCAGGCGCATCCCAGAACCAGGCAGAGGAGGACTCCTGAGCACATACCTACCAGGAGGTGTAGTTACCGAGGGTTACCACACGAGGTCGCTCTCCCCGGTATCTTGCCAGCGCGGAGGCTCTGCCCAGCTCCGGACCCCATCTGCTGAAATCCCCGCCCTGCAGCTGCCAGCCTCCCACCTGCCAGGGCTGGTCCTGAGAGGAGCACGTGTTGCCTGGTGCGGTGAGGCCTTTGCATGGCCTTCCAGCTCCAGGGAAGCTAGCTAGCTCTTGGGGGAGGGTGGGGAATGGGCCATTGCTGCAGGCTCAAAAGTTTTAGGGTAGCCCTGGGAGCTAGACATGGTCGAGGCCTCTGCCCACATATCTATGTACCTGGATTCCAGGTGTTTTCAACCAAGGCCCTACCCTTGACATAACAGACTCATTTTGGTTGGGCAAGTTAAAGTTTTCATAACTGAGTATCTCCTTTCTGCTAGGGGCTGTCTGTGCTCCACCCACCAACGGGGTAGCCACAACCAGCCAGCTCCAAATCCCGCATTCTAATCACCTGCTTTCTTGCACCCCTCCCTGTTCCAGCTGTCGCGCGATGGGTTCTCCAGAAGCATCCACTGCCGAGACAGGTCGAGGAATGACAGGAAATCTATATCTGTGAAAGGAAGAAGAAGAAACAGGACAGGGCATGGAGAAGCCAAATGGTCACACAGGCTCCGCAAAGCTCCGGCCACAGGATGGGAGTTCTGGACTAAGTATTGTCTGCTAGAATGTCTCAAGTGAACTGGCCAAACCTTTACCTCCAGCTCATTCAGTCACCGGAAGCAGATATGGGTTGCCCCATGGAAGGGGTGACCTTAGGTGAGGTGGCCCCCCCATAGGTGAGGCCAGCCCAGAAGACACTGATTGCAGGATCTTGACCACACTTCCTACACCTGGGCAGCAAGCTCTTTCTTGCAAGTGTATCTGGGATGCTGGGTGGTGGCGGGGGTGGGGGGTGGGGGGGGCGCACATCTCTGTGAGAGAGAAACAAGTCGTGCAGAATAGAGGGCCAGAAGCTGGTCTGCAAAAAATCCTTGAAGCCAGTAAAAGTGTGAAAGGGTACGTGAGTTCTCTGAGTTAAAATGGAAATTCTCTCCTGCGTGAATAGGTGCAATTATACAGCTTATACAATTATGGACACATGATTCATTTTCCTCTTACACTTTTTCATCCAGTAAGCCTACAGAGCTTTTAAGATGGGGTGCGGGGGAAAATCTCTCACAAGGGAGTGTCATTTCAAAAATTAAAGGAAATCGCTGGCACCCGAGGGGAAGCCGGAAACCGGCAGGGGGAAGTTGGGGAGGGGTCGGGGTCCCGCGGAGGGAGTTCCTGAGCCGGCCCTTCGAACCGGGGCTACGCTGGGCGCGTCCCCTTTAAGGGGCGGGGCAGGGGGCGGGGCCTGGCAGCGGCCTCCCCTCTCCCAGACTGCCCCGCGCGCGCCGGCAGTTCGGCCACGTCCCTGGCCACGTCGCGCCCGCTCTCGCCATCTTCGCCGCTTCCTCTCAGGGGCCGCCGCTGCCGCTGCCGCCGCCGCCGCCGCCGCCGCCGCCGCCTGAGCTGCCGAGCCCCAGGCCGCCGCGCCGACCGCCGCCGCCATGAACATCTTCCGGCTGACGGGGGACCTGTCCCACCTGGCGGCCATCGTCATCCTGCTGCTGAAGATCTGGAAGACGCGCTCCTGCGCCGGTGAGCGGCGGGCCAGGTCCCGGAGAGGCTCGGGCGCCAGGCCGGGTCGCCCCGCCGAGCCGCGGACGTCGGCCGCCCCACGGCCCGCGGGCCCGCGGCGCCCGACACACCCCCCTCGGCTGGCCCGGCGGGGGGTCGGCCCGGGCGTGGGGCGGGGGGGGACCCTGCCCTGCGGCCCCTCGGGGTGGGCGCGCAGGCCGGGAGGGGTGTCGCGGCGCTGGGCCCCGCTGGGCGCTGGGTGGGCTCCCGAACTTGGGCTGTCGGGGCGGGGGAGGCGCCAGCGGGAATACGCGGGACCCCATTCTGTCTGAAAAGTTTGGATGGGGCGGGGGCCGGGGGAGTCCGGCAGGCTCGCCCCGGTGCCCTCGGCTCTGATGGGCGCAGCTCCGCGCGCCCGGGCGCCCGGGCGCCTGGGCGGCGGGTCGGGAGGTGCGGGGAGCCCGCGAATCAATGGGACGGGAGGGAGGAGGATGGGCAGGACCGCGGCCCGCTCGGCCTGACGTGGCAGCCGGGCCAGCCCGGGAGGTGGAGCGGGAGCGGGAGGTCACCCCGCTCGCTACCCTGCCTCTTCGAGGACTGGCCTTTAGGTTAGGGTGTCGCGTCAGGTCTGACCCTAGAGTTCTGTGGCCTTCACCCCAGCTCTGGGGTTTATGATCACGGCCGCCGCGGGAGGAGGTGTGAGGAGGTTCCTAAGTGAATTTCTTGGGGGACCATCAGTGCTGCTTTGAAAAACGAACTAGTCTGTCGAACTCCTAATGCCTCCAGCTAATAACGGGTTCTCTTAAACCTGCGGCTCCGGGGGCCGCCGAGGTCTCCTGTGGTCTCCTGTAATTCCTCACTCCACGTCACCAGTGAGTTGGCGACTCCCTCCTCTGGAGTACACATTTCATGCATGCATTGTTGGGAGGCAGTGGGACAGATCTTTCCCAGATAACAACTGTGAAGTTTTACATTTCATTAACCGCAAAAGTTTCAGAGGGGCAATTTTTTAGATGATTTCTTGAAATGCAGTGTCTTCTTTAAACTTCTTTTTGATGCCACGTTCGAGAGCTTCATTTTTGCAGAGGCAGTAAAAGATGGATCTACCTAGGTGGCAGAGATCCCATTTCCCTGATCAGTCTCTAAAGATTTCCATATCTAGAGTAACACCCCACATCACTGACTGCTGTCTTTAGGACTCACCTATCTCCCCAGAACGTACCTGAGATCGAGGAAGTAAGCAAAAACAAGAGACCTTTGAGCAGTCAAAATGGATGTTCCAAAGTCCATGTACTGAACCCAGTGTTGTCTGGCTTGGAGATGATCTCTCATTTTGTACACATTCTGAGAGATTCAGTCCTTAAGTTTTCCAATTATAGAAAAGTAATTGTGGCAACTGTGACAGCTGATGATTAAGTGCTTGCTGTGTTAGGTAGTGCACTAAATGCTTTACGTAGCTTTTTCCACCTAGTCTTTAAAATGATCTTAAGAGCTAGCTGCTATTGTCCCCATTCTGTGGAGGAGGGAACTGAGCCTGAAAGGAGATGGGGAAATTAGTGGTAGAGCCAGGATTGAAACACAGGCAATTTAATCACAGTTAAGGATTTTGAATCAGTATCTATTTTGGCCAAAGTAATTTTAGTTTAAACTCTGATGTCAGACTAGTAGTTTAGGTCATCTTTTTCATTACACTCAGGAAATGTGCCCCCCGCCGTGGACTTTATTGAGATATAATTGACATATAATGTTGTATTAGTTCTAGGTGTACAACATAATGATTTGATATATGTATATATTGTGAAGTGATCACCACAGTAAGTTTAGTTAACATCCATCACCACACGTAGTTAGCCATTTTTTTTCTTGTGATGAGAACTTTAAAGATCTATTCTCTAACCAACTTTCAAATATGTAATATGGTGTTACTGACTATAGTCATCCTGCTATACATGACATCCCCAGGACTTAATTTATTATATAACTGGAAGTGTGTACCTTTTTTACCCATTTCACCCACCCTCACTCAGAAAATGTTACTTTTATCTTGATTTTTGCTCCAAAACTTTTGTATGAGTCTCTTCATTTTCTTTTGTGTATTTCTCAGAATCCTGTTCTCTGTCAAGTCCTTAAGTATTGAAGCATGCTGTGTCTTAAACGGGTATCTAAACTAAGATTTTGGGGAGAAGCTACTATACCTCCACGTATAAAATTCTTAAGGGAACCTTGAGTAATGTGGAGAAAGTGAGAGGGTTTGCTGTTTTGTTTATTTTTTTTATTTTTTAAAGATTTTATTTATTTATTTTATTTATTTGACAGAGATCACAAGTAGGCAGAGAGAGAGAGAGAGAGAGAGAGGAGGAAGTAGGCTCCCTGCCAAGCAGAGAGCCCGATGCAGGACTCGATCCCAGCATCCTGGGATCACGATCCAAGCTGAAGGCAGAGGCTTAACCCACCGAGCCACCCAGGTTCCCCTGTTTTGTTTATTTTTTAATATTCACTATCTTCATTTGAGAGATTTAGGAGCATTTAGGAAAATAGAAAATACTTTAGCCAAAATAGGAAGGAAGATAGGTATGTTTGTCAAGATGGGTTGTGTGTTTGTCAAGTATCCCAACAGTTAACCTGAAGCACTTACTAAACTATTCTCTTTGTCAGATTTAGGATCATTTTCGTTCTTATACATGAGATTTCCTGGCCTTTTAGAAATCAGAATCACCAAGATCATTTATTCAGAATTAAATGCTAAATTTGATTGGCTGCTTTGTTTTTCCATTCTAAATTATGAAAGTTGTTTAGAGGCTTTTGAAAGAGTAAGAATTCGATATGAGTTTCTCAAATAACTGGAATAAGAGACTTGTACGTTCAGGTTGTGTTTCTCACTTTGACAATACTGGTATTGGGGTTCATTTTAGGATTTGGGCACCTGTTATGAACATCCCTGCAGCCGGAACCATGGGGCTTTTTTTCCCTTAGGGTAAGGGATGAGGCAGATTAGTATGGAAGCTGCAGATTCTGTTTTCCTGACCATCTGATTTGAAGATGGCTACCTATAAGGGCCTGTTTTAATGTGAGGACAGGAGAGCTGATCTTGGTTTAGCTCTCTGTGTCTTTGTCTGCTGTTGTCATTACAAAAGGGTGCAGTTGAAGTGTGATTTTCTCAGATCCCTGAACTGTTGCTGCAGCTGGATCCACAGCACGCTCAAGTTATCACTTTGTCCTTGTCCTAAACACGACCTGGATAGCCTTGGGAGAACAAGCCTTGGTATGTAGATGAAGAACTTCCTAGCAACATTTTTCTGTAGGCTGGCTGATAGTTATTAATAGTGCTGTATCTGTTGTGTTTAAATTACTAGTGGAGTCCTTTTGAGATCCGTCACTCCCAGGCGCCCTCTCCCAGTCTCTCCCCTCCTTTGCTTTGATTGTTGTTAGGTGTTGTTATGTTGGTTTTGTCATAGACTTTTTATCCTTCCAAACATGACAGGAACATCCAGCGTCCCCTCCATTTCTCATAATTGGACAGCATATAATTTTGAATACAAAATCTCATCTTTTTATTGAGGTCACTGAGTACTTCGGGAAGCTATTGTATCACATTCCCAGCTCCCTCTTTGTAGCAGCTGTCTCCTCTGTTCCTTTGAGTGCCAGTCTGTTGGCTAATCATTGCTCTCAAACATCTGTTGGCCACCCATTGTGTGCAAAGCACTAGGATTGCAATTCAGAGAAGCACCTTGTAGCTAGCAAAGTCTCTGGTTTGAAGAAAGTTGCAATTTACTTGAAATAATAAGACATATATAAAAAGATAATCATAAAGGGTATTAAATGTAGATAGTAAATCCTGTGGATGTGAAGTGGCTAGAAGGATCCCAGGGAAGGCTCCCATGACTTCCCAGCAAGGTGTATGTAAGACCTCTGAGAAGAAAAGTCTGGAACTTTGTTAATGGACATAGAAGATGACCTGACGTATCTTTATAACCGTGGTTCTGAATAGGACCAGATAGGCTGTTAAGGAGGCAAGATGATTCATCTCCCCAAATTAACTTACTGATTCAGAATGTCATCAAAATTAAAAGAGAGTAAACTGAGAGAAGTAATCTGCAATATATCTAAGCGACGAAAAGCTCACATACATAATACACATAATATACATAACACACATAATAAAATACTCCTACAAATTTTTTTAAAAAGGATAGAAAAATGGGCAAAGTTGACAGTTCACAGAAGAATAGCAGAAGGCCCATTAAGTGTGAATGACTGCCCAGGCTCACTATAGTTAGGAACTTTGATGGTAAAACAGCAGTGCATACCATTGTTTCCTTACTACGTGAAAAAAGTAAGAGGTTAACTATGTATAAGTAAACTATCTATAAGTGTAAAGATGTTCCTTGTACCTAAATAACTACAGAACACTTTTTATAGATAAAAGGATATTTGTGTAGTATTCATAAAAACAAAATTGCAAACAACCCAAATGTCCGTTAATGGAGTGGTTGCACAAATGTGGTATGGTTGCACTGTGGGAATACTGTGTAGCTATAACAAGAAGGAGCTGGAAGTGTTAACAGGGGAAGATAAATCTGAGAGGTTAAGATTTAAAAAAAAAAACAAATTGTAGGGGCACCTGGGTGGCTCAGCTGGTTAAGCATCTGCCTTTGGCTCAGGACATGATCCCAGGGTCCTGGGATCAATCCCTGGAGCAGGGAGGCTGCTTCTCCCTCTCCCTCTGCTGCTCCCCTTGCTTGTTCTCACTTGCTCTCTCATATAAAATGGTTTTTTTGTTGTTGTTGTTTTGTTATTTTGTTTTGTTTTAAAAAGCAAATTGTAAAGCAAAAGATTCTATGACCCCATTTTAAGGGGCAAACGTATATGCAGGTACAGATGCAAATACATATATAAAAGGAGCTTTTTTTTTTTTTTTTTAAGATTTTATTTATTTGAGAGAGTAGGGGGAGTGGCAGACAGGGGGAGAGGAAGAAGCAGGCTCTCCATTGAGCGGGGAGCTCGATGTGGGGCTCTGTTCCAGGACCCTGGGATCAGGGTCTTAACTGACTGAGCCACCCTGGCTTTTGAAAAGCCTGGAAAGTTTCATTTAAAATGGAGGTGGGAGGGATGTTGAAAGGCCCTTTTGGGTTTTTTTCCGTATATTTTAGCCCAGTTGGAATTTTTAATTAAATAGCATGTATTTCTTTGAAAACAAGAAAAAACAGTGAAACAGTACCTAGTAAGAACTGTCATTTATCAAACATTTCCACTGTGGCAGGTATAGTATAGAGCACTTTTTCTTTAACAGTCCCATAAAGTTGTCATAATTTGTTCCCATTAGACAGATGCAGAAAGTGAGGTTGTGGATGGGGCACAATGTATGTAATGGGCCCAGGCTTACCGTGTGTGTTCAGGGGCTGAGCTTAAACCCAGTCTGTCTGGCTCCAGAGCCTCTCTTTCCCTAAGTCACAAGAGTTGTGTTACAGGTCAGCTCCTGACTCTTAGGCTGCTGGTTCCAGGCACCGTTAATGGTCTTTACGGGAGTATCCACATCCTTAGGGACAGTGGGTTGGAGTATGGTGCCTGGGACCCTTGTTGAATGCTGCCTGTTTGACAGCGCAGACTGTCCTGGTGGTCTGACTTAGAGAACTTGCTTGTAGCTCAGCTGTTACCAGGACAAAACTAAGTCGTGAAAGGCTTTTCTGTTTGGTCGAGGGTTCTGTTCTGTAAACCACTGGAAATAAAAGAAATGCAACTTTCAACCCTCGGCATGATTTAAAGTAATACACACTGTAGTGTATAGTTATAGGATGGTATTAAACCTAACTTGGCCCAATAGGAAATGACAGAAATGGTCTTGGGTTTAAAGACTGATTTCCATTTAAAATGGTATACTCATTAATATGAATATTTGGTGCATTTGGTATTGGGATGGCCATTTCAGAAACATTTAGAATGAGTATTCTTTTTTTTTTTTTTTAAGATTTTGTTTGTTTATTTATTTGACACACACAGAGAGAGAGAGCACAAGTAGGCAGAGGCAGAGTGGCAGGCAGAAGGAGAGGAAGAAGCAGGCTCTCTGCAGAACAGGGAGCCCGATGTGGGACTCGATCCCAGGACCCTGGAATCATGACCTGAGCCGAAGGCAGCTGCTTAACCGACTGAGCCACCCAGGCGACCTAGAATGAATATTCTTTTTTTTTTTTTTTAAGATTTTATTTATTTATTTGACACAGAGAAAGAGAGATCACAAGTAGGCAGAGAGGCAGGCAGAGAGAGGTAGGGGTCGGGGAAGCAGACTCCCTGCTGAACAGAGGGCCCGATGTGGGGCCCGATCCCAGGACCCTGAGATCATGACCTGAGCCATAGACAGAGGCTCAACCCACTGAGCCACCCAGGTGCCCCTAGAGTGAATATTCTTGATAGCTTGTTAACTGCCAGCCTTCACATGCTTTGTTCCCAAACAGGGAGAAAGTGACTAGGTTCTCTCTGGGAAAGAGATTCCTGCCCCTGCCCTCTCGGGCTTCAGCTGGGATCTCTGCCATCTGTGAAGATAGGACAATTTTTCTGTCTTAAAGGAAGAAGTTGCTGCTTCCAGGATTCCAGACCAGGAAGACTAGGGTAGAACTGTATAAGCACACTTAGATTTCCAGCATGGCAGTTCCTACCTTGATTCTGCACCATGAGACAAGCTACAGGCCACATACTGCCTGTCTCTCGCTCCTCTCCTGCTCGGGGGATTCTCCCACCCTCTGGTTGGCAGTAAATTAGGGCAGAGCCCAAAGACCATTGCCTATTTATGGTCATAGGGACAGAGTATGACTTAGATACTCTTTGGAAATGTTATCCCAAAATACCACAAAATGAGAATTTACCCCATGACATAAAAAGAAAATGAATTCTCTTTTTTTCTTTTTTCTTTTTTTTTTTTTGGACCATTTGTTCATTCATTCGGCAGATATTTTCTTAGCCCTGCTGTGTGTCAGGCCCAGAGCTGAGCACAGAGAATACAAAATGGCTAAGACATGACCCTAACCTTTGGAGATCTCATTGTCTGTTGGGAAAGTGGGGAGACAGGCAACCAGATAGTCGCAGTGTATTTCATAAGACCGTACTAGGAGCTAGGGCAGCAGCTGGTGGGAAGTTCCCATTATGTACTTGCTGGATGAATAAACATCACCAAGGGGGAGGTGTCTTCAAAGATGACTTCCCCGAGAAAGTGGTATGTGAGTTGGGTCTCAAAGGGAGTAGTAAAAGCGATATGATAGTCCTGAGTTTGTAGTCTAAGAATGCTGAAAATGAGGAAAAATTGCAAATCTGTCTGGCTTCCAAAGTTCCATTAGAATAAAGCCTTTATAACAGATTTGCCTGTATGTATTCTATAATTTTTTTTATTTAAAATACCGTAGGGCCTCCCCCCCCCCCATGGGGAATAAATAAATAAATAAATAAATAAATAAATAAATACAGCGCCTGGGTGGCTCAGTGGCTTAAAGCCTCTGCCTTCGGCTCAGGTCATGGTCCCAGAGTCCTGGAATTGAGCCCTGCATTGGGCTCTCTGCTTCTCCCTCTCTCTGCCTGCCTCTCTCTGCCTACTTGTGATCCCTGTCAAATAAATAAATAAAATCTTTTAAAAATAATAATAATAAAAATAAAATATTGGAAAGAACCAGATGGGAAAGGAACTGGGAATTTTTCTCTCAAAGCTTCAACAAACACCAGAGGTGAACTGCATGCTCCCTGTCTTTTCCCTTCATCTTATCCTCTCTCTCTCTCCCACGTCTCTATGTGAATGGCAGCCTCATTGTTCTCCTTTGGAACACTGATCTCTGATAAGAAAAAAAGCTCCCCATTACTGGGGAAAACTGAAAGGAGCAAACTGTCTATATCTCCACCTTTGACCCTTGAAATTGGTTACTATTGATTGACGCAGGAGGAGAGAGTCAACTTTTTCTTCAGGTTTTGTTTAGGTATTTTTGTGAATAGATGAGAATTGCAATTATTCATATGTAGAAAGTAACATTCTTGGGGTGTTAAACCTCTGCCTTCGGCTCAGATCATTGATCTCAGGGTCCCGGCATCGGAGCCCTGCATTGGGCTCTCTGCTCAGCAGGGAGCCTGCTTCCCCTGTCTCTCTCTGCCTGCTTATGATCTCTCCTCTGTCAAATAAATAAATAAAATCTTAAAAAAAAAAAAAAGAAAGAAAGAAAGAAAAGAAAGTAACGTTCTTGTATCCCAGCTTTTAGTTTTAACAAGCCACAAAATTATGTTGTAAAATATCATTTAAAAACAGTGTAATTTTCACATTCCATGAGACTGTTGCTAATAATTTGGTGCAGCAACATTTCTGCAAAATACATGCTTACCGAAATGTTTAGTGGTGTGAAGTTTGCAACATAGAGGAAGGTGGGTGGATTCTGACTGGGTAGTCAGATTCTGTTTCCTTCATGAATTCGCTCAATTGTCATCTGAAACCCATAGTTCACATCCTTTGTCACATAAATATTTGGCCAAATATAGATGTCAGAAAAGCTGAGTACTCGCACTAAGTGACCTTCAACACTTCCGCAGATGATCTCCACATGCTGCGGCAGTGCTGTGGAGGAGGGCTGGTGGCTGGAGGTGGGAGCAGATTTAAGGCCGGTGGTTGTTGGGGTGGGGTTTTGGTGGTGGTGGTTGTTTTTCTGTTTTTTGTTTGTTTTTGTTTTTTTAAAGACTGCTGCTTCTGAGGACTGTCATAGTAGGTTCCCACCCTCTTGTTGCCGTGGCATCCAGAGCAACATTTTTATGACTGTGATGAATCTAAGAGATGGACTTTTTAAAAATCTTCACCTGTCCAAGAAATGTGCGCTTAACAAAGCAAGTTACCTTGGGAGGCCATACCTCTGCCTTAGGGAGTGACGTTACTGCTCACCGTGAAGGGCAGCAGTGTTCCTCACTGGGTTCCTTGTCTCCTCAATCAGATTAGACCCCCAGGCGGTGAAGGTTTGTCACCTTGAGAGACATTGTTTTAAAGTGGAAAGAAAGGGGCGCCTGGGTGGCTCAGTGGGTTAAGCCGCTGCCTTCGGCTCAGGTCATGATCTCAGGGTCCTGGGATCGAGTCCCGCATCGGGCTCTCTGCTCGGCAGGGAGCCTGCTTCCCTCTCTCTCTCTCTCTGCCTGCCTCTCCCTCTGCTTGTGATTTCTCTCTGTCAAATAAATAAATAAAATCTTTAAAAAAAAATAAAATAAAATAAAGTGGAAAGAAAGATGCTAAAGCTAGCAAGCAAGTTAGTATCAGCAGAAGTAGTGAAATTATTCTTACCTAAAGTATATATTTGGAAAATACAGCATTCAGAGGCACTTGGGGGGCTCAGTCTGTGAGAGTCCAAACTCTTGATTTTGGTTCACGGCATGATGGTGTCGTGAGATCGAGCCCCGTGTCGGGGCAGAGTCTGATTGGTCCCTCTCCCTCTGCTCCTCCCCCATTTGCACTCTCTCTTTCTTTCAAATAAATAAATAAAATCTTAAAAAAAAAAAAAAAAGGAAAGAAAAATACTCATTTGAACAGTACATCCTGGCATACTGGTGTTAGCATGATCGAGGCAAGTCACCCAGCGTGATGAGACTGCTGGGTTCTTAGAGCCTCCCCCCAGGAGCATGTTCAAGAATGTAAAGTGTAAAGTGACTTTGTGAAGTCATCCCAGATACCAGTCTCTGACCCTGGAACCCGCTCTCCGTATCTGCGCTTCCTGTAGTGTTCTCTGCGGGAAGGGTTCAGCTTCTCTAAGAGAGGCTTTTCTAATACTTTCCTTTTGTTTCCTTAGGTATTTCTGGAAAAAGCCAGCTTCTCTTTGCACTGGTCTTCACAACTCGTTACCTGGACCTTTTTACTTCATTTATTTCATTATATAATACATCTATGAAGGTATGGTATGGCATCCAATTAGAATGCATTTTATCCATAATTCACGGGCCTGTGGCAACTATTAAGTTTGTGTCAGTTGTGTACTTAGACATCTTCTAGAATAATGTCTAAACATGCCATTCTTGACCTAAGCACTTTTAGACCACCTTGTACATAGAAGTGGGAGTAGTGTTATCATTAAGCACATTTTCAGTTTCAGAGAGTATCTGTTTAATTAAAGTGCTTTGCAGTTAGAGATTTTTTAACCTTAAGTTCCTTGAGTATGATAAACTTCTAAAGCTCTTGATAACCCTGTAAGAAAGAGGGATAACTATTATGTTTTCAAGCCGTGCGAAATTACAGACTCCCTGGGAAACCCAGCAGGGTGGCTCAGCACGAGGACTGAAAGCCGGCTCTCCTTGCTGCAGTACCTCGTTTCGCTGTTGTGGGAGAGATCGTGTGTAGGCTTCTACTTCTTTTCTTTCTTTTCCTGCGAAGTCCATGTCCTATAAACTTCTTTGTGTGCCATCTTTGTTACTCTTCCCATGCCTAAATAACAGCTGTACCATAACTTGTTTAATGTGTCTCTAAAACCTTTTAACTTGTCCTGAGCCTTAGTATCCGTGGCTTCGGTGTCCTTCTGTTTTTTCTGAATCCACATGAAAACCTGTAGTTACTAAAACGCAGTGTGTTGGCGGACCACCTCACATCTTGTGGACCCGAGGTGGCGCGTGCTTCCCGCTCGCCAAGGCCTCAGTTTCGCATGGTCCTTGAACTAATACTGAGCACCCAAAGCGCCGGGCACTTCCCTAGTGCTGAGGACGGGGCCGCAAGCAAGCAGAAGACTTAGTGTCTGGCTGGGGAGAGTAGACTGATCATCCCAGTACTCAGTGGGTGACGGCAGTTTGTGATGGGTGCGGGAGGGAGAAGTATGGCACTCTCAGGGCATGAAAGAAAGGCCTCTCCTTTCTTTCATTCATTCGTTCTGCACAGCTTTCTGAGCACCTGCGTGCGGGGCGGTGCCGTAGGCCCTGGATATTGTAGGCCAGCTGAGGATGTCATGTCTAACCTGAGGCCTCTTGGTGTTGTACTTACAAAGCATTTTTTATAAGCACAGGTCAGAGTAGACAAAGCCATATTTGGGTCTGTGGTCTTTACTGAGAAACAAACTTGAGTTACCCAGAATCATTTCATTCTTCGTCACTAAGTGACCGGAGCCTCGTGTCCAGGAAATAATTAGCCTCCTTAACACGGGTAGGTCCCTGCTTGGTGTCCAGGCCAGTTAAAACTGCCGGGATTACAAGCGTGTGAGGGCCTCCTCCGTGGCCCTCAGGATACTTGGCTTTTCGGAAAAATCCTTCTTGCTTGGTTCTGGTTTCCAAGCATGTCCTGAAAGTTAGAGGAGTGAGAGCCAAATTTTATGTCTCGTTGCTTTGACTTTAAATGCCAAGCACAGGGAGAAGGGGAAAGCAGCTGCTCACTCCCGTGGTCGCCTAAGCCGTTATGGACAGAATCTTGGCCGGCCATGTTCTGGGCGCTAGGGAGGGACCCCTGGCTATACCACATGCCTTGGCTAGATGTTGTGCTGGAGGAGACTCTGTGTAAATGTATGTGTATTTTATTGATACATGTAGATTATATGTTATTTTATTCATATCCATGTATACATATATTTGTATGTGGAGAGAACTCTAACAATATAAGGTGTTAATCTCAATTTTTTTTTTTTTTTTGTAGTTTGGGTATGACCAACAACTTTAATACCTTGCCAACTATTTATTTGCAAATATAACTCCATGATGAGGTGCTAGGGATAGTTTAGGATCTTTACTTTGTTTTTAAGCATAGGAGGGCTTGATGATTGCTCTCATTTTCCTGATACGTCATTGGCCCAGATGTCTTCATTAAGTTTCATGAGGTGCTTTTCCGAAGGAGTAGTAGCGGGTAGCTCGACTAATATCCCACTTGTTTCCATTCAGAGACTCAAACTGCCCTTTGGCTCTTGGGCCTAAAATTCTGCATTCTGAAAATTGCTGTAATTTCAGAATAACAGACTTTTCCTTTGGGTCACGTGACTATATGGTGTTTGACCTTTTGAATATGAAAGAACATAACTTGACTGTAAGCCTTTGAACACTGCACTGCTATGTGAGCTCCCTTGTAGGTGGCAGTGTTAGACAAGTTATCCCTTTTGGTTTTGCTTTTGGTATGCTACCAGACAAAATTTTCATAGAATTATCTGAATGTTCTGTATTAAAGTAACACAGTGTAGGTAAAACTGATCATTGTAAAGTTAAACGTGAGCTACATTGTGTCTTTTCTTTAGAGAAGCTGGAGCTAATGGCGCCTGGATGGCTCAGTCGGTTAAGCCCCCAACCTTTGGTTTCAGCTCAGGTCATGATCTCATAGGTTGTGAGATTTATTCCCCACTTGTTGAAGAGTCTGCTGGAGATCCTCTCTCTCTGCCCCTCCCCTCACTCTTTCTCGCTCTCCCTCCCTCTCTCTCAAATAAATAAATACATCTTAGAAAAGAAAAGGGGTGCCTGGGTGGCTCTGTCCTTAAGCTTCTACCTTCGGATCAGGTCATGATCCCAGGGTCCTGAGATGGATCCCCACTATTGGGCTCCCTGCTGTGAGGGAAGCCTGCTTCTCCCTCTCCCACTCCCCTTGCTTGTGTTCCCGCTCTCACTGTCTGCCTCTGTCAAATAAAAAGGAAAAGAAAAGCACTGGCTAAGAAATATCCTCATGCTGGAGGGAAGTGTACTGGTTTTGAACTCCATTGAACTTGGTGGTGTGGTTTTTTTTTTCCTAACCTGCTATCTAATAGTTGTTTTTTTGTTTGTTTGGTTGGTTTTTTTTGTTGTTGTTTTTAAAGTGAGATTAAAAATAAATTCTTGGGCAGTTTCTTATAAAGTTAAAGGTACTCTTTTAACATATGATCCAGCAATCCCATTCCCAGGTACTTACCCAAGAGAAATGAAAAGTTCAGTTCATACAAATGTGTGTGCATAAAGGCTCATAGCAGCTTTTTCCGCAGTTCCCCAAGCTGACAGGAATCCCAGACCACCTGTCCCGAAGCTAGTGGTTCACCTGCACAGTGCAGTCCTCCTTTTACTGCAGTAAAAAGGAACCAGTCATTAATACACGCAATGATGTGGTTGCATCGAGAATGCGTTACGGTAGTTGAAAGAAGCTGGGCTTACAGGGACATACTGTATGATTCCATTTATTTGGTATTCTGGAAAAGGCAAAAACTGCAGGGACCAGGAATATATCAGTTATCCAAAAAGAAAAAAAAAAAAATCACCAGAGGTCGGGCCTTGGGGAACAGCTTGACTGCAAAGGGGCAGCATGAGGGAGGTTTCTGGTGGGAGGGGGTCACACGATAGGACTATTCTGTGTCTCGATTGTGGTGGTGGTTATATGACTAGTAGAACTATGTACCCCCAGAAGTGAACTTTATTGTATTTAAATTTTGAAATAAAGAAGCTAAGGAAAAAGATCTTGCTTTTGTGAACATGTGGATGCTGTAGAAAGCCAAGGCCATTGGAGCCGTTGTAAAGTAGGGATGACTTGTGCTTTTCTTCTGTCCTTAGCTCATCTACATTGCCTGCTCCTATGCCACAGTGTACCTGATCTACATGAAATTTAAGGCGACCTACGACGGAAATCATGATACCTTCCGAGTGGAGTTTCTGGTGGTCCCTGTGGGAGGCCTCTCCTTCCTGGTCAATCATGATTTCTCTCCTCTGGAGGTTAGTTGAGAGGTTATTTAGGGAAACACTCGGGCTTGCAGGTAATGTGGGTGGTTCTGGTTTGTTTGGTTTCGTGATTCGGCAAGCTTCTGGTGCAGCATACACTATTTGGTGTAAATAAATCACAGTCATTAAGCCCCCAGCTATTTGGGCATCTGTTGGCAGATTATTGCTGGATTCTCCTCCAGAGAATAAACCGACTTCTGTAGTAGCAAACACAATGCCTTGCCCGTCCCAGTGCTTAAAGAACATAGTCTTTCTGCAGTCGGACCCAACTTTGTTTCTTCTTTACCTAGGGCTGTTGCACATTGATAACTGTGTGCCAATCCCCTAAGCAGTGTTGCCATACGGCAGGTGTGGAGGAAAAGGTTTGCGCGGTGCCCTGCACTCCTGGGTGCCTTGCCCTTCCCTTAGCATCCTGGGGAAGCTGCTGCTTATGGATTCAGAATGTTCCCAGGGCTACCTGCAAAGCTTTCTGTCGTCCGTGTGAATCACGTTGGGCAGAGTGTTTGCATAATTACAATTCGCGTTACTTGTCCCTTTGATTTAACCACACCAGGAAAGCCCAAAGACTAAGAAAGATGGTGGAAATATTGAGATAGTCTGTGAAGGAGACCAGCTGATAAGGAAAAGCAGCAGTGGGAGCGTAGAAGGCTCTCTCAGCCTCGTGCCCCCGGCAGAGAGCACCCTGGATTCGGAGTGGCACAAGCTTACCCTGGAGAGACACATAGGTAGATTCACAGAAAATTGTACCGGGAAGGAGATGTTGGAGAGATGGGTCACGAAGAGTCACCGAGGCAGAGGTGTCCGGGTCACCCAGCTTGTCATTGGGAATGTGCCTCTTCAGTGTCACTCCGTTTCTGAGATTTATTCCGTTTCGTACTCCGTTGCCCAGACTCCTCACTCTTTGTGCTGCTCCACAGTAAAGCGGGAGTATTTCCTGTGAGCTCGTGGCGGGTGCTGGGTGCCGACTGAAGCCTCTGGTCTCTCTCGCAGATTTTGTGGACCTTCTCCATCTACCTGGAGTCCGTGGCTATCCTTCCTCAGCTGTTCATGATCAGCAAGACAGGGGAAGCGGAGACCATCACCACCCACTACCTGTTCTTCCTGGGCCTCTACCGTGCCCTCTATCTTGTCAACTGGATCTGGCGCTTCTACTTCGAGGGCTTCTTCGACCTCATTGCTGTGGTGGCCGGCGTTGTCCAGACTATTCTATACTGCGACTTCTTCTACCTGTACATAACAAAAGGTACCCCGGGCTGCCTCCTCCCTGCTTTGTTCCCACAGCCCTGTGTTTCTAGGAGCTCCCTGGCCCAGCATGGTCCTAGTCTGGCACTAGGTCATCAAGCACAGCTGGTTTCAGAAAAACATTTCCAAACAAACTCAGGGTTTTCAGCCTTTTTTCTTTTCTGTAGCTTTATTGTTTTTCTATAATAGCACATTTTGATTATAAGAAATTTTATCTGCTTTTATAATTTTGAAAACAATCACCTGAAGCCCTGCTGCTCAGATCGTAGTTAATGTTCCGATAAACATAATTCCAGATAGGTCTATGCATATATGTATATGTGTGTGTATGTGCATATACACAGACACGGGAGTTCAACTGCACATGCTGTTCTATAATCTGTTTTCCCCCATTCACAGTTTTTCAAGTCAGTAGATAGAAATCTACATAGTTTTCAATAGCCATAGAATATTTCATTATGTATATTATATCATCATTTACTTACTCAGCCCCTTGTTTGTGGGTACAGGCTATTACTGATTTGCTGCTATTAAAATCCAGTACTTGGAGCGCCTGGGTGGCTCAGTTGGTTAAGCATCCAGCTCTTGATTTCAGCTCAGGTCATGACCTCAGGGTCATAAGATTGAGCCCCGTGTCGGGCTCTGTGCTGAGCATGCAGCCTGCTTAAGATTCTCTCTCTCCCTCTGCCCCCACCCCCCAGCTTGTGCACACTCACTCTCTCTCAAAAAACAAAAACAGTGCTTAGATGAGTATCCTTGTGTATGTATATTTTCACGTTTATATGAATATAGGACATGCAGATGCCACAAATTTGATGAAAACTGTGGTCCTCATTTTTTAAAAAAAGGCATATTAATGCATGTACACACAAATGTATGCCTATAGTTTTAGGGGATTCAGGAGGCCCTGTAACCCAACCACAGACTCAGGCTAAGAACCTTTGCTATACAGTATAATTCCTAATGGTAGAATTAGGTACCTACAGGAGATATGTATTTTCTCTCTTTTTTAACATCCCAAATTTCATAGATCTCTGTACATATTAACAGTTATATTTTACTATATGTTGATTAGGGGGGAAAGTAATGAGAAGAAAATGTGAATTTAGTGACAGTTTCAGTCGAATTTGTGTTTCTTAAATTTAATTGCTGTGACATCAAGGCCCATGAAGAAAATTCCAGTATATGTGTACATGACATACTCATAGTTCATGGGGCTTTTTTTATTGACACCAAAGTCCAATAACTTTTGGTGCCAAAGACTTTCTTTGTACCTTATTCTGTAGTGTCGTGAGTGTGACAGACCTCTAGGAACAGGAAGAAGGAAATGATCAGCTAGTCAAGACAGTAACCTTTTGTTTTCTCTTCCTCTCTTTCAAATTCTAGTACTCAAGGGAAAGAAACTCAGTCTGCCAGCGTAAGTGCCAAAGACCGTCACCAGCATCTGTCCTTCAGGGTGCTCGGACAGAATTCTTACCACAGCAAAGGCACAAGATGCTTGATACGGAAAATCAGAAACTTAACTCTTTCGTTGCAGATAGTCATCAGTGGCTCTGTAAGAACCCAGAGGAAAAGAACCAGAAGGTTTCTGTTTAATGCATCTTGCCTTATCTTTTTTTATTACTATGTACAAAGATTTTTTTACACAAAGAAACTTAATGCTGTATTAATAAATTCAGTGTGTAGCTTCAATTGGGGTAGTTCTAAAAGTGAAGATTTTGTGAGGAATAAGTGCAAACTTTTTTTTTTTTTAAATTCTTTGAAACTGTTGATTCTTTGTGTCTGCAGTGAAATTGTACTCCTTGACAGTTGGTAGATTATATATTCTTCCATCTATCAAATTTGCATTCCACTATATTTATTTTTTGCCAAAAGATGAGTTATATTTGTTTGAAATCTGAGACACTATGTTCAATCTGGTCTATCTTCGTTCAAATCTCTTCGCACCGAATGTGGAAATCCTTCCTTGGACGTCACAACACTACATGTAAGGCCGGTAAGGATGACTCACAAGCTTATGGTTTTCATTACCAAAATTTTCAGATTCTGAATGTAGATGGAGTCTCGTTTAAGAGTCACCAAAGGTGCCTGCCCCACTCTCTTGCTAAGAAGAGTGACTTTGAGATTGTGCCAGGGGTGTCAGAGAACTTGGATGGCAGGGGTTCTGGGCTGCTTGCCATCTAAATGTGGGGTGTGAGGGATATTAATGATTATGTTGGATCCAGGACTCTACTCCTCTGAGGACTGGAACACAAGTTAGTCACCTATCACTTGGATTAACAGTTCCAAAAGATTACTACAACCATGTCCCTGCTCAGATTCAAAAGGTTTTTCGTATCACTTTCAGGTAGTAAAATGATTTACATTTTTTTCTTAATTGGCAGCACCAATTGCCATTCCTTATACTCTCTGATTATTTTTTGTTTTTGTTTTGTTTTTACTGAGCTCTTGCATGATTTGTCTTGTGTTACCATCCTAAATAAACATTTTATTAAATGTAGAATAAATTGTCTTTTTTTTTTTTTGTGAATTAGGCTGTTGGAACATCCTATGTCAGGATGATTTTTTTTCATTTTTCAATTGGCAACAGAAGCTCTATATGGGGCCGCAAACGTTTATTGTCCACAAATTTCTAAAACTTGCTGTATTTTGAGGGAAAATTATAATTTTTCCTCCTGATTTTGCCATTTTATTGATTTGCTACATTTTTTTGATTTGTGCAAAAGCATATGACTTTGTTTTTATGTGATGCACCATAAATGTTGAAGTGTTGAATACTAACAGTGCTTACTACAAGAAGGCTGTAGTATTTTTGCTTGCTGCATTAAAATATCTTGTGGAAGAAGGGAGCTAGATGGGTTTTATTTTTATCTAGTGTGTCTCTTAACATCTTTCTAAATTGGCAGCGTGGCTGCATAGTTGAACCTCTTGTCTCGATCTCTCACCCCCCCCCCATGGTTGTCCTTTTGTGGATCTGTATCTTCCCAGCATTCTCGTCTCGGTTTAGTTTCTGTTTTCATCCTCCTTAAAAGATTCTGAGATCGTGGAGGAAGGGTAGGAAATCTCAGCAGAGTGGAGCAGTCTGTGACCCACACTGGGGGCGGGGTGGGGGGCTCGCAAGGTTTCTGTGCATGTAAATTAAACACGAGCTGGGATCATTGTGGGAGAGCACAATGCGGACGACAGGGATCTGGGACCTCAGCAGGCTGCCTGACTTTGGAAGTACCAGTGTCTTCTCTAGTCATTCTGCCCATGTAAAAGTGAAGCTGGCTAAGGTGTTACCACCATTCTGTGGCCAGCCAGGGTGACATCTTATAAACTGGGTGGCCGAGTGGGAGTGCGGGACTGGGGCAGCGTCCTCACACACATAGAAAACAAAGGCCTTGTATGATGCGCCTTACAAAGCACTGTTTCAAAGTTCCTTTCACTTCTCCAATAAAGGTTGTCAGGTAATGAATATTTTTTATCCAGCTGTTTTATTCGTGTGAATTTTTTTTGATAAAAGCATGAAGAGAAGGAAAGTTCTATGAACTGGGCTAAGTTGGGGGTTTACAGACACCAATCCACTCCCCCATCCGGTTCAGTCAGTGTCAGAATAACGTTTCCTGCTTCCTTACAAGCTGGTCAGGAGAGGAGCAGGTAGGGAAGTAGGTGACGGGGGCCAGGGGGGAGGTTGGGGAGAAAAGGTTGTAGGTGGAAGGGAGAAGATCCTGCCCAGCCTTTCCAGAGGTGCCACTAGGTTGGACGACTTTCTGGAAAGGTCAAGCAAAGATTTTTGTTGCAAAAGAAATCGTGAGGGGCGCCTGGGTGGCTCAGTTGTTAAGTGTCTGCCTTTGGCTTGAGTCATGATCCCAGGGTTCTGGGATCGAGCCCTGCATCTGGCTCTCTGCTCAGTGGGAAGCCTGCTTCTCTCTCTCCCACTCCCCTTGCTTGTGTTCCCTCTTTGTGTCTCTCTCTGCCAAATAAATATATAAATTCTTTAAAAAAAAAAATTAGAAATCGTGAGTGAGTGGTGGGAACCCTGAGTAAGGAAGGCATAATCTTTGGGGTCACTCCTCACACCCTAGCTCCGTGACCCTAGATTTTTTTTTTTTAAGATTTTTTTTATTTATTTGACAGAGATCCCAAGTAGATGGAGAGGCAGGCAGAGAGAGAGAGAGGGGGAAGCAGGCTCTCTGCTGAGCAGAGAGCCCGATGTGGGACTTGATCCCAGGACCCTGAGACATGACCTGAGCCGAAGGCAGCAGCTTAACCCACTGAGCCACCCAGGCGCCCCCGTGACCCTAGATTTAACATGAGTCTCCATCTCCCTCAGTTCCCTTCAGAGACTCCTACCACAGGAGTTTCGTGAAGGTCAAATTAGAGCTTGAGGCACAGACAGTAAGTGCTTCCCCCTCCCTTTGTGCTTAGTTTGGGACAGCTGCCTCCAAAGCTGGCTGGAAACTACTTCTGGCAGGAGACCCTGTGACCTACTTGATGCTATTGATCGAGTTTGCCCTCTTTGGGAAAGTACCACAACTGTAGACATTGATGGCTAAGTACCTCCCCAAACCACCTGAGTGACCTCTACTGAGGGCTGATGGGACTGGGGCTCCAGGTGGGGTTTTCCTGTGTGCCTCGCCCTCTAGTGACTGAATGTGGAAATAGCAAGGACCCCGCACTCATACAGGCGGCCCTCCTTCACCCCTCTCTCTGACCGAGCCTATGTCCTGTGGTCCTGTGTGGGTGCTGTGGGCATTTCTCCTGGGGTTCTGAAACCATTCCCTCTTAACCCTGCCATTTAAAATCAGGTTGCCATATAATACAGCACGAATGTCTTAATGACAGGGATACTTTTGTATCATACTAGGATGCTCCAGGTTTCCATCTCTAGTTTCCCCGTGGGCACTGAAAAGGGGAGAGCCTCTAGGCAAGTGCTACACTACACTTGACTCTGTTACCGAAACAGAATGGAAAGACAGAATGTATTGATTCCTCCAATAAGGGATCTAAGACAATAAATGGTTGGGTAATAAGGAAACTGGTATGTACTGAAATGAAAAAAAGTCACTTGTTTACTTCGAATTCTGAGAACTGGAGATCCCAGGGCTGTAAAGAAGGGCTTAGAGAAACAACTATCCAATTTCCTGAAAGATCGCCTAGCTAACACTGCCCCACCTCCACCGGACAGAGACTAAATGCAAGGATATTAACTTTACTCGGGACACAGGCATTTACTCAAATCAAAGAAAATTAAGTCCCAAAGGGGAAAATAGGGGAGGAAATGAACCAATTGATTTGGAAAAATGAAAGAGTAAAGATCACAGTTTCTCCAATAGGAAGATAAAATGAAAAGCCAGGAAAGTATCCAAAGAATACTTAATGCATTTTGCAAATACACAGTGAAATTAACCAGAAAGAACAAGTAGAGAAGGATATCGAAGAAATTTTCTTTTCTCCAAAAAGATGGAGCATCCATGGTAGGATGTTATCCCTTGTTACATCCGGTTGGTAGATCCTTACGTGTCAGGCATCTCTGTATTTAAAATCTTCATTTAAAAAAAGTGATGATGGCCTGTTTACCTTTTCAAGAGCTGTGCTTTGGTCTTTTGGAAGTGCAGTTGACCTTAAACAACATGGATTTGAACTGCATGGGGCCACTTATACACAGGTTATTTTCAATAAATACAGTACAGAACTGTAAATGTATTTTCCTTACGATTTTCTTTTCTCCAGCTTACTTTATTCTAACAATACAGTATACAACGGCTCCCGGTTGGCTCAGTCGGTTAAGCATTTTCGCTCAGGTCATGATCCCAGGGTCCTGGGATTGAGCCCCATGTGGGCAGACCCCCTATTTCTTTTAAAAAAAAATAAAAGTTAATTTAAGGGCACCTGGGTGGCTCAGTCAGTTTATTGTCTGCCTTCCGCCCAGGTCATGATCCCAGCATCCCAAGATGGAGTCCCACATCAGCGGGCTCCCTGCTCAGCGGGGAGACTGCTTTTCCCTCTGCCCTTCATCCTGCTTGTGCTCTCTCTCAAATAAACAAATAAAATCTTTTTTTAGAAACTATTTTTTAATAGAAGATTGAAAAACTTGTCTAAAATAAGGAAATTAATATGTTCCGTATGAGATACTAGCATGATGGGATAATGTTTTAAAACAGCTCTAATTCAATAAATGGAATAATGTTTCAAGGAAATAGCAAAACATACTCGCAGAGATTAGAAATACATAAAATACAGGGGCACCTGGGCGGCTCAGTTGGTTAAGCGTTTGACTCTCGGTTTTGGCTCAGGTCATGAGCTCAGGCTCCTGAGATTGTGTCCCCTGTTTGCTTTCTGCACTCAGCACAGTCTGCTTGGGTTCTCGCCCTCTCCCCTGCTTCTTCACCCCCACACACAAATAAATCTGGAAAAAAAAAACCTATACAAAATACATTTTCTTTTCTTTTTAATGTGTATGCTACCTGTTTGAAGTCATAGTTTTGTGGGTTGTTATTGTTTGTGACATGAAGTCATCAGTATCTTTATCTTTACTAACATAAGCTTATGTAGAAAAATTAACTTAGTGGTAAGCCTTACAAATTCTGTCTGCAAAAGGGAACTATTACATTTGAGAATATTCAGATCATAGGCACAGTCCTGTAGCATCTGAATTACTCTCTTCCACTGAACTCCTTTTCTTCCTCCAGATCTCATTTTAGTATCTTCTTCAGGGAAGCCTTCCCTGACTTTCTGAGTAAGTCACTTCTGGCCAAACCAAGTACCCAATGAATACTTATTTTATAATGAATGGTTCTCTTTTCTGTAGAAACCTTGTAACTTCCCCATCTACAATTCCCTGTATGATTTCCACAACCATCAATATAATTTCGATATTATTTTTAACACTGAAATCCTGCCCTTTAGCAGATCCCTGAAGGAACTTCAGACTTAGAAAACCTTGATAATCGGGGCGCCTGGGTGGCTCAGTGTGTTAAAGACTCTGCCTTCGGCTCAGGTCATGATCCTAGGGTCCTGGGATCAAGTCCCTCATTGGGCTCTCTGCTCAGCAGGGAGCCTTCCTCCTCTCTCTCTGCCTGCTTCTCTGCCTACTTGTAATCTCTGTCTGTCAAATAAATAAATAAAATCTTTAAAAAAAGAAAACCTTGATATTCAATGAGTTTGTTTATTCATTCATCAAGTATTTAATATGTGCCTGTAATTTGCTCTATTATGTGCATAGCAGTGAACAAGACGGACAAGGTAAATTGCTCATGCAATTTACACTCTAAGGTGGAAGGAAAGAGGTAATAAACATGCTACAATGTCAGGGAGTGATTAAGTATCAGGAGGAGAACTGAAGCCGGGGGAGGGAATGGGAACTGGTGGGTGTGCTGTTCAGATAAGGTGGCCAAGGAAAGCCTCTTTGCAACTTGAGCTGAGCCCTGAATGACCTGAGACAGAGACATGGAAATAACTGAAGAGGAACATCCCTGGCCGAGGAAACAGAATGTAAAAGTCCTGGGGTGAGAATGAGCTTGATGTACTTGTGGGGTGAAGGGTGGCGGCAGGCAGTGGGATGGAGAGACAGAATGGTAACCCAATCTCATGCACAAAAGTGCAGCCTTGCAAGATCCTAAACGGAGGATGGGGCTGCTCTGACGGTTCAACCAGGTTGCTCCGGCTGCCGCAGGGGAAATGCACTGGGGGGGGGGGGGGGCTGGATGGGGGGGCGTGCTGGCGGGAAGCAGGGCAGAATGACGGAGCGCAGTGGGGAGACCCGTGCAGGCACAAAGGGGTCTCGGACTGGGCTGGGTCAGAGTGCAAGGTGCTAAGTACTCAGTGCCTTACGCTTAGAGGATAAGGCTCCTCCCCACGCCCCAGCCCAGCTGCTCCGTGGTTTCAGACCCTGAACTCGAGAGGCGTCCTAACGCGGCACTCCTGACCTGGAAGGAGCCCACAGATTGGCCATCACCACCCGTGGATCT
Organism: Mustela erminea; assembly: GCF_009829155.1. Taxonomy (NCBI): domain Eukaryota; kingdom Metazoa; phylum Chordata; class Mammalia; order Carnivora; family Mustelidae; genus Mustela; species Mustela erminea. The sequence goes on from NC_045633.1 coordinate 29,216,852, forward strand.
CTGGGGTGTTCATTCCTCCGGGCCCCGAAGTGTCCTTATCTACAAAACTGGAATATTATCAGAAAGGACCTCGCACACACAAAAAACAACCACCGTGCTGATCAGCGCCATCCGGGTCAGCGTCTCTGCGCAGGCGCGGAGGGGCCAGCGGCGGCGCGGGGCTCAGTGCGCGTGCGTTGGACCGCATGACCCTCGCACGCGCCTGCGCTGAGTCGCAGTTAGTTTGGCGTTGGATCCGGGAGGGTTCGGGGCACCCAGTGGCTACCGGCGCGCGGAGGGCCGGCCCGAGGCCGGGCAGCAGGACCTCCGCCATGCCCGGGATGGTGCTTTTCGGTCGGCGCTGGGCCATTGCCAGCGACGACCTGGTCTTCCCGGGGTTCTTCGAGCTGTCCCTGCGAGTGGTGTGGTAAGGGCGGCGGGCTGGGCGGCCGGGCGGGCGGCCGGGGCTCGGAGGGAGCGGGTTCCAGCCGCCCGCGAGGAGCGGCAGTGTCGCCGGGTCTGTGCGCGCGGACGCGGAGCCCACGTTCCCTCGTCTGGGCCTCTCCACCGCGCGAAGCTTCCGAGGACGTGCGTGCAGCCGTTCTGCCCACTTCTGGGAGGGCACACTGAGGCCGGGTCTGGGGACCCCCCGGTCGGCCCCTGTCGCGTGCGGCGCGGAGGCCTGGCTCCGGGAGCCTCCGGGACGTGGTTACGGACCAAAGGCCGTGCCCTTCGGGATCAGCTTCCTGGAGCCAGGAGCAGCCACTTGGCATTATTCGGCGCTCGGCATGGAAACACAGGGCATGCAGGGTCAACCAGAGGAAAGAATGGGAAATAGTAGCCTGCTTGTCGTTCCAGAACTGAATTCCCTGAGGAGCAGCCAGGCTTGGCACAAAGTCTGCAACCGATGGGAAGTGGAATTGGGCTCCTCAAGTCTGCCCCCAGAGGGGCTGAGCAGGGAATAAATACAGCACCACTGTAATCGAAGAGTGCATTCTTGAGGGGAAAGGAATATAAAAACGTGAAATCCTGGAAGCAGCTTCTCAGTAGTTCCATAGTTTTCATAGCCGGGTCTTTCTGAGATTATTTCCCATTGTTATTTCCAGACCCAAAGTCCTAATATCACAAAACTGACAAAAGCATAAAATGTTCTCTAGTCCCAATTCCACACCTGGGCTTGAATCCTTCATGCTGCTCAGCCATTTCCTGAAATACAGCCCTTTGGTGCTGTCTTTCCTTGTTTTGCACTGAATTACAAAAGATACCACGTCTGCAGTACCTGGCCTTGCAAGATTATCAGTGTTCCCTGTGGAACATCTTGGCATATCTTGATTTACCACTTCCCGGTTTTTTGCATTACATTTTTTGCATTACACACAGCTGACCACAGTGTGTGATTGTCAGTTCCTTGTTAATCCCCAGAAATAAACATATCTTGTTAATATTTTAGCAAGCCTGCATTTTGTTGGTTTACACTTGTGTATTTCTGAGTCATGGTAGGGCAGCTGTTTTTCATCAGCCCGCATTATAGTTGCCTGCTTACGGCATTAAGTGCCTCTTTGGTATGAGAGCAGGCATAGAATTAGGAACGATCATTTCCGCACAGGAAGTATAAAACTCATTTTTTAAAAAATTGGCTTTAGGGGCACCTGGGTGGCTCAGTGGGTTAAGCCTCTGCCTTCGGCTCAGGTCATGGTCTCGGAGTCCTGGGATCAAGCCCCACGTCGGATTCTCTGCTTGGTAGGGAGCCTGCTTTCCCCTCTCTCTTTCTCTGGCTGCCTCTGTCTGCTTGTGCTCTCTCTCTCTGTCAAATAAATAAAATCTTTTGAAAATTAATTAATTAATTAATTAATTGGCTTTAAAAAAAAAGTCACACTCTTTAATTGACTTAGTAGATCTTTTATTATTTTTCTTAGTAGGTCTTTTATTGGAGAAAATTGTATTCCAAAGCAGACTTCACCTTGCCTTGGGAAATTAACTCTTTTTAAAAAATTTTAATTAAAATTAAAAAATATATATTAACTCCTTTTATTTCTTTCTGTAATTAAAAAATTTTTTTAGAAGATTTTATTTATTTATTTGACAGACATGGGGAGAGAGGGAAAAGCAGGCCTCCTGCTGAACAGGGAGCCCGACTCAGGGCTCGATCCCAGAGATCACGACCTGAGCCGAAGGCAGACCCCTCCCAATGACTGAACCGCCCAGGCGCCCTCTGTAATGTTTTATAATGTAGTACCTTGGTTTCCATTTCTGACCCTCCCTATCTCTCGGCAGGTGGATTGGCATTTTGACTTTGTACCTCATGCACCGAGGGAAGCTGGCCTGTACAGGCGGTGCCCTGCTCAGCAGTTACTTGGTCGTTCTTCTTGTTCTCCTAGCAATTATTATATGTACAGTGGCCGCCATCACGTGTGTCAGCATGAAAGGTATAGGGTATCCTTTTTTCTTTGATACCTGTTCTTTTTTAATTGCTTTATTGAGATATAATTCGTGTACTGTACAATTCACCCATCGGAAGCATCCAAGACCGTGATTTTTAGTATATTCCCAGAGTTTTGCGGCCTTCACACAATTTTAGTACATTCTCCTCACCCCCAAAAAGAAATCCTATGCCTGTTAGCAATCACTCCTCATTTCCCCCCAATTTCCTCAGCTCTCGCCATCTGCTGACCTATTTTGTCTGTAGATCTGCCTGTTCTGGGTCATACAGGTGGAGTCATCCACTATGTGGCTGTTGGGTCTGGCCTCTTAAACTTAGCATGTTTTCTGGGTTCATTCATCTTTTAGTGTGTGTCAACTCTTCATTCTTCTTATGACTGAATAATATCGGCTCAGTTGGCTAAGCATCCGCCTTCAGCTCAGGTCATGATCCCAGGGTCCTGGGATCCAGCCCCACATCAGGCTCCCTGCCTAGTGGGGAGCCTCCCACTCCCTCTGCGCCCTGCCCACCCCTGCTCCTGGGCGCTCATGCTCACGCTCTCTCTCTCTCTCAAATAAATAAAAATTTTAAAAAAAATTTCATTGACTGGTTTGCCGCATTTTACTTACCCATTTGTCAGTTGGTGGACATTTGGATTATTAACACTTTGGGGCTATTCCAAATAAAGCTGCTGTGAACGTTCACATAGGTGTTTTTGTACAGACAGAGGTTTTAATTTCTCTTGGATGTGTGCCTAGGCATGGAATGGCCAGATCATGTGGTGACCCCATGTTTAACCTTCTGGGGAGCTGCCAGACTGGAGTCCAAGCAGCTACACCATTTCTCTTTCAGTTTATAAAGAGTTTCGGTTTCTCCCCATTGTCAGCAGCGCATACCTTTGTCTGACTTCCTGATCCTAGCTGTCCTTCCTGGTGGATCTCTCTGAGGTGGTGATTTTGCAGTTCCTTCGTGAGCATCCTCTTGTAGCTTACTGGCCATTCGTGTATCTACGATGTGTCTACTTAGATCCTTGTTTGTTTGTTTTTAAGATTTTATCATTTGACAGATGGAGATCACAGGTAGGTGGGGGTGGGGGGAAGCAGGCTCCCTACCAAGCAGAGAGCCCTGTGTGGGGCTCCATCCCAGGACCCTGGGATCATGACGTGAGCCGGAGGCAGAGGCTTTAACCCACTGAGCCACTCAGGCGCCCCTGGCCTCATTTTAAATTGAGTTATTTGTCCTTTGTTATTAATGTTCAGTAACAATTCCATCTATTTTTATTTTTTAAGATTTTACTTATTTATTTGACAGACAACAAGAGAGGGAACACAAGTAGGAGGGGTAGAAGAGAGAGAAACAGGCTTCCTGCCAAGCAAGGAATCCAATGTGGGGCTCGATCCCAGGACCCTGAGGTCATGACCTGAGCTGAAGGCAGATGCTTAACGACTGAACCACCCAGGCGCCCTCCATCTATCCTTTTTTCTTTTTTTTTAAATATTGTATTTATTTGACAGAGAGATCACAAGTAGGCAGAGAGAGAGAGATGGAAGCAGGCTCCCTGCTGAGCAGAGAGCCCGATGCGGGGCTCGATCCCAGGACCCCGAGATCATGACCTGAGCCAAAGGCAGAGGCTTAACCCACTGAGCCGCCCAGGCGCCCCCCTCCATCTTTTCTTAATGATAATTTTTTCTCCGTATTACAATTTTCGCAGTCACTTTGCTGAAAATGTTGGGAGCCTTCCCTGTGAGTGCTCAGGTTCATAGGAGGAGCTGAGCACTGTGGTGCATTAGAAACTAAAAACTCGGCAGTCAAAGGCAGGGCTAAAAGGCACACTCCCCTCCAGCACGTTTCATCATTGCTTGAGTGGGGCTGGGGGAGGCAGGCTCACACATTCCAGATGATGATGAAAGCACTGGGAAGAGCTGACAACACTGGGCAGCAGTCGTGATCTCGGCGGTGCATAACCAACTGAAACTGAAAAGTGGGGGTAGCTCGTGGGGCGTGATGGAGAAATGTTAGTGGCCGAGTATTTCATGAGAATGACCACAGGGTTTTAAAAATGTCTAAGAGGTGGGGGCATGTGCCCACTTAAAGAGACATGTATGGAAAAGAGAGCGCTCTGTGTTTGAGCATGCCCGTGAAAACACAAATGTGTGCATGAATGTCTAGAGCAAAGAAGATCCCAGTTCTGTTCTGTGTCAGTCCCTACTCTGTGGCTTTAGCACTGTGGAGTTGTGGTTTTAATGTTGTGTTTTTGTTGTTTCTTAGAGTGTGTGGGTGGGGGTTCGCAGAGGGAAGGAGAGAACCTCAAGCAAACTCCGCACTGAGTGCGGAGCCCGGTGCAGGGGTTGATCTCACGACCCTGAGATTATGATCTGAGCTGAAACCGAGAGTCGGTCGCTTAACCAGCTGAGCCAGCCAGGTGCCCCAGCGCTGTGGAGCCTTTCGTGAAGTCTGAGTTTCTGCAAGGGGAAGTATTTGGGTTGGTGTCACTTCATCTGTGGCATTGTCTCATCTCTTGGTCCTTTCTGTTCATGTCCTGTTCTGGTTAGGAGACTCAGTGTTCAGATCTGAAGCAGGAATATGAGGTTTTTTTCCTTGAGTATTTTTTCTTCAGATATTTTTGGTGGTGTTGGAGCATGTACATTCATGGCCGTGTTTGCTTAGGCTTCTCCCCTTAAGCTCTTGTGTAAGGCCTGCACCGTCTCCCACTCACGGTCAGAGCTCAGAAAACATCCGATGGTGTACGTGTTAGGCGTTATGTGCCAGCAGTTTGTGTTATGGGTGGGTTGCCCGTCCAGCAGCCTCTTCCAAACAACCCAGTTTTATTTGGGACATCCCCCATCCCTCACATATGAAGTAAGGGTGTCAGAGAAGCCAGCTCCCCACCCAGCTCAGGAATGATCCTCCCATGTCAGTGACTGGTTCCGGAACGGACATGTGACCCAGCTGGAGCCAGTGAAACTCAGGAATTTTCTGGAAGGTTCTGGGGAGTCTTGATCCTCGAGGAAAGACGCAGAAGTAATACAGTGTTTTCAGCCTGGTGATTCTGTGGAGGGAGGAGCTGCTGAAATCCTGGTGTATCTCCACTCACAGCCAGGACGAGCTGACAGACAGGAGGGCAGAGTCGTGAGAAGCCAGAGAGCCGGGACGCCTGGCCCAGCGCTGCACTTCAGTCCCCGAGTCAGGGCATGTCCTGGGTCCTTCCTGTTTTTCAACTTTTGTTTACTTGTGGCAAGAGGTGCCACAACTGAACTAAACGCAATATTTTATGAATCACGTTAGTTTAAGTGCCAGCCCTGAGATCATGATCTGAGCCAAAATCAAGAGTCAGTGCTTAACTCCCTGAGCCACCCAGGCGTCCTTGTTAATTTTATTCTTGATACGTGGGTAACTTCTGTTGCCCCTTTTGTTCCGTGAGGCGTCTCAGTAATTAACCTGTTGCTCGTGCTGGAGGGCCATGTTTACGTAGCTTTGGGCTGGTCTTACTCTCTCGGAGAGACACCCCAAGCTGCAGGGCCACATGTGGGACCAGCGGGGTTCGGTCATCTTGATCTAGGACACTGAGGCGCATGCGCTGCTCTCTCTCCCGGTCATCAGTCATCGGTGCAGCTGGGGAGAAGCTATGCTGCGGTTTCTGGTGTTGACCTGAGAACCGCCCTGGTGAAACCCTGCTGTTCCTACCATGGGGGAGGCTTAGTTAAGGGAGGTCCAGCCTCACGACTACCCCGTTTTCACGGCGGAGCACCCTCAGCCTCCAGGGTGTGCCGTTTGCTGTGTTTGATGCGGATTCTGGGCCGTTTCCTTGCGTCACCTTTGTGCTCGTCTCCCGCCAGGGAAGGTTGGGGCAGTGTGTAGAGCCGTTGAAGCCCAGATGCTGTGACACGGGCCTGCCTTCTGTGGTCTTCTCATCAGAGTCTGTGTGGTGAAGCCCCAGAGGCGCCGCAGTCTGTTCCGCGAGGAGGTTCTGCTCCGCGGTCATGGGGCCTCCGCGTCCCCGCACCCCGGGAGCAGCAGGTCCTCGCCGGGCCCTCCTTGCCTTGAGAGGAAGAGCTCTTATCTAAGTAAATAACCATGTTTTCATTGGCGGGCTTGACTAGAAAGGAGGTTTTTTGCAGTATCTTGATTTCTTTTTGGAATCTTAGAATTCCATTTTCCGCTTCCTTATTTACAACTGTATTTCACGCGCGGGGTGTTGGAGTGCCGGGCCGGGCGCTGTGGGTGCTGCTGGGGGCGGGCCCAGCCGGGCTTCCCTGCTGCGGGTGGTCGGCTGATCGCAGCAGGCTGTGGGCGGGGCGCGGGGATTTTAGGCCCGCACTCTTAGTCCCTCAGGGAGAGAGAGTTGTTTTGGTTACCTTATATTTTGTCTTTGTGCCAAACAGAAACTTTAGAACATGAGTCTAATTAGTTACCCAGTCTAATGGAAGGTGATTCTTGGAACATAAAAGCTGTTACCTCCGGGCGCCTAGGAGGCTCAGTGGGTTAAAGCCTCTGCCTCCAGCTCAGGTTGTGATCCCAGGGTCCTGGGATCTAGCCCCGCATTGGGCTCTCTGTTCAGCAGGGAGCCTGCTTCCTCCTCTCTCTCTTTCTCTCTCTCTCTCTCTCTGCCTCCCTCTCTGCCTGCTTGTGATCTCTGTCAAATAAGTAAATAAAATCTTAAAAAAAAAAAAAAAAAAAAAGCTGTTTCCTCACCAGATCATTCTTTACATCTTAAGATTGTCTTCACTCATGGTTTTGGGTTTTTGTGGGTTTTTTTCACTGTTTTGTTTTAATCATTTGGCATTTTTGTGTCACTTCAGTTAGTATTTATCACACCTTTTCCCAGAGGGAGAGAGCTGAGGTTTTACATGGAGAATTAAAGCACACGGACCTCAGTAGGCCACTTGGGTTTGTGGGAGACACATGGTGAAAAGGTGGCGTCTGTGTCTTGGGTTTCTCCACGTGTTCCCACGCGTCAGAATTGTTCACTTTCCAAGAGTGCGGACCCTGGTGAACTGGAGAGCCGGGACCATGGAGACCTGGATTGTGGGGTTTTGTCGTTGTTGTTGTTGTTAAGATTTTGCTTATTTATTTGACAGAGTGGGGGAAGGGGCAGAGAGAGGGAGAGAGAGAATCTCGGGGAGACTCCCCGCTGAGCACAGAGCCAGAGGTTGGGCTCCATCTCATGACCCTGAGATCATGACCTGAGCAAAAATCAAGAATCAGAGGCTTAATCAACCCTCTCCCCCAGGCACCTCTTGGGTTATGTTTTAGAAAGTAGTTACTAAGCTTTCTTAGCCTCAGTTTCCTCATTTGTAAGATGGGGCGGTAACTATCTTCAGAGCTGTGAGGATTACAGAATAATGGGTGTTAAGTGTTTCACGTGGTGCCTGAACGCCATAAATCTTGAGCAGATGGCAGAGTTATTTTCTAGAGTCGGGTGACCGTGTATCTCTGTATCTCTGCTGGCCCGGGACAGTTCTGTTTTGTGCCCGATGTCCCAGCATAATTATTCGTAGCACCTCCTTCCTCTCTCAGAAGCGTCCCAGCTTGGGCAATGATTGTGTGGCCATCCCAGTTAGAACGCTGGAGTCTCTTGAAACCCTCATAAGTCTAGGAAATGAATCTGAGGCTGTTTGCCCTATTTCCACCCCTCACTTGGTCACTTGCTCTCAGCCTTCGGCACTGGTTTCCAGTGAAGAGTAGAAACCATCTACAGTAGTAACGGATGCTCTCCGCCCTCTGTTTCTGTGGAAAGGAAGTCTCCGAGGAAGCCAGGTGCCCAGTTTGAGTATCTTCTGTGTTTTAGGAACCATCTGTAATCCGGGACCACGGAAATCTATGTCCAAGCTGCTTTACCTCCGCCTAGCACTCTTTCTGCCAGAGATGGTCTGGGCTTCTCTGGGGGCTGCCTGGGTAGCAGACGACGTTCAGTGTGACAAGACGGTGGTGAATGGCATCATTGCCACTGTTGTCATCAGGTGAGGTCTTCCGTCTTCTCTTTCAGTTTCTTGTCTCAGATGCATTTGAGATGTAAGGAAATAGACTTTTCTGAATCACTGCAGATAGCCCAATGTCATGCGGGCTTCCTCAAATTGTTAGAAATTGGACTTCTTTTTTTTTTTTTTTTTTTTTAAGATTTTATTTATTTGACACAGAGAGCACAAGTAGTTAGAGCAGCAGACCTCTCAGCAGAGGGAGAGGAAGAAGCAGGCCCTCTGCTGAGTAGGGAGCCCAGTGTGGGGCCCAATCCCAGAATCCCGGGATCATGACCTGAGCCGAAGGCAGATGCTTAACAACTAAGCCACCCAGGTGCCCTGAAACTGGACCTTTTTGAGTAAATCATAAAAATTGAGACATGTATTTATATGTAAGGAATCATTTATCTCCCGTTAATACATTTATTGATCACATTTTTTTGCTTGCTGGTTCTTGTTCTTCTCTGTTCACTCTGTTACTAGAAGGAAGAAAACCCAAAGACCAAATCAAGGGCAAAAACTAAAGGCAGGATGAGAAGAAACAAAGTGTCAGGAATTGTGAGGGACTAATGGGTGGGATTGGGTTTTCCCAGTCTCCAGGCTCGCAGTCTTAGGAAGGATCTAGTTACTTCCCCTGCTGGAGACTCGTGCTGACGCTGCCCTTCCCACGCCGCACGTGCAGGGGCAGCAGAGTCCCTGCACAGAGGTGCATTGTCCTGTGGTGCACGTGTTCGTGAACCATGATGTCTGGCACATTGTGCCCTGAAGGTACGAATGAAAAACCCATCAGAGTATCTCATGATGTGGCAAAGTTCTTTGGGTTTTACCAAGCATGGCCTGGGTCACGGCCAGTGGACCATGGAGAACAGGTTCCAGCTACTTCCGTGTCCAGGCTGCAGCTCTGCCTACCAGGCACCCCCTTTTCTCTTTTGTGGTCTTCACTTCTAAGGCTCTGACTTCGTGGGATCAGGGTCAGCCACAGGCCCATAAAGAACTTTCTAGAAAAAACAAGTCGCTCACCTCCACCTGGTTCTGGGAGAGCCGCATCTGAATGTGGGACCCAGGGTCCTCACGCCTTCTCTCTCTGTTTTGCAGCTGGGTTATCATCGTCTCCACCGTAGTCACCATCATCATCGTCTTTGACCCCCTCGGGGGGAAAATGGCTCCGTATCCCTCCGCTGGCCCCAACCACCTGGATAGTCGTGAGTCCAGCCAGTTACTTAATGGCCTCAAGACAGCCGCTACAAGTGTGTGGGAAACCAGAATCAAGCTGCTGTGTTGTTGCATCGGGAAGGACGACCATACTCGAGTAGCTTTTTCGAGTACGGCAGAGCTTTTCTCAACCTACTTTTCAGTAAGCTGAAGGGGTCTGCTTTCGTCTCTTTCTCCTCAGTAAATGTCTCATGTTAACATGAATACTCTCTGTTCATGCCGAAGAGCTCTTGCACACGTGTGCTCTGTGGCATGGCGGGGTCGGGGGTGTTAGCGCAGGGCCTTGCGTTCGCGGACCCGTCTCCCTGGCCGCTGCATCCTGGTGTGGCCACCTGTTTGTTATGCTGTCGTGATTCTTAGTTCATTTTTTTTTTTTTTTAAGATTTTATTTATTTATTTGACAAATAGAGATCACAAGTAGGCAGAGAGGTAGGCAGAGAGAGGAGAAAGCAGGCTCCCCGCTGAGCAGAGAGCCCGATGCAGGGCTCGATCCCAGGACCCTGAGATCATGACCTGAGCCGAAGGCAG